>NC_091793.1:21125909-21428939 GCF_041296235.1 Equus asinus | reverse complement strand
ATCCTTATTCTTATATCTTTATACACAGGTGTTTGTTTCTAAAATAGATATCTAGAGGCAGAGCTTTTCACTTCATGGGCATGTGTTTTTTACATGGAGGTAGCTGCTATCAAATTACCTTCCAGAAAAGCTATATCAATAGTGTTCATTTCCATCAACAGCGCATGAGAGTGCCCATTTCTCCACAGCTTTGATGACAGTAACATTTTTTATCTTTAATTTTTTGCAACTCTAATATTTCATTGTTTTAATTTGCACCTTTCTGCTTACTAATGAGATGGAGTATCTTTTGTTAGTTTATAGGCCATTGATTTTTATTTTGTGTACCACCTAATTACATGTTATTCCCATTTTTCATTGGATTGTCTGTTTTGAAAGCTTTGTAGGAGCCCTTTATAAAGTGTTAATATTAACCTTTGTCTGTTGAAATGTTTTAATTATTTTCTCCCGGTCCTTATCTTTTAACATTGAGTGCTGTGTTCTTTGGTGTGAAGCAACAGAAATAAAAAGATTTTTAAAAAATTTTAAATACTAATAAACCTTTTCAATGTTTATGGAGTGAAATTGATGAGCCTTTATGGCTTCTATGTTTTGTGCTTGCTTAGGGAATTCTTCCCTACCCTAACATGATAAAATATTTTTAGTTTTTCAGCTTTATTTTTTTATATTTAACCCTTTAATTGAACTGGTACTCATTTTTGTGTATGGTGTGAGGCAGAGATTTAACTTAATTTTTTTTCCAAATTAGTTTCCAAAATGGTTCTCATTCATTGGTGTTAGCTTGTGTGAATAGCCTCGTTCACTTATGGAGGTAGATGGAGCACAGGGCTAATAGAACTCGCTCAGTGTCGCAGAGCAAATTCTTATAAGGCTTACGTCTAAAATTATTTTGTTAGCTGATCTGTGCCACTTTCCTTGTTTCTTCATTTAACGTTTTTACCATAGGTTCTAGAAGTCTTGAAAAAATTATTTTATTTCTCTGATGTTTATTTCAATGGAACTAAGTTCTATTAACAGGCAGATTAAGGTAGCTCTGCGTGTAGAAAGCTTTCTTGAAAAATAATCGACTTTCATACCTTTCATACTGGGAATATCTGTGCTGAACTATTACTGTTGAGATCAGTTGCGCTGAGTTCTGGTGTATGTGTGAGTGACATTTGGTAGAGTGGATAGCTTTAAACACTTTGTCTATATGTATTGTTTTAGTATTGTTGCTTTTTAATAAGGTTGATTTACTATTAGTATAATATAATCATTTTTTCTGAGGATATTCACTTTATGAGCTACTGCGGCAAGTCAGACAAGCTAAGTTTATTGCCATATAATTACTACATTAAACTTACACAATATTAATCACATGAGACGTTTAACACAGGGGTAAATATAAAACTATTTCAGCTTTTCAAAAAGCATGAACAGATAGTTGTTCATAGATTGTGTTTGACTCTGCTTATTGAAAGCTCATTTCAGATAAAATGTTTCTACCCAGGCAGGCTTTTGATTTGGTTTCATTTTAATATAAATGATAGTCTTGTAGTTTATGGGCAGACCATTTGTTGTAAATTATTTTGAAGTTAAGTATCAGTTTTTGTGTATTAGTGAGTTTGGCCTCTTTTTCATTTCTTCTTCTTCTTTTTTAATGTAACAAACAAACAAGTCTAAGCTTTAAATCTCCATGCTAAAGTTTACTCATATTCTTCTAAGACATTTATCTTTAACCTACTAAAATGATTCCGTTTTTCTAGTAAATTTTTGCTGGTTGAATTTTCTTAATTCTTTTGCTTCATTTTATGAAAGGTCATCATTAAAAACAAATCTCTTAAAGCAGGATCTCAAAGAACTGTTTGCACAGCCATGTTCATTGTAGCATTACTAACAATAACCAAGAGGAGAAGCAACCCAAGTGTCCCCTGACAGATGAATAGATAAGGCAAATGTGGTAGATACATACAATGCAATGTTATGAAGCCTTAAAAAAGGAGGAAATCTTGTCACGTGCTGCACCGTGGATTAACCTGAAGGACATTATGCTAAGCAAAATAAGTCAGTCATAGAGGACAAATACTGTATGATTCCACCCAGATGAAGTATCTAATGTAGTCGAAATCATAGAACCAGGCAGTAGAAAGGTGGTTGCCTAGGGCTGTGGTGAGGGAAGAGAGGGAACTAGTATTTAATGGGTGTAGAGTTTCAGATTTTCAAGATGAAAACATTTCAGAGTTTTGTTGCAAAACAATGTAAATATACTTAACACTATTGAACTTTATACTTAAAAATGGTTAAGATGTTAAATTTAATGTTATGTGTTTTTTACCACAGCAAAAAAATTAGCAACCAAATTGAAATGTACTTTCAATGCAAAATATAGCCTGGATTTCGAAGACTTAGTACAAAAAAAAGAATGTGTAAAATTAATAACTTTTTTATTGATTTTATATTGAAAGGATCATCTTTTCTATATGTTGTGTTAAATAAAGCATACTAAAATTTAAAGAAACAAAACATGTCTTTTAATAATGTGCCCTATAGACAATATCTCCTTTTTAGGGATTGTTGATAGAATTAATTGTGTCAATTCCTATATTTCTACTCCCTTGGGGTGCCGTCTTTTTTGATCTCCCTTTCTAAGGGAGCATCTTGGCAGCGCTTGCATGGGAGACCTGTAAGGAGATCAAAGTGTTGAAGACAGTTTTGTATGGATTCAGAGAGAAGAATGTAATTTCCGGAGTTGACACTGCTCTTCATACCCAGTTGTGTAATTTGGCTTTGTGCTTGAGGTGCTATTTTCTAAATGTCTTAACTCCGGTGTCTTGATTAAATTCTCTTCTTACTAATTACGTTCTTCCCAACTTAAATGTCTAGTTATAAAATGCCCTTCTAATTTTTCTGAATTATTAATTATACAGACCTTTCGTAAGTCCCAACAGTTTGTCCTTTCCTTGTCTTTATTTCTGTTCTTGCTCTCAGTCCTTAACCTACGGCTCTGTCTTCCTCGGATTCGTCTTATACTGCAGTGCCGCTTTTAAAGTTTTCTCCTCCCCACGTCTCTCCAGTAAGGATTCCTTTCATTAGGATATTCCTTGTTTCGTATTGACTACCCAATTTAACACTAAACTCTTTGGGAACCATTCTTTTGGGTGCTTGTTTAAAAACTTTGGGCAGCTCTATAGCATTTCCTAAATACAGAAAGAATGAGAATATTTCCAAATCGCTTATTTTATAGATAATTATCTTCAAAGTACAAACCTTGGTATATGGCCATAGGAAAGGTTTTTTTAACGTTTTATTTTCTGTATTCTGCCATCAGTTTTTCACCAGTTTTTTTTCCTTTGAACCACTAAAAATGTACATGTTGAAATAAACTTCTGAAGAAGAAGTACCAAATTGAACCCCCTGTAAACTCAATCACTATTACACAGCGTAAGCTGGACATCAGAATTGTTGGCTTTTCTATATAATCTTTTCAGATTGTTTTTGGGAGAAAGGAAATGAGTTTTATTTTCAAGTTAATTAGTATTTTGAAAATGTCACAAAGAAGTTCAATAGATGATAGTTATGCTCATGGAATTTTGGCTGTTGGGAATTTGAGTCTAACCATAAACGTTTTGTACTAGATCTTTGCGAAACTTTCAGCTGCTAACAAATCTTCGAATTTGCATTGAAGTTACTTAAAAAATTTAATCTTCTGAAAACTTCTTTTGTTCCCAAGCGTCTCAAAATTATAATAAATAAGTTCTGAATTTTATTTTATGAGGTTTTTCTTGGATTTCTGGACCATGGATTAATTATAATAAGGGTAACTTTAGGAGATACATGTTTCATAATTGTGACTGCAAACTATATGGGTTGCTATTAGTTATAGGCTAAGGTGGTGACTTTAAACAACAGTGAATAGGGTAGATCATGCTCTCAGAAAACTGCAGTTGATTTACTAGAAGTCTTATTTATTTACCTTATATTTTACTTATGGACAAATAATATGCCTTTATGGAAAAACATTACTTAAAAGGCAAGATGTATCTGTTCTGCTCCTTGAAATTGGTGCTTTAAGCTTCTTTTTTGGAGATGTTTTGTTATTATATATTTGCAAAATGTTTTGATATGCATAGCATTGTGTAAATATAGGGAAAGAAATACATGTTTCGCTGCAGGATTCTCCATTGGTTTAATGAAGAGAAGCTGGTGTTTATTTCCCGAAAATTTTACGATCACTAGAGGGCATGGACACAACTTCTGTCCTGAGCACTCTGCCTGGGTTTCCCTTCCGTCTAGGAATCTCTGTGAACCAAAGTTTGTGCTAAGTAGAGGAGGAGAATGTAGTAAAGAGGAGGCACCATGTGATGGCAGGCAGCGAAAAGGTCAGTTAAGGCTTTATGCTAAATCTTCCGCTCTGCAAGGAGAGACTTTTCTTGGCTTGGTCACTGCCTAAAAAGTGCCTGGCACACAGAAGGCATCAATAATTATGTATTGAATGAATGAAGATGCCAGTAAGCTCCCACCAACTGTTAGGAATCCCTGTTCTACACACTCACTTTGAAAATCCGAAATGGGATTATTAAAAATCCTAAACGCAGAATATTTTATTTGTTATTAACAGAAGAAAAGTGAATTGATAACATGTCTTGTCGACTTTATATTCAGTGCTGTCTTTATATTCCAACAGACCCCATTTTATCACTACTCTTCTCCTTAAGCATCCCTGCCTGTAAGGCAGTTGTTGAGTATCGTTCATTTTGTAGAAGATGCCTTTCTATCCAAGTCTGAACTTTTTCTTGGCTTCTGAGGGTCTCCGTAAGATGCCTTTAGTCTGCCCATGCATATTTGCTCTACTGTTCAGAGGCATTTCCTGCCCCTGCCCTGGCTCTCCTTAAGGTCTTCTGTGCACTTCTGGTTTCCTTCCCCCTCACGTGCCTTTACTCAGGCAAACAGGATCCTTTCTGACCGGGAGCAAATCTAGGTTTTGTGGGAATGCTCTGTAAGAAAAATAAAATCAATTTCAAATACAAAATTAGATACAAAAGTGAATATTTATTTACAACGAGGAGAAAGCACAAAAATGGCAACTTTTCACAAGTTGACAAATACTGCACAATTCAGAAAAATAGCGTAATATTTGTATTAATTCACTGCCTAATACATCACTGTAAAACTTTTTTCCCTACATTTTTTGGCTGCATACTCTGATTACCCTTTTGTGTTACAACAATTCTGTGATATTTTCTAAAAATAGAATAGAGAGGTAATTCAGTGTTTTCTATAGCATGGTTGACCAAATACAGCTTTTATTATTGACGCATTAGAAAAGTTCCTTTCAGCCTCACAATTCATTTTTAGTAACATCATATAAATTTGTAAGATTGCTATCAACTTTAGGAAAACCTCTATCAAGTGTCTTTTATATATGAGCTATAAGATTTCAAGGCTTCATTTTTTCTTGTATATTGACTACCCTGAAATACTGTTTGAATTGACACCTTTATATCATGATATGACCTGGCCCTGCACATTTCTGTCATGATGCAGAGTGAGCTGACCCAGTAACATCTTTGTACACAGGATGGTTAACAATAACTCAACCATACATGGAAGGGACTGAGAACCACATAAATATATTCCATTAAACCCAAAATAAATATATTGCCAATTTAACCTTCCCCTTAGGGATTCCCAAAATGCCTGCAGCCCCTCTAACTTTACTGACACAGAGGCAATAATGATGGGGAGAAAGTTGAGGTGAAGGAGGCTGTGGTTTTAATAATCTGGGTTAAGATTGAGATAAAACTATCTTGTCTTTGCACAGACATTATTTATAAAAAATAAAGGGTCATTTGACCAAAGTTCCAAAGGAGAACTCAACAATTCCTAATTTCAAAATATATTACAAAGCTATGATAATCAAAACAATGCGGTACTGGTGTAGCAGACCAATGGAATAGAATAGAAAGCCCAGAAATAAATCCCCTCATGCAATGTCAAATGATCTTTGACAAGGGCGCCAAGACCACTCAATGGGGAAAGGAAAGTCTTTTCAACAAATAGTGTTAGGAAAACTGATGCCCACTTGCAAAAGAATGAAGTTGAACCCTTCTCTTATACCATATACAAAAATTAACTCAAAATGGATTAAAGACCTAAGCTTAAGACCTAAAACTATAAAATTCCTAGAAGAAAACGTAGGAGAAAAGCTTCATGAGATTGGACTTGGCAGTGGTTTCTTGGATATGACACCAAAAGCATAGGCAAAAAACCAAAAATAGACAAATGGGACTACATCGAACTTAAAAATTTTTGTGCATCAAAGGACACAATCCATAGAGTGAAAAGGCAACCTACAAAATGGGAGAAGATATTTGCAAATCATGTATATGATAAGAGATTAATATGGGTCCAGCCTGGCGGCCCAGTGGTGAAGTTCACACATTCCACTTCGGCAGCCCGGGGTTCGCCGGGTCAGATCCCGGTTGTAGACCTACGCACTGCTTGGCAAGCCATGCTGTGGCAGGCGTCCCACATATAAAGTAGAGGAAGATGGGCATGGTTGTTAGCTCAGGGCCAGTAGTCCTCAGCAAAAAGAGGAGGATTGGTGGCAGATGTTAGCTCAGGGCTAATCTTCCTCAAAAAAAAAAAAAAAAAGAGATTAATATCCAGAGTATATAAAGAACTACACCTCAACAACAAAAAAATCAAATAACCTGATTAAAAAATGGGCAAAGGACTTGAATAGACATTTCTCCAAAGATGATATATAAATGGCCAACAAGCATATGAAAAGATGCTCAACATTACTCATCATTAAAGAAATGCAAATCAAAACCACAATGAAACATCACTTCACACCCACTAGGATGGCTACAATCAAAATAAAACAAAAAACAGAAAATAGCAGATGTTGGCAAGGATGTGGAGAAATTGAAACCTTTGTGCACTGTTGGTAGGATTATGAAATGGCATAACAGCTATGGAAAATAGTATGGAGGTTCCTCAAAAACTTAAAAATAGAACTGCCACATCATCCAGCAATCCCCCTTGCGGGTATGTATCCCAAGGAATTGAAAACAGGATCTTGAAGAAATATTTTCACACCCATATTCATAGCAGCACTAGTCGCAATAGCCAAGAGGTAGAAGTAAGTCATGTCCATCTGCGAGTGAATGGGTGAAGATGTGGTATATATATATACACAATGGAATATTATTTGGCCATAAAAAGGAAGGAAACCCTGTCACATGCTGTGACATGGATGAACCTTGAGAACGTTATGCCAAGTGGAATAAGCTAGTCACAAAAAGATATATACTGCATGATTCCACTCATATGAGGTATCTAAAGTGGTCAAATTTATATAAACAGAAAGTAGAATGGTGGTTACCAGGGGCTGGGGAGAGGAGAAAAAGGGAAGTTGTTGCCTAGTAGGTGTAGAATTTCACATTTGCAAGATGAAAAATTTCTGGAGATCTGTTTCACCTCAATGTGAATATACTTAACATGATTTAACTGTACATTTAAAAATGGTTAAGATGGTAAATTTTATGTTATGTGTATTTTACCACAGTAAAAAAAGAAAAAAAATACATTGCAACAGAAAAAAAAGAGACAGAGATCGTTTGGGAATAGTGTTCGGACCCCTCCTAAGGCTTTGGGGGAGCCCTGTGAAAGCGAGGGGTCCTGCGCTGCAGCTTCATTAGCTTCATAATGAAACATCTCTGTTTTGACCATTCTGGTCCTGTCCTTCCTTTGAAGGCCAGCTCAACTGAGCTGTAGTGTCTCTGTTTTTTAACTCTTTCTCTGTTAGCGTGGAACCGTATAGTAAACAATTTATCTTACACTTTCTTGTTGACTTTCCTGTGTATATGCCTTATCTCCCAATTACAGGATTTTAAGTATTGTCTTCTTGTACACTCTATAAATACCTACGTTCTTGGTATTTATCTATTCATTCCTTTGCATATTTGTTTGGTCTTTTATTCAGCCAATTCATTGAATTCCTACTGTGTGACAGATCCAGAATAAAAGCCACATACTCTGCCCTTAAGAAGCTCATAGTTTAGAGGAGGAAGCACCAAGGAAACGAGTGACAATGATATTAGGGTATGAAGGTGCTACCACAGAGGTATGTCCAGGGTTCCAGGCAGCACAGAGGAGACACCCGACTCAAACTGGAGTATCAAGGAAAGCTTCATCCAAATGCACATTTGATTTTTGAGTCTGGTTCTAAAGAATTTGAGAGCCAGCCCTGATGGTCTAGTGGTTAAAGTTCAGTGCGCTTTGCTTCAACGGCCTGAGTTTGTTTCCTGGGCGTGGAACTACACCGCTCGTCTGTCAGTAGCCATGCTGTGTGGCAGCAGCTCACATAGAAGAACTAGAAGGAGTTATAACTAGAATATACAACTATGTACTGGGGCTTTGGGGAGGGGAAAAAAAAGAAAAAAGAGAGAGGAAGATTGGCAACAGATGTTAGCTCAGGGCAAATCTTTCCCAGCAAAAAAAAGAAAAAGGAAAAGAGGCTTATTAAATTTTTTTTAAAAAGAAGAATTTGAGAACTTTCTTTTTTTTTTGAGGAAGATTAGCCCTGAGCTAACATCTGCTGCCAATCCTCCTCTTTTTGCTGAGGAAGACTGGCCCTCAGCTAACATCCGTGCCCATCTTCCTCTACGTTATATGTGGGACGCCTACCACAGCATGGCTTGCCAAGCAGTGCCATGTCCGCACCCAGGATCTGAACCAGTGAACCTTGGGCCGCCGAAGCAGAACATGGGCTTTTAACCGCTGCACCACTGGGCCGGCCTCAGAGAACTTTCTTTTCTATGTTCCCTAAAAGGTCTTTTCTAATTTCTAAATGTGATAACAGTCTAAGTGCTGACATTCTATTTTCATTGCATTGGAGAGTCCCATGTAGTTTGGCTACTATTTCCACCTTCTGACTTTGTTGGGGTAAGAATCCTGGAAAAAGCTCTCACATTTATTCATCGGCCTTCCTCATCGCCATTGTTTGGTCATGTTGAAGTTGATAAGACTTAGAAAAGCCTTTGCCTTTCTTATGTTCTCTACATGATGAACTCTTACTCATTCTTTAAGACTCAGTTTAAAATCTCACCTCCCCTGTGACATCTTTTCTGACTCTCCCAGCAGTTAGTCCTTTGTATTCCTATAGCATAACTATCTTACATCTCTATTTATACATTAATAATGGCACTTACCATGCTATATTTTAATTATGGATTTACATGTCTCTGTCCTTCAAGGTGTTAACAATCATCTTTGTATCCCCCTGGGCCTGGTTCTAGCACGGTATCTAATTCATAGTAGAAGCTCAAAAAATGTCTCTTGTCTGCATGAATGAATGGTGAGTCCAGAGTTTGGAGTCTTATTTTTGAAAGTCAATTGGTCTTACTGTATTTCATGGTCACAGGTTGCATTCTTGACAACAACCAGTTATCTTATAATAGAATCAATTCTACCTTCAAAATACATTGTGTAGTTTCCTCCACCTCTACCACCCCTGCCTGGTCAAGGCGACCCTCACTTTGATGGCTGTGATCGCCTTCCAGCTTGTCTCTCTGCTTCTCCTCTTGGTCCTTGTAGTGGATTCTCCGTATAGAAGCCAGGATGAGCTTTTGAAAATATAAATCTGAACCTGTTTCTCCCAAAGTGGTTGTAAGACCACCATGGATCCTTGGAATACTTACTTTGGGAGGTTTTGGAGACTTTGTCCCACTTTATAGGAGACATAGTCAAAGGTACCCACATCCCATATTAAATATGTGGTTTTGTTCATTTTTGCTATCACATCTTAAAAGAATTTAATAATTTTACTTCTGAAATTTTTTGGCTACAAATAACTGACTTAATTTATAATTACCTAAGATTCCTTAACAGTTAACATATTTAGGAATTTTTGCAAAGTGAGAATTGTTTTCAAATATATGAAAAAAAAATTTTTTTTTAAAGATTTTATTTTTCCTTTTTCTCCCCAAAGCCCCCCGGTACATAGTTGTATATTTTTAGTTGTGGGTCCCTCTAGTTGTGGCATGTGGGACACCACCTCAGCATGGCTTCATGAGCGGTGCCATGTCCAGGCCCAGGATCCAAACTGGCAAAACCCTGGACTGCCAAAGTGGAGCACACGAACTCAACCACTCAGCCACAGGGCGGCCCCAAATATATGAAAATTTTATAAATGCTAAATTTAACAGTGAATGAAATAGCTGGGTTGTTATGTTTTGAGGACATTTAAGCATTATTAATTTTTATGGTTATAATTTTATTTTTTGTATTTTGGATTTGTAGATATATTTTTTCAGGTCCCAAACATTTTCCTAGGCCCCCGAAAAGCTTCTATGGACCCTAGGTATTAAGTGGAGAAAGAGTAATGGATAAAATGGCACCATTCACTCTCGTGCTTTAAAATTCTTCTGTGACTTTGCACTGCTTGTAAAATAAAATCCTTACCGTGGCCTGCAAGTCCCAGTATGATCCAGCTCCTACTGCCTCAGGTCCATCTCATACCTCTCTCCCCTGCTCACATGGTCTAGCCTCCTGATCATCCCTCTTGTTCTTTGAACACTCAAGCAGTTGCTTTTCATCTCAGCTTAAATGTCCCTCCTGAGAAAAGCCTTCTCTAACCACCTTATCTGAAGTGAACCTCCTTCAGTTATTCCAGATCCCACCAAACTATTTCCTTCTCAGTGATTTCCTTCTCTCCTGAGGATGTTGGCTCCATGTGGACAGGAGCCTTTCCTCTCTGGTTTACTGCTGTACCCTCAGCACCTAGCTCAGAGCCGGACACATAAAAAGCAATTAGTACAATTTGTTGAACAAATGAAGAGTTATGTTAGTAGATTTTGTAATTTAACCATCCTTGCCTTGTTGGTATAAACCCTACATACTCATAATGAATTATTCTCTTAAAACTGCTAAAATCTTAAAAATTCTAAATTCTTCACCAAGTGAAGATTGATCTATAGTTTTATTTTTTGTACCATCTTAATTCAGATGGATATTAGGAATATGGGCAGCTTCATAGAAGAAATTAGGAAGCTTTCCCTTTTATTTCCATAAGTTTGGGAATAGTAGGGATAAAATGGAAATTGTCTGTTTGATATAAATTTGGTAGAATTCACCCAGAAAACCATTTGTGCCTGATGTAGTTTTAGTGGCCAGCTCTTTGAATATCTTACAAATTTCTGCTATGGGTTTTTGTTCTTATTTTCATAACTTTTTTTGAGTTGATTTTGGTAATTTTTGTTTTCCTTGACTCTCATCCATTTTATTTAATCTTTAAGTTTATTGACATAAAGTTACGTGTAATTCTCTTACAATTTTAAAAAATCCTCTCCAAATCTATATAATGTCCCCTTTCTCAGCCCTAATCTTAACTTATGACTTCTCCCTCTTTTTAATTGATCAGATTTTCCAAAAGATTATCTACTTTTATCTTTTAAAACAAAAAAGTTTTTGGTTTTACTGATTCAGTCTACTCTTTTTTTGACTATTACTTTATGCTTCTATCATTATTAATTTCTTTTTTGGGTTTGTTACTTGTTTTCTAGACTTTTTAGTCATTATTTTTCAATCTTGTTTTCTAATAAAAATATTTTAGTAGTAGTATATTGTTACCAAAAGCACCAACTTTGAAAGATAACACTCATTTGAGTGGCTTTTTTTTCTTTTGAGGAAGATTAACCCTGAGCTAACATCCACTGCCAATCCTCCTCTTTTTGCTGAGAAAGACTGGCCCTGAGCTAACATCCGTGCCCATCTTCCTCTACTTTATATGTGGGACGCCTGCCACAGCATGGCTTGCCAAGCGGTGCCATGTCCGCACCCAGGATCTGAACTGGCGAACCCCGGGCCGCCGAAGCAGAACGTCGCACTTAACTGCTGCACCACTGGGCTGGCCCCTCATTTGAGTATTTAAGTACTGCCTTGTTTGTTTAAAAAAGTAAACTCATCTCTTGTTACTTCGTATCCTCACTTTGTAATAATATAATTTACAACACTATTTAATTGTTAATGTGAAAAAAGTACAATAAATATATTGCAGAGTCCAGAATGTCTGGAAATATAGGAGAAATAGCATATTTATTGCACTTGTTTCTTTTAGATGGACAACTGGACTAATTGCTCTAAGTTTAGAAGTATCTCACGAAAAATAGACATCTGGAGGTTGAAGAAAAAATATCGATTATTTTATTTGAAAATAGAACTAATATTTTGTCATAAAACGTGTTTATGTTTTCTGACTTTTCGGGTAGCTTGTTATTTAACACTTACAAGGTAACGCATATGCACATTTACACAATAATATTCTGCATTGGGGAATGGACACTTAGCAAAATTCAGTTTTTTAAAGAAATTGTGTCCATCGCAAATTAAAACAAGGCAGTTTGTACAATCTCCATGCATTTTAACATGTTGAGCATGCTCCACGTAAGTAAGCTTTCCGTAACTCATCTGGAAGGTATTGGAAGGATAAAAATAGACTAAATATTCAAAATTTCCATCCTAGGAGTTTCCTGCTTTTGCCTACATCTCAATTGTCAGTCCAGGTCCTGGCTCTTACTCCACTCAGGGTTGTCTAAAGACAGTGGAAGCTTTTTACGCCATAAATATTCAAGCTGCCGGATTGTCTAGGCATTGGCCTCTGCCTGCCCTGAAACAGCTCGTTTCCTGTTCTTCTGTCAGAGTGGAAAAAGCAAAGTAGGGAGACTGTTTAAAGACCCAGAAGCCGGGATGACAAACTTGTGGGATTTAGAAAGGGTTCGTAGGTTCCTTTTCAAGAAATCCTGAGTTTAAGGAATCCATCGGTTCCTGTGGGCTGGCATGTCGGATGACACTAGGTCAGCCTCCTGCATTTGGCAGAACCCCATGTGGAATCTCACCTTTTCTGGTTTATAAGGACAGACGGAGTCTGGTAATCACAGGGTACTTTTGTCTGCTTTCTATCATTTTACTTTATTTCTTCAAGCAATCCTTAAAACAAGTAGTTGGAGGCAAGTTTCTAGAAACTGTGACTTTCATTGCTTATATTTGGGTGGCAGATTTCCTCCTGTTCAGCCCAGCACTTCTAAATGGAGGTCCAAGTGATTAATTCATTCATTTATTAACTTACTATGTGGGGCTTGGTGTGGGGCCTCACACAGCAATGAAGGAAGATGGGATGTTTGTCCTTAGACATACTGGGGAAGACCGACGGTAAGCAGATTCTTTCACAAATAATAAATTGCACTTATGACCAGTACTCTGAAGAAGTAGTAAAGGACGTTGTGGGAGAGTTGAACAGGAAGGCCTGGTCTAGACTGGGAGGGTCAGAGAAAGCTTTCCTGGGGTAACGACTGACTTTTGTGATGGCGAGGATAAGAACAGAACTGCTAAAGGAAAGAAGCCAAGCGCAGAGTTTTAGAGCTGAAAGGAACCAAAGATATCATCTAGTGATACCCAGGCTTTCCATTCCACCAATGAAAAGCCTGAGGCCCAGGGAGGTAAAGGGATTTACCTAACTAAAATCACACGCCTGGTAGCCCCACGGCTAGACATGCAAACCCAGCATGGGTTTCTTAGGTGGGTAGAAATTGAGATGCTATAGTGAGAAGGGACAGGGATGGGGGAGGCCAGGGAGGTTTCGAATGTAGGGCTTACCCCGAGTTAGCAGCCCAGCTACTTCCTCAGGTGGGGGAGGGGATTAAAGATGACTCACATCTGACCTAGCCTAGAGGAACTCAGTTTGTTGTGCTGTAGTACAGTTTTTATTTGGGGTGGGGGAGGAGGTACCAAAGACACATAGACCCAGAACAATAAATGTGGAGTTCAATTGGGAAACCAGTCCCTGTTCTGCAGCTGACTAGCTGCGTGATCTGGGATAAGTCACTTAACCTCTCTGAATTGCCATTCACAGTTTATACTTTGGTGTATTTCCTTTCAGTCTTTTCCTATTCATTTTAGGAGCTTGTTAGAGATCAGTTGTGCCCTATATTTCACCTTAATCTTTAAAAACCAAAGTCGCTTGTTTAGGGAAGGTGTTATTTAAGCCCCCTTTTAAAGAGCAGTTTGCCAGCCTGTGCTTGCCCAAACATCTAGAGAATAACTGTAGCAAGCGAGCCAAGCTCCAGGATCTGCAAGAATCGTTAGCGCTGAACATATTTCTATAAACCAATAAAGGTTTTTATATTTTGTTCATCTGTTACCCTTATGCTGTTGCCACTTTCACATTCAGTGTGTGTAGGCGGAGAGTATGAGATAACAGCATTTCACAAACGAGAGTGAGTGGAAAAGGGCCGCTTTCCCTTTAAGGCGGTTTCATTCCCCAGCTCCCGCCCCTTTCCTGATTGACAAACCTACCCGAAGTCACATGATCCGCCTCTATTTGAAGGTCACAAAAAGCTGCTTCCTTTAGAGACAGAGGGGGAGAGAGAGAGCAAGAGGGAGAGTGAGTGAGAGAGTTAGTTCAAGCCAAAATGGCCGACAGAGTCTCTGCTGGTTTCTGAATATTTAAAATACAAAAAAACAGATAGACAAAAAGAAATCATTTTTTGGACCTTTTTTCATTTCCATTTCTACCTTGTATGCCTCAATTTGCTGGATTTAAGCACTGCTGCACTTTATGAGGTTGGTAAATATTTTCGATTTTTTAAAACCAATTGATTTATATGGATCTTGTCTAACCGTTTTCACTGGTCGTGTTGCAAATCGACATTTGTCTAGCATGGAGATTGGCTTCAGACATTTCGTGAATCTGTAAATCAGACCCGTGATGTACTTTTGGTTCGGCATTTTAGAAATGGAAAAGCCTTGGTAAAATATTTAAATTTTGAAGTGATTTAATTGCACTTTTAATGTATATGCAGATTTTCATCATCGTTTCTGTTTTGCAAATAAATGAAACTGCGAGTAATTGGAAATTTGATATTTAGAAAGAGGCTTTTAAAAAACACAGACCTCTCCCTGCCCCCTTAAATCTGCTGCAAAAATTTGCATAAATATAAATGGGTTTGCATTCTTTCGGCTGCTAAGGCCGACAAAGGATCTGGGAGGGCAAGCACTACCACGGAAAGCCTTTTTTTTTTTTCTTCTTTTTTAAAAGGTAGGCCATCCTTCCTAGAGAGATGTAAAACCTAAAATAAGACCTGATACATTTTAAACATTAGGCTGGGGGCGAGCGAACACCAGGAGGTTTGAGGTTTGTAGATTCCCCTGCTTGAAACCCTCCCAAGCAGTGTGTGGATCACCCCTCTCCTGCCTGCGCGCGCTCGTTTGCACTGGGTCTCTGTGTGTGTTCTCAAATGTGCAGCCAGATGCGCTTTTATTTTGATCGTGGTTTGAACCAAATGGTATGACTATCTTGTAAACATGGTGTTTTAAAGATATAAACAGCTATTCGCCCCGATTAGGAATTATTTCTTTATCAGTGTCTCCCTGTAGATTGGCCTTCACCATTTCTCATGGTTTACAATTTTTGTTTAATTTTATGCAGATGAACCTGGCTTTTCAGCATAAATTCAGCATCTGTGTGCGTGGTTGCCTGTTTTGCCCATGTATCCATTGTGAAGTGGTCATTTAGGGTCACATGAATAAGTAGCTGTGTGTGTATGTATGTTGCCCCTGGAACTGTGCAGTGCCCTGAAGTTAAATTCCATTACTCCTAATGCAGGATTCTAGAAAGCCTGGGAGCAGGGAGGGAAGAAAGCTGAAAACTTGCTTTCTCAGAGCCACCTCCCCCTATCATTGTGAGAGTGTGATGTAATGCCTCTCGGTCTGGTGGGCTGAAAGGATGTAGTTTGTGATGTGGCGGGGAGATTGCCCCCACCCCTGAGTAAATTACCCCACCCCCTCAGCACATCCCTGGCTCTGAGAGGCCTTGTTTTCTTTTCTTTTTTTTCCCCCCTAATTTGTATCCTGATTTATGCTGTGGCATATTGGCATGAGAAAGAGACCGTTCTTCTAAATCTGTTACAAAGTATAGTTTAGAAAAGGCATTTAAAATATGCAAATAAGTCGAATTGTCATATCCTCATCATTAAATATGTAGACTTGGATTAAAGCTAATTAAGCATAAATGGAATAATTTTGATTAGAAGGGAGCAGTTATTTTTGTCGTTGTTTCTTTTTTAATTAATCTAATTATAAGATGCTTGCTGGGCCTGAAAGTGTTAAAAAAATAAAAAAATGCTGGACTATTTTGAAAATTTGACAGTCTGGAAGAGGGTGTGTAGTGCTTTCAAAAGCTTTATTCACTGTTAAAATGGATTGGCCTCTTGTGCTGAAAATGGCCTGTTTCTTTGGGCCAATTGTGTGCAGATGAAGGGACTTTCACGCTAATTTAACAAAAAGACTTGCTATTTGAATACATAAAGATAATTATTAAGTCCTCTGTCTCTAAAGAGAAGGATTTAATTATTTTTCCAAAATTAATGTTATTATACTAGTAATGGAAATAAGTAGAGAAGTGATGGTTTAAATTCAATGTAAATTTTTTGGTGATAATAAGTTCAGCTTTTGTGTAAGAGGGATTGGAAACATTACATTAAAGGTAGTCTGGAACAAATTTGTCTGTAAAAATTTTTTTACATCTTGAATTTAAAGGAAAAGACATAGAAATTACCATAGTGATAAGGAGTGTTGCTTTGTGGTGGACCTAAGGAAAATTAGAGCTCTCATTTTTGTTGTTGTTTTTTCTGAAAATGAAAGCGCGTATTTGGGGCTTTACTTGTTAGATGATTCATTTTATGCCCGTTTCCTAAGTTGGCTTTACAGAAGAAGAGTGAGAAAAACCTAGGCTTTCCATGTTTTGCCATTAGTCTGTTTTTGTGGACTGTGTAAACATGTGAATAGCAGGTTAATTCGGTTTGCAGAGCGGAGGAGGCAGAAGCAGGGTGCCTGCTCTCTTAGGCAAGAAGAATGATAGAATGAACGTTAGCAGAATACCATCTGAGTCTTTGAAACATTTTTATAAATATTCTTTTCTCCTAGACAGGTTGGAAAGCGAAGTAAATAGGACTTGGTTTCACGTATGTTAGCGTTATGGCTCTGGTGAGTTTCAGAAGCTCAGCTGCCATTTTGGATCCAAGTTCCTGCAGAGACAATCCTATGGCACACCAAAACTAGGGTAATTCAGAAGCAAATAAAAATGAGTAATAAATCAGTGTGCAGATGGATAGTGTTTCATTTGTGCCTTTTGTTGAAGTTTCCTTTCTGTTGGTAGTGTGAAAGGAAGCTTTAAAAACTTTAGAGATGTAACTGATGTTATGAAGAGCAAAACTCAGGGATATTATAACTTACATGTTGTAGCTTTACTTTTTAAAACGAGACGGCCTGTGCAGAGGAAGTGTCTTACTGGAGAAAATGAGTATAATCCTTACTAATGCCCCCCCCCCCAATATATTTCCTTATGCTGGCTCTACTTGTGATGTTATAGTAATGTCATTATTAACAATCCTTGCTACCCTGTCTCAGAAAGAAATGTCACAGATTCATTATTAAGATTTTACTGAAACATCACAAAAATTGATGGTGTTTATCTGTCAGAAGTGGTTTCTTATTTTTAAAGCGTTTTGCAGCCCTTCCGTCTGGGTGCCAGAAAGGACGCATTGCCGTCTTTGATAGATGGTGCAAACTCAACTCTGTTGTTGTGCTTTCCATAGCCATTCGTGATTCTCTATCGCCACGAGGACAGTCCTTCAAAACAAACTTCTAAAACTTGAAGCAGAGACTTCCAAGGCTTTTCCAGCTCTTCAACTCTACAAGAGACCCTGAAAGAGTGATATGTGATGATGAGACCTTCAGGTTCTGCAGAGCAGGCCAAGCAGATAACAGTAGGAAGGGGTGGGCCTTACTCTACCCAACTGCCCCGTGGCTGAAAAGTTTTGGAGGAATTTAATTTTTATAACTCACTATAGTCATTGACCTTCTGTAACGACAACACAGATGAATGTACTTTGTCCCCACCCTCAAGGAGTACCAGCCTAGCAAGGGAGATACTCAGATAAAGAGGTCTTCACCACTTGGTTCTATTTGTGCGGTAGTTAGAACAAGTACCCTGGTACGGAAGTATCCTGAACATTAGGAGAACCCCTTTTTAAGGAAGCCAAATAATTACCCCTTATTAATTTTTAGTCATCATTTGGATATTAGATTTTCCTTAAGTGGAACTTGTGATTTAAAGATGGGGTTTCTGGCCATTGGTTAGGGAGAGGGGCAGCATATACTGATTGTTTCCTAGTACAGTATTGTTCGTGGATTTACACTAATCTGACTTCCCTCACCTGCTTCTTGTGATTAAGACTAGGGGTGGGGTGGGGTGGGGCGAAGTGAAGCCACTTGGCCTGAGTAGGGGTTTAACCCATGACAGTGACATTTCAACATGTTTTTTCTTCCTTCCTCCATATATTCACTCAGCAGTCGTTTACTGTGCCC
This sequence comes from Equus asinus, assembly GCF_041296235.1. NCBI lineage: Eukaryota > Metazoa > Chordata > Mammalia > Perissodactyla > Equidae > Equus > Equus asinus. Next base: position 21,410,531 of record NC_091793.1, on the reverse strand, counting down.
TGGTGTGTATCAAGTGCTTTGAGATCTAAAAATTAATTTGGTCGGCCCATTGCCTTGAACAGCCCCTTGGTTCATGTGGAAATAGTCACCATCTGGTAACTAACCTATGGCTTTGGGTTATGACTAGGATAATGCTATACTTCCTTTCACCTGATTGTCTCTGCTGATAATCAGGGAATGAATGGCAATTTTTTCTTCTGGTAGTTCTAGAGACTTCCATTCAACGTTTGACGAGACACTCACTCAATCTATTTTCTTTAGCCCTGCAGAAGTACCTCCTCAAAGTTACCTTTTGAATTATCTCTGAGAACCTTGCAGTCTAAGTGGCCTCCCTGTTTCCTCTATCACATCCCTCCATTTTACTTTTTTTAATACACCATAATTGTATCAGCATCAGAAATTACATTATTTGTGTATGGGTGCTTCACTCCCCCCAAAACCATAAGCTTTCAGGAGAGCAGAGTTTGTTTTGCTTGTTGCTCAATAAAAATGTAGTTGAGTTGGACCTGAGTATAAGGTCACCAGGACAGTAAACCCCTGTTTCTTCATCAGTAAACTGAGGATAGTGCATGTTGTAAAGCATAAAGGAAATGCTGTACGGAAGGGCCAGCACCTAGTCTTGTTGCTTAGTGAGAGTTTCCTTCCCCTTTCCTCTATCTCCCTTTGTTAAATAAACCAGAAAGGCTTTTACGGCCCTACAGATGCCCCCGTTCTTTCTCATGCTCCCAGCATCATGACTTCTGCACTGGTGGCGCTGAGCTTCAGCCTGGACGGGGCAGGAGCTGCGCTCAGCCTTTCCTTTCTGTTGAAGTCCCTGCATTCCTATGGTCCGATGTCGGCTCTTCACGCTCCACTTTCCTTCAGGCTCTGCCTCTGTGATATCCATGTTTGCTTGGCTGCTTTCATACGTTCCGTGTTTTGTATCAAAAGGTACTCAACAGTTGGAAATGAATTGGTCTTACAGTTGAAAGGCAGAGGAGAACATAAAATACACTATTTTTTCCTTCATTTTGATGATTCTGAGCCTACACTTGTAAATTCTATTTACTTAACCAAACTGTTAATAGTTTTGACGCAAAAGAGAGATAAAAATAAAAATTTAGGTTAATTGCCCACTTTATACAATACTGTTGAATTCATATAGATGACATAGAAATGGCTTTCATTCATTGACTTTGGAATTTGTTTTTTTAAAAAACCAGAAAATTATTGTGTAGTTATTCATTCAGCAGATAATTATTGAATACCTATTACGTGCCAGATATTGGGATAAGTGCTAGCATAGGAGTAGGATGAAGGTTTTTCTCCAGGCCTCATTGCTGAAGTTAGAAAGAGTATAAATGCAGGGAGGCTGGTCAGTGCTCAGGGTGTTGGGTGATTACAAAGGAGGGCACCCAAACCTCTAAGGGACCAGCTTGTGCAGGGGCCCTGAGGCCAGAGAGGACATTGGCAGATTTGGAGAACTGCATATAGAGTACTTGTACTTGAATGGAGGGTGATGTAAGGGAAGAGATGATGGGGCGCGAAGAGAAGCTGAAAAGGTAAACACTGGCCAGATGCACACGAGTCTGTAGGCCATGTTTGGAAATCTTTATCTTGAGAACAATTAAGGAGTTTTCAGCAGGAATATCACCTGTTCAGATTAGATTTTTGAAAGATGACTCTAGTTGCCCTGTAGAAAATGGCTGGAGGGTTAAGTATAAAACCAGATACTATTGCAGTAATCCCAGGTAATGGTGGCCTGAACTGATAGCAGAGTTAGGAAGAAGTGGATAAGGCCAGAGACATTTAGGAAGAATAATTGAGAGGACCTAATCACTGCCTATGAGAAGCTGAGGGTTGGAGAAGTTAAAGATGACACCCCTGTCTCTGGCCTTGGCTACTGGTGGGATGGCCATACATTCACTGAGTTAGGGTCCATTTATATGAGAGACAGTTGTGGGGTTGGGATACTGAGTTTAATTTTGGTGTCATTGAATCTTGGGACCTCCAGATGAAGGTCTGGAATAACTAGAGATCTGGCTGGAGATAAAGATTTAAGAAGCATCAGTAGTCCTAAGTTTACCAAGATTTTCCTTTTTAAGTTGGGAAGGTGTCCAAAGATGGCAGTGTGCAGTGAAGGTGCTATTGGATGCTGCTAAGGGGACACTATTTCATAAGGAAGATAAGATCACATACTTCCATTTCTTTTTTTTTTTTTAAGATTTTATTTTTTCCTTTTTCTCCCCAAAGCCCCTGGGCACATAGTTGTATATTCTTCATTGTGGGTCCTTCTAGTTGTAGCATGTGGGACGCTGCCTCAGCGTGGTTTGATGAGCAGTGCCATGTCTGCGCCCAGGATTCGAACCGACGAAACACTGGGCCTCCTGCAGCAGAGCACGAGAACCCAACCACTCGGCCACGGGGCCAGCCCCCACATACTTCCATTTCTACAGAGGTTGCTATTAGGAATACAGAAGGAGTTGGAGGGAGGAGAAAGACTAATTTTAGCTGGGTTCATTAGAGAAGGCTTTATGAGGACTTTGTATTTGAGCTGAGCCTTAAAGATTGGGCAGAACTGTGAAGAACAGACCTAGAGGACAGGGCATTCTAGCTGGAGGGTTAATTATGTTCAGGGAGGATTAACGGGAGGCTGGATGTGTATGGGAGAGCCGGAACATCTGCTCTGAGTAGTTTGGATTGCCATGATAGATAGTGGGGACCTGCTGAAAGTCCGATAGTAATGTGATCAAAGTCGTATTTTGAGAATACTAATATGGCAGTGGGGCAGAGGAGGACTGGGGGAGCAAGGAGGACTAAGGGGAGAATTTAGAGTCAGGCAGGCCAGTTAGGAGGCTGCGGGAAAAAGGACTTTATGAAAGGACCTGCTAAAAGACTGTGGCAGTGAGGCTAGAAAAGTTACCAAAGACTCCAGGTCCTCCACATGAATGATGAGAATCTTCAACAGAAATGAGGATGAGGAATTCCAGGTCAGGCATGGAGTTTAAGAAGTTGATAGGACTTCCAGTTGGAACTGTTTAGTAGGCAGCTGGCAATGTGGAGCTGAAGCTTGAGAAAGAGGTCAGAAGTGGAGATAACGAATTGGAAGTCATCCACATAAAAGTGATAGTTGAAGCTGAGAGAGTGGATGAGATCACCATGGAAGTGCAAAGAATGGAAAAGAGAACTGAGAATGGGGCCTTGGGGACAGGAACAGAAAGAGGACCTGGGAAAGGATTGAAAGAAAGGTGATTGTGTAAGACAGTCAGTAATAGTTACGGAAGATGAGGGAAGGACTTCTCCATCTCAGGTGTGATCAGCAGGCTTTGATGCTGCACAGGAAGAACTGTATTTGGTTACGGCAACGTTCCCAAAGCTGGTGTTGGGAGATGTACCAGTGGGAAAGGGTTGGGCATCATTAGGTTACCCCACCACCATTCGATAGCAGTAGAATGTGAGCCCACATGTGTTATTTTACATTTTCCAGAAGTCACACTAAAAAAGTAAAAAGAGGGTGCCGACCCCTTGGCCGAGTGGTTAAGTTTGTGCACTCTTGCTTCGTCAGCCTGGGATTTCGCTGGTTTGGATCCTGGGCACGGACATGGCACCGCTCGTCAGGCCATGCTGAGGTGGCGTTCCACATGCCACAACTAGAGGCACTCACAACTAGAGTATACAACTGTGTACTGGGGGAACTTGGGGAGAAAAAGCAGGTGAAAAAAGGAAGATTGGTAACAGTTGTTAGCTCAGATGCCAATCTTTAAGGAAAAAAAAAGTAAAAAGAAGTAGGTGAAATTGACTTTAATAATATATATTTTATTTAACCCAGTATGTGCAAAATATTGCCAATTCAACATGTAGTCAATTAAAAAATATTAGAGAGATTTGACATTCTTTTTTTCATAGTCTTTGAAATGTGATATGTATTTTATAGTTACAACACATTTCAGTTTGAACATGAAATTTTCATTGGAAATGCTTGATCTTTATTTAGATTTCAGAAAATTTACGATTGAAAAAGTATATTCACATACCCAAGTTTTTCCAAACATACAAAAGTTTTCCAGTAATGGAAATAAGTGTCAACTTTAAAATTTAAATGAATTAAACTAAAATACAATTGAAAATTCAGTTTCTCAGTTGTGCTGGCCTCATTACAAGTGCTCACTCACCATGTGTGCCTGCCTTTTTGGACAGCACAGGGTCATGCAAAGTAAAATGGATTACTTACCGCTAACGTGCGCATTGAAAAAAGCCAAAGCAACTCAAGGCATTCTTAGCATCGCAAAGCATTTCACAGGATTGGTGTTTCTTAGAACACTTGTTGGCTTATACTAACGGAATTTTTAGAATTGGAAGGATCAGATCCTAATTTTGCACGTGAGATGAACTTTTTATGTAAGTGCACAGATTCCAAATTTAAAACAGGAATTTAAAAACTGTTTTGGGTAAGGTCAGCAGGAAGGTATATTGGCAGAAGTTCTTGAACATACCAATTCATGTCATATTTCAGAAATGCTAGGTGCGGGACTTACATTTACAAGGAGATTCAATTGGAGTGGTGGGAGCACTCCAGCCCCTTATTTGACCTGTTTGAACTCTGGAGTCAGTGAGATGGCTCCAGGTGGGGAGGTAGGAAATTAGGATTCAGGTTGTTCTCAGAATCGATTTCAGTCAGTGGTCCCACCCAGCCTTATAGCATGGGAGGAGGTGTATGGGGGAGAAAAGGGGTCCCAAACGGCTAATTATTTTGTGCCTGTATCTCATTTCTCTTTGGTGATAAGCAGGCTGTTTGGCCTAAGACTATTACACTCATTTTGTATTTCTTGCCATCCTGGGCCAGTACGATGTTTATGAAATATGGGTGGTTTACATAAAGCAGGTTCAAAGATTTTTACTTAATCATCTCGTTGATTTTGACTGTTTTGTAATTACTGGTTAGCTCTTCTAAGTAATAACCGGTAAAGATAGAAATGATCCTGAATTGTGCTTGGAACCAAACCTTGTTCACACTGGAGAATAATCGTTGGTTTTTGGTTGCTGCACAATTTCATTTCAGCAAACATAGGGGAGCTTATTTTTCTGCGAAGTGCCCTGTAAGGGTTTGGAGTGTCACTATTTGGTGAAGTCCTATTCTTTTTTTAATCAATATGAAAATTAACCCCTTACTTTTTTGTTTTCCTTTAGAAGTGCATTGTGGTTATCTATCCATGCTGCTTTAAAAACCAGGCTCTATAGTGGTGGACTTAAGTAATGCCCTTGAACGCCTTAATAAGGCCCGAGACCTAGCAGAAGATCCCTTACCCCATTCCCAGAAGCCCAGAGCAGCGAATCCTGTACCTCTTAGTGCCATTGTTTCTTTTACCCCTTTGCTTACAGAAAATAATTGCTGTTCTTTTTATGCCAAGAAGTTCTATTTATAAGCTGAAGTTAGATTACTGGGTAGCTTAGAACAGTGGTTTTTAAGCTTTTTGATTGGATATGCAGTAAGAAATGCAGTTTGCCCTGAGACCCTGTACTTAGGTGAATGTATACACTGAAGCACAAGCATTCACTTTCTGATACTGTGTGTGATATATCCTGATATATTCTGTTCAAGTCCATTTTGTAAAATAAAACAAAACCAAAACCAGAAAAGCTGATCCCGATCCACTGAATTGATTTAATGATCCGCTAGGGGTTGTCTCACAGGTTTGAAGAAGTTTGAGGAAACCACTCATGAGTCGCCATATTCCAGGATAGAATCCCCACTTTTGCTGGTCGGAAGAATCAGATTTGCCAGTCCACTCAGTTATCACACTAACCAAATTCATAAGCAGTTTTTTAAAATGTTAATTTGTTACTTCAGCCTGTGGGAGATGGATATTCTTGAGCAGAATGTTGTCCTCCCTGTCCAGAGCATTCCATCCAGATCAAAAGGAGTTGGCCATCCATACTGAGGAATGGAAATGTTTTTCTCTCAGATTTTGGAGAAACTTAAGTAGAAAACATCCTTTTACCAGATTATGTATTCTCTCTTCGAAAAGCCCCATGGAATACTGCCATATTCTCTTTTTGGGGGGCGCCTCCCTGCCCCTTTTCCAGGTGTCATGAGGACATAGCTCGACTGTTAACACATTCTGTTTTCAAACACACTTCAGTACATTAGTTCAGCATTTCCTACTGTTTGTTGGGGGTGCTAATAAGTTTGCCTGCAGAAAAAGATTCCCCTCCTGACTAAGCTGAATTAAACTGGTCTTTGCTTACTACTGGACTTAAAGAGTGTTTAAGATGCGAATATGCCTTGGGAATCTTAAGTGATATGTATATATAAAATCTTAAAGTGCTAGGGTTTTGTTTTTAAGCACAATTTGGGGAAATTCAGGATTGGCTTTCCATTTCAATTATTCCTTTCTAAAACTGCATCCTTGTCAAGCTAGCTGGATTTGGCTGTTTGCCAAGTCTCTTCAGACAGTTTTGCATGATGGTTCCCAGACTTGGGCTGCAGGAAACTGTGACAGTGCAAAAGCAATATTGGGATCCAACCTGTGTTACCAGTTTTAAATTTGCTAAGTAAAGGCATTTTTAAAAACTCACCATTTATTATCATCATTTCAAAGAAAAAATATGTTAACAAAAAAGTAGATGGACAATCTCAGAATAGGAGACATCTCATTAAGTTAAATAGCTTTATGAAGACCATTACGTTGGGAATATAGATGAGCATAGGTACTAAAGTTCAGTGTTTGGGAACCACCTCCTAATTATAGACCATCTCTTAGCATGTATGACAATTAACTATGTGCTTGCTGGGTTTTATTAGCCTCACTCATAGGAATAAACCTTCCTTCATTCTTGTTTACTGGCTACAGTGGTGATGATTTCATTGACTCACACTTTTAAAAAAAAGTACTTGGTTCTCTCTGAATATAACGTAAGGAGATAACCATTCTGCTTTAATGTAAGAAAAAGAGTAAAAACAAGCCAACTGTGTTAGGTGCTGAGCAATCAGTCATAGAATCTAGAACTACAATCAAAACCTATAGCAAAGTTTATCTGATTTACTGAGGTATATAGTTGTAGTGATTATGTGCAGGTGGCACGTAGGTCACAGAACTAAATGATATTACCTATGTATGTTTTTGCCAGGCTATTGGCTCTTTATGAGTTATGAATAATGGCCATGGCAGATTTTCTGTCATATTATTATGTACATTTTTATGTCTGCCATCCCACTCCCACATTTTAAATGACAAAGACCTTAAATCTGGCAACCCCACATCAAATGTCGCCTCTTTCTTCCAGGGAGAGAAAGTGCTTCTCGGATGCACTTTACTCCTTTAATCAAGGGGAGCAGGGGCAGCAGCTCACTGGCCTGCCCTGGCTGTGATAATGTTATCAGCCAACGTGGGAGTGGTGGCCTCAGCAAGGGCTTTGACTCTTCATCACCAGAGTCCTGGGACAGCGAGGAGGAGGAGGGGGGAGAGGCTGGGATTAGCTGTGTAGGGCATTGGGGAACAGTAACATGCTGGGTAGACTTGAGTTTGAGCAGGATAGACTCTAGGTCCTGTGTACTTGGAAGAATTTGTTTATTACCTAAGTTTGTATGTATCAGGCCCTATATAGTGCAGGGAAGACAAAGATAAGAAGAACTGACTTTTATCTTTGGAACTCATCCGGCAATATAAACAGTCAGTGAGGCTGCCTGTAATAAAGATAGACGCGTGATGCCCAGAGTCCTAGAGAGTGGAGAGAGAGGCCTAGGGGACTGGGGAAGTTTCCCCCACAGAGGAAACATTGAGCTGGGTCTTAAAGGGTAATTTGGAGTTGCCTGGTGAAGAGGATGGTGAGTACAGCAGGGGTGATAAAGTGCAGTGGTTTAGAACTGAGGTTCTGAAGTCAGGACACTGTGTGGTTAGGTCAGCCCAGTGTTGGGCAAATCATATCTGTGTGCCTCTGCTTTCTCTCTGGTAAAATGGGGAATAATAACAGTGCCCACCTCAAAGAATAGTTAGGAGGATTAAAGGAGAATTTGTTTAAAATGTTTAGCGTATTGCTTGGAGTTAATGTTAGCTACTGTTCTCATTATTTTTATTGTTAGCATTTCAGGCAGAAGAAATAGCAGTAAACAAAGGCAAGGAGTTAGGGAGTGGGAGCGTCTGGGAAATGGTGAGATATTAGGGGGACACGCGTAGGCTGTTTGGAGGAGAGTGGAAGGATTGGTTGGGTTTTATACTCTAAGAAATTTGAGTGTTGTCTTGTAGAGAGGAGTTCAAAAAAATCAGCTTCAATTGATGTTGATGTTGAGGATCTGATGGAGGGGAGAGATTGGGGCAGACAGTCAAAGCAAGAAGACTGATTGGAGAATGTAAACTAAGTCAGTGACAGCAAAGATGGAAAGACCAGATTTTGGGGACACTTGTGAAGTGAAATCCATCTGATATGATGAGAAAGAGGGAGGAGTTGCGGTTAAGCCCCAGGTTGGGTTCAGTGGGTGGAGCAGGGGTTTTGAGTAAGGAATGGGGTGAGGATAGGGGCTGAGAGACTGTGGTTTTGGTTTGGACGTGTGGTAGAACTTGGCATGTGGAAATAAGGGTCTGGAGCTCAAGAGAGAAGTAGTTTGGGAGCCATCAGTTTACATAGAGATGGTCATCAGGCCATGTGCATGACAGTGCTCCCTCAGCAGATGATCAGAGGAGTGGGATGAAAACAGGAAAAAGGGTAGTGCAAGAGAAGGTCAGACAAGAAGGAGTTTAGAGAAGTAAAGGATAGTCCTCAGGGCTGGTGCCCCAGGGGCTCAGCTGAGACAAGCCCAGAGTGTGGGCTGTTAGGTTTGGCCTTGAGGCACTCAGGGCATCAGGTCTGCGTCTCATTGAGGCCGGGCAGCATCAACACACTGCTCATCCTGTTTGCCTCTGTGTCACATTGGAAAGTCCCCCCATGGGTTTTGGGGTCTCTCTGTCACCACAGTGAGTAGCTCTAGGACAGGCACTAGTTGTGCTCACCTCTGTAAGCCCAGCTTCTGAGGTACACACAGTGCTCAGTGAGCATGTGTTGAATCAAGGATGACTTGAAGTAACTCAGCAAATATTTATTGAGTGCCTTATGTGTTCCAGGAGCTATGCTAGCCTTTAGGGATAAAGCAGTGAGCAAAATAGATGCAAATCCCTCTCGTTGTGGGGCTTACACTCTAAAGCAGGAATCAGAAGGCTAAGGGAAAGGAACCAGTAGAGAGGTAAGGATCAAAGGTCTGAGGATGAGCTCTCTGTCTTAGTTCTCGGTGAACTAAGCCTGGCACCCAGTAGGCACTCAATACGAGTAGTTGACTCGAACATGGGAGAGAGGGTGGAAGAAGAGAACTGAGGTGTGGGCAGAGATTGGCTGCGCGGATGACAGGTTAGCCTTGGAGAGGGAAGAGTAAATTTGGAAATGGAGGTGATGTTTGAGGGAGTTGCCCTAGGAGACATTCACCTCTGAATGGGAAGCGTTCCTCTCTGTAAACTAGGAGACGACTGCGTGGAAAAGAGAGCCTTAAGAAAGGTAAAACATTTGGAAGAGACTCCCCCACCTCCAAAGAGACAGAAAAAAAGACAAACTAGGGGAAGAGCCATCCAAGAGAGATCCTTTATTTGTAGCTGCAGCGATCTGTGGCCCTGCAGGCCTTTTCCAGCAAGTCAAGGTGAAGAATGCGGTTAGTTAGGATTCACCTGAGGCTGAGTAAGGATTGGTCTAGATAGGTAGTGGGAGATAACCAGGGGGGGTGAAGTGTTTGGGCAATGCTGGTGAATGTTCCCTAGAATCCAGGCTGGGTTGGGAACAAGATAAAACCAGAGTCAGGCAAATGACTTGAAGAATAGGGAAAGAAAAGGTCTGGGTTGGAGGAGGTGAGAACTTATACAATAAAAGGGAAAGTAATATTACTTCCTGTAATGAATGCCAGGCACACTGTTCTAAGAGCTTTGCATACATTAACTCACTTAATCTTGATGAAGAGCCTATAAGCTAACTACAGAGAGGTTAAGTATCTTGCCCAGGTGCACAGGTGGGAAGTGACCCACACAGCCTCGGCGGCCGAGTTTGTGTGCGTGCGCACTGTACTCTGCTGCCTTAGGATGCACCCAGCACGAACGCTTCTCCCAGGCCCAGCAGCTTTGCGATAGCTTCCTGACGTTGCTAGGCCACTCTTCCTATTTGGGGCGGCATGGAAGGGAGCTGTGGACTGCCCCCTCCTCTTTTAAAAATAAGTATGTTTTCGGCAACAGTGTACTTTATATAGAACTTTTAGTTTTTCCCACCTGCCTTGCTCATGCCTGAATGTCCTTTAGTAGCAAAGAAGGACTGTTTCACAATTAGAGAGGACTTTAAATGCAGATCAGTCTGTGAATTCTCCTCCTCACACTAAACAGAGAGGAAGAGCCAGAACCCTTCTACCAGTGTGAGGGATGGCGAGACTGAGGAAAGGCTTGGCTTGTGAGTGGTTCCTAAAAGAAGGGGAATCCGTCTGTCTTGGCTGTGGCAGAAGTACTGGCAGTGAGTGTCTGCAGCGGGTGAGGGGGTTACACGTCCTGTTTTGACAAACAGGAACGTGTTCTCTTGAAGGAGCTGCTTAGGCAAAAAACAGATAGCTCACTGCTGAGGTAGTACCGTCAGTGGTCCCAGTGCCCTCAGGCCAGGATTAATTGGGGTTCTAGTTGGCGTTTTTATTTGGAAGTCAAAGTAGAAAACAAAGCCTGTTTATTCCTCATTTCTTTCTTCCAGGAATACTAATAATATTCTCTTGGGTAAGGGATAAGTTGCTTGCTCAATTTTTGGTCATGGAACTCTTCTGGTGTTTTTTCATGTTCCCCTTGTTTTGATCAGGAGCGGTGATGGGGCAGACACACTTTAAGCTTCATTTATGACCCATGTCTTCCATAGGTTCTCTCTGAGGTTCTCTGTGACTAAATTGAAAACCCTGCTCTGAATCAGACTGAATTTTTCCATGAGGCTCTGGTGGTGGGGAAAGGATGTGAACTCACGTTCATAGAGTGCCCATGATATAGCAGATACTTCCCATTACCTCAGTTAGTCCTCAGGACAACCTGATGTGGAGAATGGTTTGGTCTTCATGAGAAAGATCCTGTGCCCAAAGCTTAGTAGCTGATCTGAGGCCACATAAACAGGGAAGTGGCAGAATGAGGTGCTGGAACTCCACAGTGTTCTCTTTCCAAGCCTTCTTAAATGCAGTGCAGACTAATTTGTTCATTGGTTGAGTGAATCCCTTTTTTGTAAAATGGAGTGTCTTAAATAAATACGGATTCAAATGATGGGAACTCATGGCTTTATGGGGATCCTCAGCACTGCATTCATAATAAATAACGGAGGATAATGAGCCCAGTGCTGATGGCGTGCAGAGCAGGAGGTCTTGGGGGCAGTCCTGGATAGTCATTGAAAGGCTTTTTTTTTTGAGCAGCATGATAAATTAACTAAAAAAGAGAAATCGCTGAATGATTAAAAATTTTATTTCAAGTGATTAATTGAAAAGTCAAATTGATTAATAAAGGTATTTTAAAAAGGATCTTAGCTGTTTCAAATTTAAGTAGTAATTCTTAAAGTGTAATCAAATAGAGAGCTTATGAAAGCTATAATGAAGAAAATAGAAATCATTTGTAATTAGACAATAATTAAAGGCAAGTACATGCCCAGTGATTTTAAAGTGCTTGAAAACAATTAGTTTTCTTAAGTAGGTTAAACATCTGGGTTAGAAGCTTGTTTACACTATTAATTTACTTAGCAAACCTGTTCTTCATAGACGATGCAAAAGTGAACTTTAGCTTGGCTGTCTGAATTATCGCTAGTTCCAATTTAATGGATGCTCTTTTTTAAAAACGTTTTTGTTACATTTAATCTTTGAAAGTATTACTCTTCTCTTCCTCTTTTCCTTCTTGAGCAATTGAATCCTAAAGCCTATTAGGGTAGACAGAGAAGGTAGGTGGCCTGGCCAGGGAGGGGTGTCAGCCCAAGTAGATTGAGGAGGCCTTCCTATAAAGGGAGGGTCTGATGTGGTGTATCACAGCTGAAGAGAGGTGAGAAGGGCATCTACTTGGGGCTGGGGTGGCGGCAGCACTGGAGATGGGTTAAATACAGGAGGGTTGATCCAAATAAATAAGTATGGTCCAGATAATGGGAGTCAGCAACTCTCACTGTTGGAAAAGGGAGTTAAAATTTCGAAGGGGAGAAAAACTAGAATGAACCCTCTGATGTTAGGTTGGAATCAGAAGTATTGGTGTGAACTCATGGATTTTAATAAGTATTGATAAATATAGAAATAATATAGATGTAAAACGCATGCATGCTTGTGTATTTATATACAGATATACATATGTACTGTTTCTTAGCTCTGTCCATAGAGAAAGTGAGAGTGCCTGGGAGCAGCAGTACCCCAATAGCAGTGAGCACATACTGTGCCAGATCTTGGCTTCTAAATACCATTTTCCACTAAAAGGAACCCCAGCTTCTTAGAGAAATGGCTGATTATAGGATTCGTGCAGAAAAGTTTAAGATGAACCTGGAATATCTTGTGCTAGAAAGCAAACAATTCTTCAAAGAATGATGGAGACATGTCAGAAGGACATAAGCCAGTTTGAAGGGGCTCCTACTGGCCAAATCTGGGATAATTTGATCATCAGAATTTAAGAAGAGATAGTCATGGATTAAAACTTGTTGAATAAGAGACAAAACTGAGGGATCTCACACAACTTCACCTACTTCACAATAAAACCTATGTATGGACTCGTGAATAAATTCCTAGTTTGAGGGATGGGTTATTTAGATTTAAAAGTATCTCCATACAAAATACCCATTAATTATGAAAGGGAAAAAGAGTAACTTTGCAGTGGAGAAACCTGACAGACACTACCTTAAGTGATGTCTGAGTCATCTGAGTGAATATCGCTAGCAACAGGACACATTGAAATCATGTCACCTAATAGGCTGCAATGAGAACACAGCATCACTTCAGTGATATTCCTGCCAAGGTGCATGGCCCGAATCTAAACATGAGGAAACATCAGACAGACCCAATTTGGACATTCTAGGAATTAGATGGCCAGCGATCATCTTTAAAAGTTTCAAGGTCATGAAAGTCAAAGCAAGACTGAGGAACTATTTCAAACTGAAGGAGACTAAAGAGACATGTCAACTAAATGCCACATATGATTCTGACGTGGATCCTTTTGCTGTAAAGACCATTGCTGGGACAAGTGGCGAAACTGGAATGGGGCCTGAGGATTAAATGGTAGTAAAGTATCAGTGTTAATTTTCTGATTTTGATAATTGTAGTTATGTAGGTAATTTTTTTTTTTAAGGGAAACAGATTAAAGTATTTGGCATGTTGAAGCATCACATTGACAGCTTGCTTTCAGTGGTTCTGGGAGAAAGACTTTTCTATAAGTTTGAGGTTGTTTCAAAATTTAAAAAGAATTTAAAAAGTAGGATTCTTGCCCAAATTTAACTCATGGCAAGTATATAAAATTTAAAGTCCCCCTTTCTCATTTTAACCCACCCCACCTCCAGTCAATTAGAATTGCAGGTGTTGGCTCCTGGAGTTGACTTTTTTTTTTTTTTTTTGCCTCTGGCAAACCTATTTTGCAAGTGACCAACTTTCTATTATGAGTTTTAACAAAAATGTTTCCACTTGTTACCTTTCACATTTGAAAGAATCAGATAACTTATTTTTAGGATATTATAATTGCAAATAGATTGTGATTTTCCTGCACTCAGTGAAGGAACATAAATAAACCTATGAGTATATATAAACTCGTGTAGGATGGGAGATATGCTTGAAAAGTGTGATGCAAAAGGGAGTCTATCTTTCAAAAGGAGACAACCCATTTCTTAAAGATTAATCTGATTTATGTATTGCCTCAAGGTAACGAACGACTTGTTTCTCAGTTTGAAGATACACAGTCCACAGTGTTAGATAATCGCCTCATAGCTTTGTGAGGACCAAAATGTTCCCTCTGTATCACTGGCCCATACAGATCTCAGGTTCTTGCAGATGTATTGAAGGGCCCATATGTAGAATGCCTACAGGAATAGGAACAGGAGTGGACTGAGTGGAAGGGATCATTGCAGATTGGAAGGAACTCTCTTCTGCTGATCCATCTGAGAGTCTGTACTGCTGTGTATCTCAGAAGTTACTGGCCATCAACCTTCCTTCATCCTATCTTTCCTCCACACTATTACTGTCTTTTCTTGCTAGCCTCTTTGGTCTTGCCCAGGTTTTCACTAACGTTTTGATCTAACACTTTTTAATGTAGTGAGGAGGACATCAGGCCTATTGCCTTAGGCTGTGACTAGGCCAAGGTCTGTGTTGAGTGGGCTTCGCCTCTGCAGGTTGGCATTGGCTTACTAGCAGGTTTCAGAAAATGCTGGCCACAGATTATCAGCCTGTCTTGTTGAGTGTAGTACAGAGAACTAATTATTAGTGTTCACAGTGTTATTTAACAAACTTCACCGATAGCTCAAAACAAAACATTTTTGGTCCTAAGCTCTTGGTGCTCCCCAGCCAGGTGTCGGAGGTGTCAGGCACTCCAGCACATCACAAAGACCTCCCATGTCACAACATGCCAGGTTTTCCCACTGCCCAGGGTCTAGCTAGTCCCCTTAATGGATTCCCATCAGGATCGCTTCTAGCTGTATGACCCACCTTCCTCTTTCCATCAGTCCACATCCCACTGTTTGTGCTTCCATAACAGAAGTCCGCTTCATGAGAATACTCTTTGCTTCTACGTTAATCTCTTCCAGGTAGGTTATAAAAAATGCAAAAATATACAAATGTGAGGTGAAACAGAATTGGGAAGATAGCCTGATAAATTCTTTAATGATTACTTTGATAAATGCCACTTATGGACAGTCTATGGACAGTTACAATAAGTTCTATATTTAAGACGAAATTTTGAGTCCTGATATCTTCTTTCTTTCTTTCTTTATATAGCCTTAGGTTCAGTCACCAGAACATTCTCATGTGGTGCGGCCTGCTGCTTCTGCCAATTTTGTTTTGTTTTGTTTTCATTTCCTGCCACATGGCAGGTGCAGCTGAGAAGTACCTTCAGAAACTGCTGAAAATTCTGGCCCCATCTTTCTCAAGGGTGCAGTGATCTAGAATCCAGAAGGGCTCTTAGTTGCAGGGTGGGAGGCTAGTGACTAACCTTGACTTGGACCTCTATCTTTTCTATGATTGCCGTTTATAACGTGTATCTCACTTTTCCTTTTCTTCCTCAGTTTTCCTTCTTGCCCTCTTTCTACCCAAATAATGTTGCCTTCTTCAGCCCTCTACTTCTCACCCATGCTTGTCCCTCAATAAATGAAAGGAAATCAAAAAGAAAGACAGGAAAAGAGAAGAAACATTTTACAATGCAAAGTTTTGAACAAAATACTTAACTCTGTCTTTATATGTTGCCATATCTCTTTAAATTTTTAGAGGGTCTGAATATTTTGTCTTGTATTTCAAAAGCCATCTGTACTGTGTTTAGACTGTGTAGCTTCTTTATTGTTTAATTATAGGAGAAGGAAGTATAGGGGCAGGATCTTTTTATGTACTTGCAAATTTTGATCAGTCCCCTGAAACCTAGGAGTCTAGTATTTTTTCACAGATCGTTAGGGCAAACTGGGTATGCAGGTTCAATTCTTTTTCTCCTTGTGGAGGTGCTATGGCCAGTGTCCAGGACCAGTCATTCTAGATTCACCTACTGGTTCCCAGGGACCAGCAGAGCCCAGAAAGTGTACATTTTCCTGGCTGTTGACCTGCCCTTCTGCTTCCTCTGTCCCATTGTATTCAGAAAGTGCTACCTAGTGACTAGCTAGAGGAAATTTTGTGTGTGGCAAGATGAAATTTCATGAGTGGTAATGCAGTTTGTGGAACTCAGGTTTTACTGCTTGCACTATTTGTAAGTGTGATCTATCTCTGAGTGGTGACATGTGTAACCGACCCGGGGGCTGCCTGGCCTCATTGATGCTCTTCTGTGAGAGTAATTGACTCTGGTAACTGCAGAGCTGCCTGCGGCTATCGAGAAGCTCTGCTATACTTATACCACCTGCTATTGTTGTCTTTCGGCCACCACTGCTGCTGTGTTTTCTATTTTTAATAAGTTGCCAATTACTGAGTTTTTGTAAGGATAGCAACAGTTCACTGAAATGGGCCTAGGAAAAATGTAGTTGCCTTCTAATCTTTATTGTAATTTAGCCAGTGAAATTATTGGTATTAAGAAGATTCTCAGCAGTTATTTTGAAAGTACTCATGCATTTTTATCTTACTAAACAGCACTATTTAATTTTTTCATTTCGAACAGTATACAAGCTTGTAGCAAAGGGTGCTTTGCCCAGCATACATTAATTTTGATGGTGACGTTAATTTACAGGTGTACTCCAGAGATGTGATCCAGTAGGCTGGTCACCTGTTCCCGACCACTCCTGAACCACACTGGAGTGTGCTGAGCCCCCACTTTTTTCAGTCGGTTGGCTTGTTCTCATAGAGGAAATTGTCAGCATCTTTTGTCTGTTTTGTTCAGTGATGTACCCCAAGTGCTTACTAGGAGTTTAATAAATATTTGTAGTGTTGTAGTAAGCAAATAAATGTAATTAAATAAAGAGATGCTGTTCATAGATTATTTGTTAATATAAAGTGAGATCAAACTTTTTATTTTATTTTATTTTTTTGTGGAAGATTAGCCCTAAGCTAACATCCACCACCAATCCTCCTCTTTTTGCTGAGGAAGATTGACCCTGAGCTAACATCTGTGCTCATCTTCCTCTGTTTTGTATGTGGGACTCCTGCCACGGCATGGCTTGATGAGTGGTGCACAGATCCGCGCCCGAGATCTGAACCTGTGAACCCTGGGCCACCGAAGCAGAGCACGTGAACTTAACCGCTAGGCCACCAGGTTGGCCCCCCGAGATCACACTTTTATGTGCCAATACTGGAAAGGATTCTTTGGTATTGATTAGAGGTCAAAAGATTACTGATACTCTAGATATGCTGATTCTGTGGCTTACATATTAAGAAAGAAATTACACATAATATATTAATGTAATCACTGAAATCACGAGATTAGTCAAACGTTAGTCTACCCACAGAAGCAGTAATAACCATCAAACTAGAAACTTTAGAATCTGAGTGAGGTCCACTACTGAATCTTGAAAGTGAGTCGTTAATTTGATCACTGACATTTAAGCACTGAGAATTTTTTTAAAAGTAATTGAATAATTATCTGAAAATTATCGTTGTAACAAGCAGAAGCACTGGTTTTGTGACATTCTTGGTTTGTTCTATTATCTGTTTTTAAAATGATTAAGAGCATTGCATGTTTACCATCTATAGAGCATTGTCTTCTAAATTAGTCAGAAAAGTAGTTTTGAATCCATAAAGGTAGTTTTGACTTGGAGCTGGTTTTTTTTTTTTGTTTTTTTTTTGTTTTTTTTATTAATGTTATGATGGATTACAAGCTTGTGAGATTTCAGTTGTACATTTTTGTTAGTCATGTTGTGGGTACACCACTTCCCCCTCCGTACCCTCCCCCCACCCCCCCTTTTCCCTGGTAACCACCGATCAGATCTTGACTTGGAGCTGTTTTGATTTGGTGAACCTGTCAAGTGAATTTGGGCAGCCTAAGGGGATTTTGATTATTAGGAAACTGTATTTCTCCTCAGATTCTGAAGTTAAGGTGATTTATTCTTCTCATCTGTCACCATACAAGGAGGCCGTGCACACGATAGTATTTAAGAGATTATGCAGTGGAACCAAATACGCGTTTCTGTTTCCAGAGCCACCTCCTTGGGTTCTTGCCTCTTTAAGCCAGGTTCCCCAACTATAGAACGAGGCTAGGAGAATGTACCTTAGAGGTGTGAGGATCACATATTTAGGGCAGGGTCTGACACGTAATGAGCACTGAAATATTAGATATTTAATATCATTATTAAAATGTCTGACATCTGTATGAGATGCTCATTCAGGAAACTGCTGGGCATGAATATATGATTAGCTGTTTCTAAAGGTCAGCAGAGTTTCATCTTTTTTATTTGAATGATTCTCTCTTTAAGAATGTAATTTTTAAAAACATTACTGTGGCAACAGAAAATATAAGAAATTTGATACTAAACCTAACAAGACCTCCATGGAAGAAAATGTAAAATTATATTTGGAGACATTAAAATAGGACCTAAATAAGCGTAGAGCTCTGTCATGATCGTGGGTAAGAAGGCTCAGTAATTTAAAAGATGTCATTTCTCCTTGAATTGGTGTTTAAATTCAAAGCAATTCCAATAAAAATCCCAACAGTTTTTTTCTGAAACTTGACAAGCTGATTTAAAAATGTATATGGAAGAGAGAAAGAAGAGGAATAACAAGTAGGAGGACTTACCTGCTAGATAGCATGACTTACCCCAAGCTGTAGTGATGAAGGGGGCGTGGTATCATGCAGGGGTGGAGATGCATCAGTGGATCCGAGTGGAAAGCCTAGACTCAGACCACCACACCTACGTGGGCTCTGTGATGAGATTGGCTTTACCAATCAGTGGGGAGAGGTGACAGTTGACACTGCAGATTAGTAGGAGAAAGGATGACCTCAACAAATGGCACTGAGATGGTCCATATGAATTTTATTGGTCTCCTAGGGTTGCCATAACAAAATATCACAAACCAGGTGACTGAAGACATCAGAAATTTGTGCTCTCACTGTGCTGGAGGTTAGAAGTCCAGAATCAAGGTGTTGATAGGGCTGCGCTTCCTCTAGGCTCCAGGCTCCCTCTGGAAGGCAGTGGGGAAGAATCTTCCCTTGTCTGTTCCAGGCTCCTGCGGTTTGCTGTCAGTCCTCGGCATTTGTTGGCTTGTAGCTGCAGCACTTCAGTTTCTGCCTCTGTCTTCACCTGACCCTCTTCCCTCTGTGTGAAGGGATCGAGTCAGACACCATATAGAAAAATAAAGACCAAATGGATTCAGATAAATACAGAAAGATACAATATTTCTAGAAACAAATATGGGAGAGTATTTATGACCTTGGGACAGGGATGTTTTAAACATGATGCAAAAAGCACAAGTCATGAATGAAAAAAGTTGAAATACTCATGTTCATTATAATTAAGAAGTTACATTCATCAAATGACACTATAATGAAAGTGAGAGAGAAACTAGGAGAAAATATTTTCAGCGCATGTGATTAACAAAGGATTTGTATCCAGAATACATAAAAAACTCCTACAAACTAAGAAAAAGACCTAGTAGAAAAAATAAAGAAATGAAATAAGAATTTCACAGTATAGAAAATCCAAATGGCCTATGAATATAGGGGAAAAAATTAGCTTAAATAGTAATCAAGGAAATGCAGGTTAAACCACCAATGAGATACCATTTTGCACTCACCAAATTAGCAAAAATTAAAAGATTTGAAAATAGTGAGGATTGTTGAGGATATGGGGCAGTGAGCATCTTTATCCTCTTCTGGTGGGAGTGTAAGTGGTAGTAACCACTTTGGAAGTCAGTGTAGCAATATCCAGTGAAGTTGGAAACGTGGACACCCTGTGACCCAGCAGTTTGAGTTGTGGGCACGAGTGTACCCCACTGAAGAACTCTTGCGTATACGCTTGTACAGGAGACGTGTACTAGGATGTTGACAGCAGCGTTGCACAAACAGAAACCTAAATGCCCATCAGAAGGAGACTGCGTAAATCCAGTGTCGTATATTAACAGTACGTGAATGAACTCTGACACAACATAACAAATGAATTTCAGGAACATAATGTGGAGTGAGAAGAGCAAGTCACAGAAGAATAAAATCGTATGATTCCATTTATGAAATTCAAAATGTATAAAACAAAAAATATATTGTTTAGGTGACAAAGCAAGTGGGTGATAAGCGTTCAGTCGAGGGGGGTTAACTCTCAAAGGGCAGGAAAACGTGGGATTATAGAGGGGTACACGGGGCTTCTGCATACTGGGAATGTTATGTAACTGAGTGGTGGGTACCGGGGTGTTCTTTTGTACTAAATATTTAATAATAAAAACTTAAAAAAAATTACCTCCGGAAGTTTTCTTGTTTTTAAGAGTGAAAAAAATAACAGAAATGTTGTCTCCATCATCCAAAAAGTAATTCAAGCGCCGAATACTTATTTTTACATGTGTTTTGAATTCTTTGTAGATGAGAGATGCTTGAAACAGAGAGAAGGGAAAGGCAAGCCCAGTGATCCTTGTTTGTCCCATGACTTTGGCATTGAGAAAGCTTCTGCCACTGCAGACGTGACATTGTGTCTCAAGAGTGGGCTGAGGCGGGTGTTAGCGGCTTGTGAAAGCATATTCACATTTTTAGCGAAGCAACAATGTGCCCGTCTCCTGTTCATTTTATTTTTTCTTGGCATCTAAGTAATTGAGCCAGATGGAAAATGTTTCCCACATTAGGTTCTCTTTCAACGTGTCAGCCATTTAATTTTACTGTCCCTAATCTCCTGTTGATAAGTCTTCAAAATGTGAGTAGTTGACTAAGAGAGTCCGGCTTGTTCTAGTCTGAGTTGATAGCAGCCTGTCCTTGGGGCAGCCTTCCTTTAGAACACTTACTTTCCCACTAAGTTCTCCAGCATAGAAGCTTTTAATGATAGCTTACAACTGCCCCTTTCTATTCAATTCATATACTTGATAGAGAGTAAGAATCCAGGAAAGAAAACCGGCTTTCACTCCTTCAGCCTGTCTGGACACATAGTTATCCAGCTAGTAGTTGAAAAAGCCCAAACCTTTCTCTCACCAAAACAACATGGAAAATTCAATATTAAGCGAAGAAAAGGAGTAAATTAAGACTGTGGACTTGGGCATCAGGCAGACTTAGGTTCAAGCCTCAGCCCTGCCACTTAGTATGTGTAAAAGCTTTGTAACTTACTTGAAGTCTCTGAACCTCCTCTTTCTCACTTATAAGATGGGGATAAGACTTCCAGTCTCACAGTTTAAGGAACTAATAGGTATAAAGCACGTGGTTGCTCCTGTTGTTGTTATTCTTGGACTGACCTGATTTTTCATATAAAAAGCAGGGGCTCTTATATCACTGGGACCTTTGGCCAGATATCCCTCCCGCCTCCCCATCCACCCCTCAGGTTTCACAGGGCCTGTCCTCTCTTCCTGCTAGTTAACTAGTTGTGTGAGCAGGGGCAAATCACATAATACCTTTCAAATGGTTTCTTCAACTGTAAAACCGATGGCAATATCCATGTCACAGTTTTGTTACACAGATCAAGTAGTCAAGTGAGATCAGACAGTGGGCCTGAAAAGGCTCTGTCCTCTGTGGCACACTGTGGAAACAGAGGCACTGACGATTGCTCTCCCTAACTACCACCCAGCACGGCCCCCCACCCTTCTCGCTGACAAAGCCTGTTAATGTTCGTTGAACGGACAGAGCTGTTTATAAAATAGCTTTGAAGGTATGTGGCTTGAACGGTGTTTGCTTAAAATGGGTGAGAGACTTTGTGAATCCATTTCTGCTTCCAGATTCAATGAGAACTATTAACTAATAACTTAGGTCAAAATTATTTTCTCTAACATTTGTTATGTATTGCTTTTAGTGGTTAAAACAGGTGGAGGAGTCTAAAATCTTAACACTTCCTAAGTGTTCCTCTTTGTTACATAGAGACAATGTTAGAGTTGTAAATAAAGGTGAAAATTAGAAGCTATTAACAGATTGTTAGTAACAAACATTCTTTGATACCCTTCTTTCCTAGCACTTAACTCAGTTAAATTATAAAGAAGATAGAAGTTTTTTAAGCTAATATTTGCTACACTTCATGCCATCCTTAGACTTGTCCTTTGCCATCCTCTCTGCATGCTCCCTGGAGAAACTCATTGCACCCAGGACTCCTGATTCTTGTCACCAGCTTGATTATTCCTCTGATAGGTTTCCCAGCTCTTAATCGACATCTTTATCTGGATGCCCCATGGTACAGAAGTTTTACCACATCCAGAACCGAACTCGTCATCTCCCGTGCCTCCTTCCCCCAGCCCAGGCCTATATTCCTCCTCCTGTGTGCTCTCTCTTGATTGACAGCCCAGTCTGTTCCAGTCACCCTAGTCTGCAAACCTAGAAATTACCCTAGACCAGAGTTTCTAAACATTGGAACTCCCATTTGGGGCTGGAGAATTCTTTGTTTTGGGGGCCTGTCCTGTGTATATTGTAGGGCGTTTAGCAGCATTCGTGGCCCCTACCTGTTAGATGCTATAGGATCCAGGCCCTCTTAGTCATGACAATCAAATATGTTCTTCACACATTATCAGATGTCCCCTGGGGAGCAAAATCATTCCTGTTGAAAATGACTGTCTTATACTTTCTTTTTCTCTTACCTCCCACATTTTGTCAGTTACCGAACCCTTCTGATATGCTTCCTGAATATCTCTCTGAGATTTCCTTTTTCCTTTGTATTCTCATTTCTCGTGTCTTAGGTCAGATTCTTTTCTCTTGCCTGAACTAAGAATACCTGTATTGAGTACCTGACGTGCATAAGACATCATGCTTGGAGGTTTACATGTATCGTATGTAATCCTTACCACGGACTCACTGTAGGTCTCCAAGTTGCAAGCAACCTAAACCTGGCTCAGATAAACTGAAAGAGGGATTTATGGGCCTGTGTTACTAGGAAGCCCAGGACTCGACTCTTCTCTGTATCTCTAGGCCAAGCTTGCTTGTGCTTTCTTCAGTCTGACAGGCTCTCCCTGTGGGGCAGCCAGAGGCCCTGGCATCTCCCAGCCTACCTGTCCTTATAGCCCTGAGTCCCAGAGAGGACAGCAGGAGGGTATCACTGGCACTCTGGCCACAGTCCTCAGAAGAGGCCAATTCCTCACCTACGACAAAGATGTATAGGGAGATATTCCCATTTTACATGTAAGGAAACGGAGGCTGTGGGAGGGGAACCCTGTGCCCAGGCTGTGTTGTGGGTGGAGTCTGCCTCCAAACCCTCACTCTTTTCTCTTCCCCTCCCCACGTGCTGCCTCCTCACTGAGCTGTCCTTCTGTCTGTCTCTTCTCCTGCCAGAAACCTTCCTTCATTTCTAAGGTTAGCTTTTTAAAATGCAAATTTGGTTTAATTACTTTGCTTAGTGGATTTCCTCACTGGTTCCTTACGAAGATAAAGTCCAAATTTAGCCTGAAAGACAGCCTTTTGCATCGATCCCTGCTTATCTTACACTTACCTCCTGTCATTTCCCTGGTTGTACTTAAGGCTCCAGCCACCCACTGCTTCAAAAACGTCCTGCTTTCCCAGTTTCCCTTGTCTGGTGGAGTGGTCAAGATGACTGGGAAACAGACAGACATGTGTTTGAAACTTGGCACTACCACCTGCTAGCTCTGTGGCCCTGGATCCTGCCCACCGTATTCACCTTATTCCCCTAACTGAGGTCTGTCTTTAGACTGAACGTGGACTGGAGAGGCCTTGTTGGCCTCTTAATGCCTCTGCCCTCTTAACTATTCCATTCTTAGCCTGTGTGCCATACTGCTGTCAGCACTTTCATTAGTATCCTCATTGCCAGCGTTTATTGTTTTTCAAAAGCACACCTTTGGGAGCAGATTAGCTTGGAGTTTTTATGGCCTTTGGGCATGGACACAGGCCAAGGTTGTGGTCTCTGCCTACTGGGTTTCCACATGCTTCCAGGGTGCATCAGCTTCCCTTGTAGCTGCAGCTTTGCCCCTGCCTGTATGCCTTGCCTTTTTCCAGCTGGGTATTTCGAGTTTCTTTTTAAAATAGTCTTAAGCAATGCTGTCCAGTAGAACTTTCTACAGTGATAGAAATAGTCTATGTCTGTGCAGTCCAGTGTAGTAGCCAGTAGCCACTTGTGGCTTTCAAACATTTGAAATGTGACTGAGGGACTAATTTTTTAATTCTATTTAATTTTATTTAGTTTAAATTGCCCTATGTGACTAGTGGTCACCATATTGGACAGCTCAAGTCTCAACTGTTGATAATAGCTTAACCCTTTCTATTAAATGAGACGTTAAGTCTTCTCTGATTGTAATTTCTGATATTCTCTTTTCTGTCTTTTATGGGAAACTGTTCTGTACTTCAGTGCCTGCTGCATCTAGAGTAATAAACGTGTATTAAAATCGAATAAAGTACTTAATACCACTGAACTACATGCTTAAAAATGATGAAAATGGTGAATTTGGGGCCAGCTCCAGGGGCCTATTGGTAAAGTTAAGCACACTCTACTTTGGTGACTTGGGTTTGCTTCCTGGGCACGGACCTACACCACTCATCTGTTAGCAGCCATGCTGTGGCAGTGGCTCACATAAAAGAAAAAAAGAGGAAGATTGGCAGTGGATGTTAGCTCAGAGCTAATCTTCCTCAGCAAAAAAAAAAAAAAAAAAAAAGTGAATTTCATGTTGTGTATTTTACTACAATAAACAAAAAGAGAGTGCCTGCATCGTGGAAGGGACACAAAACCTACAGTGAGGGACATCAGGAGGTTTTCACTGAGGAGGCAGCACCCTTAGTCTGAAAAGTATGAGCCGTGGCCCAAGGGAAAGAGAGGACAAGTGGCTTTCTGACCTGGATCTGCAGAGGCTGGAGAGCAAGCAGGTGCCAGGCCTTGAAAAGCCCTGCATGGCAGGCTAAGGAGATGAGGCTTGGTCCAGAAAGCCATGGAGGGATTTTAAACAAATAACATGTTTAGATTTTATCTTTACAAAGATCACTCTCTCTGCTCTGTGGAAAATGGATCAGAGGATGGCAAATCTGGGTCTTGGGAGAAATAATCAGGCTAATAACAATCACAGTGATAATAATAGCAGCTAATATTCAGTGTTGCAGTGATTCAGGAGATGATGAGAGCCTGAGAATGCAATGATCTTACAGCTAGTAAATGATGGGGTTAGGAAAGATGCCATCCCATATTTCAAAAATCAGATCTCCTGATTGATGATATCTTTACCCATTTTGCAGTGCGCTGCTGTATAGGGATAGCTAGCCCACAGCCAACTGAGGTATCTTGCTCTTTGAATACACTTTAAATATGGAAAAAGGAACTCTCAATATGACAAATAATGATAGAATAACATAGAAGCTCATTTCCTTAAAAAAACCACACGAATGGGTGTTGGTGGAGGAGAGAGAGGGCTGTGGCTATCAAAGGGTAGCACAGGGATTCTTGTGATGGAAATGTTGTAACGAATCTCAGAACTAAATACACGCATATGAAACTGGTGAAATCTGAATAAGGTTGGTGGATTGCATCAGTGTCAGTTTCCTGGTTGTGAGATTGTACTGTGTTATGTAAGGTTTACCATTGGAGGAAACTGAGTGAAGAGTCTGCAGGATCTCTCTGTGTGATTTCTTACAACTGCTCGTGAATCTACAGTTATCTCAAAATAAAAAGTTAAACAGAAAAACTGAATAATGTAGGTTCCATTATTCAATTGTGTATTTTTGTATTTTGCCATGCAGGGCTCTTCTTGAATTTCCTGGTTTTCAGTATTTCCCTTTTATCTGGATGTTTCTTCAGTAATAATTTTCTACAGACATGGCTTGTTTTGGTTAAATTTGACTCATTGCTAAAGAATATTTAGCTGTTTGCTCAATTTTGATATATACCTTTTTTCTGCATCTTTTAACATCTTTGAGATAAGGAGGCATCTTACAAGTCACAGAGACTTAGCATTGAGTCAGTTTAATTGGCAGCAGTTTTTCTTAGTGGCACCTAAAATATTGGTGTCCCAAAAGATTCGATACATTTAATTAGTGAGCGTTTGGCCATGTTAGGAAAGAAAGTGGCTGGTGAGAGTTTTGTTAGGCACATGTTTTTTGCCGTATGACTTACTAAGCGTTTGTTTCTCAGCTCCGAGCCCATCCTTCTCTACTCTGTCCTGTGATGTTGAAGCTGGGATGCTACCACATTTCTGGTTGCTGCCTCTTTCTCAGGCAGTGGGCGTGAGAGGTGACTGCCTCTTCCTGTCTGCTTCCTCTTCCCATGAGGGTCACTTGAGCAGAACTTCTTTTCACCAGCAGCAGCAAGCAGTTCCTTCCTGTAGCAGCAGCTGAATCCATTTTCCGGTTTTGCCAGTTCTTGCAGGAACAGCTTCATTGCACCCCCTGAGGCATTGGCACCCCAAAAGAGCCCCCTGCTCAGAGGCCAGGGCCCCCCTCGGAGCCTCTTCCCTTTGTTTCCAGCTATAGGGCAGCAATGCCATAGTGTTTACTCTCTTTCTTTGACTTTTCAGTGACTAGTTAATAACTTTGTACCTAGTTAACAGTTCTTTGTGTTAAAACCTCTCTGTTAAAATGAGTGTGATCTGTCTCCTGTGTGGGCCTTGACTGGTAGCAGTAAAGCACTACGTGCCTCAACTGCATCCGAGCTTCTCTCACACATGCTCTGTTCTCTGCAGCCAGTGACCTTTTTGAAATAGAAATCTGATATTATGCCCACTTCAATCCATCAATGGATTCCCAAGCTCTGAGGGAAAAAAGAAAAGCGTTCCTGAGGCCTGCAGGACGGTGGGTGGGCTGGCCCGGTCTGCTACCCCAGTCTCATCTCACACTTCACTTCCTCTGTCTTTGTGATCCGGCCACACTGGTCTTATTTCAGTTCCTCAGCAGCCAGGTTCCTTCCTGCTGCACAGCCTTTGCCCATGGGTTTCCCCTGCTTGGACTACCTCCCCCAACCTCCTGGGGAACACCCTCCTGCTCTCCCTGGCAGGTGTGTCCCCCACCACGTGCACTCTCAGTACCTGCCGCCTCGCACAGCACGTACCACAGCCTTAGTGGACATTTATGTGCACTTTCTGCTAACGAGTCTACACCAACTACACTGTTAGCTTCGTGAGGCCAGAACCAAGTCAGTGTTTGATTCTTTTCTTGCTCCTTTTCTTACCGCTGTGTCCCCAGGGCCTGGCGCATTCTATGTGCTCAATAAACATTTGTTGATTGAACAGTAGGAAAGGGCCATTTGGTGATATCTTGATGATGATATCAATTTTTATTATAAACTAAAAATTTTTGAGAAAATCTCTCTCGCCTTGCATTAAAGGACTTCAGTAAAATACAAAGAACCAAACCATGAGAAAAAATTCACTTAGTAAACTGGAAGTCATAATATGTTAGGTTTCTGCCTTCTGTAATATTCAGATGAAGAGACAGAATATGAAAACCTGTGTACCCCGTTGAAGCCTCATTTTTGTAGTGGTTTCGTTATTGCCACGCCCTCCTTGAAAGACACGCATGAAGTTATCCCGCTTCTTTGAGTTACCCTTAGTCTCAAATTGGAGATTTTGCTTCAACAGGAACCCACAGTGGCTGGACGTTTGCTCTTCTAAACTTTTGTTCTTCATCCATTCACTGCCTTGTTTTCTTTTGTTTTTTTCCTTTTACTCCCAAAGCCCCCCGGTACACAGTTGTGTATTTTTAGTTGTGGGTCCTTCTAGTTGTGGCATGTGGGACACTGCCTCAATGTGGCTTGATGAGTGGTGCCATGTCCACGCCCAGGATTCGAACCGGTGAAAACCTGGGCCACTGAAGCAGAGCGTTTGCGAACTTAACCACTCGGCCACGGAGCTGGCCCCGGTGCCTTGTGTTTGATGCAACTGTGCCTGGCTTTCCTCAAAGTCTTCGCAAGCTCTTGGTCATGCGGGCAAAGCCTTCCGCCCATACTAAGTGTACCTACATATATCCTTTCTGGAGCCCATTACCATACTCTGAAAATTCCTTCAGACCTTGGAAACATTTCCTTCCCTGCTTCTTGTCTTCCATCACTGCATTATTGGCACGAACTCTTTTGCAGTTAGTTAAAAATTAGAGGGCTGGCCCCGTGGGCGAGTGGTTAAATTCGCGTGCTCTGCATCGGCAGCCCACGTTTCACCGATTCAGATCCTGGGCGTGGACATGGCACTGCTCATCAGGCCTTGGTGAGGCAGCGTCCCACATGGCACAACCAGAGGCACTCACAACTAGAATATACAACTATGTACTAGGGGGCTTTGGGAGGAAGAAGAAGAAAACAAAAAGTAGTGACTATTTCTTGGTACTTTCGTACGTAGTAGTTCCCAAATTATTCTTTTGTTGAAATTGGATTTTACTAATTCTCTAAAATCAGGTAAAAAGTTAGGGCTGAACCTGACATCATCTAGCCAGTTCCCTCTGTCACATGTGTGACCCAGAATGAGTGAGTGGCCTGTCCAGGCCTCATGGAAGCTCCAAACACCCTGCCTTACATGTTCAGTGACAGTGAGGACTGCAAACCTACTGTGTGTGAGGCAGTGTGATTGTGTTAAGTAATTTCTTTCCGAGCCAGTCCTCTGGGACTTACACAGCCACATCAGCATTGCTTTAAAACAGGAGACGGTGGAGACACTGAACAAGGTGCCCTCACACTGGTGCAGTGTTAAAGAGGAGTCCCCCAAACGGTTTGAGCCAAGAAAATGTGATTGGAATACGCATATAACCCTTCCAGACAAGTGGTTTGAAGGGGACAGACCTCTTTTGTCTCAGTAATTTCTGGTGCCACTGTTAAAATCTGAGGCTTATTTCTTTATAATATAGTTTATAGAGTTATGGCTACTATTTTCAGGGTGCTTATAATATTCTTAGAGACAAGGACCTAATTTAATAATATTGGAAATAATTTTTTAAAATCCTGTTATGTAGCACCTTATTGATTATTAAGTGATCGTGAAGACTAGAAATTCTGAGCGGGGAGGAGAAGTGCTGCCAGGAAAGCGATTGTGGGCAAGAGATTTAAGTTACCCCAGGTACAGTTGGAAGGAAGTCCCCTTTATTTCTTTGTTTTAACAAGCATTTATTGAGAGCCTTTCTTAGACTAAGCATGGGTGACACAGGGTGACCAGGAAAAAGGCAGAGGGTGACAGTGGCTTCTGGTAACAGGAGGTGAAGGTTTGTGCCAGGGGCGTGGTAGAGGGGATGGGGATGTCACTTGAGGCCACAGGAATGGTGGGCTTCCAACGTCAGGTGCACGAGTGGAGCTTTGAGCCTGATGGGTAGGGTGAATTCGTTGTCCGAACCAAGACTCTTCTGAGGAGCACCAGGCATAAACCAGACTTCCTAGGCATTCTGGGAAGCAAGTTTACCTGCCTCTCCGAGTTTTCAGGCTGATCTGGGCAAATGACATCATATACACCCACAAAAGAGTTAAGTTGCTGTCAGAGGCAGTTCCCTGATTAAAAGTCAAATGAACCTTTATTGTTAGAATTACCCCATTGTATAGCGATGGTTTGTTTACCGGTTCCTCTCCCTGGGAGACCAGGCTGAGCCCCTTGTCTGTTCACCTCTGTATCCCCAGGGCCAGGATAATGCCTGGCATGTTGTAGGTGGACAGTCAATATTTGCTTAGAAGAACGACTAAGTGCTCTGCGTTTTTAGGAATCTTGCTTTTTGTGATGTAACGGGAAGACTGTGGAAGAGGTGAGACTTGAGTAGGGAAACTTCAGCTGGATAGAACCAGTATATGAAGGAGCAAAAAAGTCATTTCTGGAAGTGGGAGTAACCTAAGCAAAAGTCCAGACTTGAGGGGCTGGCCCCGTGGCCAAGTGGTTAAGTCCGCGCGCTCTGCTGCAGGCAGCTCAGTGTTTCGTCAGTTCGAATCCTGGGTGCAGACATGGCACCACTCATCAAGCCACGCTGAGGCAGCATCCCACATGCCACAACTAGAAGGACCCACAACTAAGAATATACAACTATGTACCTGGGGGCTTTGGGGAGAAAAAGGAAAAAAATAAAATCTTAAAAAAAAAAAAAAAAAAGTCCAGACTTGGGAGTGTGGGCAGGAGGAGGCCCAGCAGGAGGCCAGAGGTTCTTTGATTGCAGCAGAGAAAAGGAAGATCTGGACCTGATGGCAGGTGCTGTCCCCTTTTGTATTCTTCAGGCATTCTCCGTGGACACCCCTCACACCCCTGATGCCAGCACCTCCTCTTCTAATTGCTGTTTACCCTGCAGACTTTGGCTGAGTAACTTGGTGTCAACAGTGGCCACACAGACCTTCTCACTGTGCCTCACACTCAACAAGTTGGTTTCCACTCTGTGCCTCTTAGACTGGTTCTTTCCTCCCTAGGTCAGTCTTCCCCCACGTGGCTTCTTTTCAACATTGAGCCCTCAAGTGTCACCTCCTCAGAAGCCTCCCATCACCTTATCCAAAAGAACCCATCCTCCGCCCTCTCCACATTCTGTCCCATTATCCTGTCTCGTCCATTTTCTTCATCCTGTTGATCACTACTCTGCTACGATCATATTATTCATTAGTCTGCTGGTCCACTGCTGTTTTCTCTTACTGGAATGTAAGCACCATTTCCATCTATTTCTGCTCTGTCCTGAGTACACAGAATAAGGTGTGGCCCATAGGAGGCACTAAGTGAATGCATGGGGAAAAATAGATTTTATTACAGAGGCAGGACCTTTGTTTTGAACAAATCGTTTGTAAACTTAGGAACTTTATTAGCAACAAATTATGCTGCAGCTCACAGCTGATCTCATTGAGAGTTGCTGCTACAGGAGCTGAGGGATGCTTTTCTCGCTGAGCGTTTTAACATGTCCTGGGCTGAGTGCTCTGGCCTCCTGAACTCCAAATCTACACTCGTGACTTGTGGGTTATGGGATGTGTAGTAGAGAATCCTTGAGGAAGGATCTGCAAACTCTTGGTAAGCATGTACAGGCCCCACTGGTCCTGGAGCTGAAACCAGAATCCCGAGTATGACCGGAAGCTAGGATTCAGGGCATGGCGGTAGGGAGACTCAGGTGCATTCTCCTCTCCCTTTGAGCGGGGGTGGAGGTTTGAACCCCCTCCCTTCCCTGCCCCCACCTACTGGAGCCTTTGTCACTCTGTCAGCTTTAGAGTGACTTAGAAGAGGGAGGGAGGAACTGTTTGAACCTACCCTGCTGGAGGCAGTAAGTAGTTTTGTGAGTATATGCACGCACTATTGTTCAAGTGTTTGCTTAAATCGTTTTATCTTCTTGGCAATTTTTTTACCTTTTGGTTAGCACCTTGTGGTTTAGGTTTGGTACTCAGTGTTTCACTTCCTTTCTCCTTTTGTCTTATTTTATTTTATTTTATTTTTAACAAAAAATGCCCATACAGCAGTGGGAAGACAAATTGTGGAAGCCCCGAGTTGGCCAAAGAATTGCCAGGGGTTCTTCTTCACTTTCCTTTCCCTTTTAAAGCCTTTGTTTTAGGAAAAAGGAAGCTGGTATATTTGGAGAGCAGTTGTTAGCTTTTTAAGACTGGAGTCGTTGGTCTAATTTGGTCAGGGCTCAGAGCGTCAAATAAAATGAGTGAAAAAGGTAAAGCTAAAGCAGGCACGTAGGGGAAAGCAAACAACTCTTGTATTTTAACCTGAAAGCCCTACCTAGTGTGATTTTAGCAGAAGGGCTTGGCTGTTTCTGGGAAGCTTTATGTTTCCTGATGCTGGTGGCTCCCCTCTGAGGGATCCCATTTCCTGCCCTTCGCCCACCTCTCCCCAGTTCTCTGGATGCCTGTACATTCTCTCTTGTGTTCTAGACACTCAGGCCTCGCCAGCGGGTCGAGGATTCCAGTTCTTCCACCATCCCTGTGTCACCACGTAGCATGTAGTTTCCTTTCTGTCAGGGTGACTGTTTCCTCCTTTTGGGTGTACGAATTGTTTGACACAAGTACTTACCTGTATCCCTAAGATGGATCTTGAGTGCCCAGCTGATGTTTCACGAGCCTTGTTTCTA
This sequence comes from Equus asinus, assembly GCF_041296235.1. Taxonomy (NCBI): domain Eukaryota; kingdom Metazoa; phylum Chordata; class Mammalia; order Perissodactyla; family Equidae; genus Equus; species Equus asinus. Next base: position 21,378,885 of record NC_091793.1, on the reverse strand, counting down.
CACCAGCTAAGGCTCAGGAAATAGATAAACGCAAATTTGTTTCATTGCTTGTTTTTCTTTGGAGATGGTACAGTTAGGTAAAGATTGTTGGCTATCTTCTGACCCCCTTTATTGACTGGTCCTATCTGCCTTCCTGCTGCCCCTTGCTACAAGGCTCCCGCTGGACCTTCTGTCTGGCCTGTCCTTGTTCTGAGTGTCCTCTCTGTTAGAATTAAGTGGTTGCTTGGTGAGCGTGGAGTCCGTTTAAGGGGTAATTTAATTGAAGGATTGTAATGGCTAGTGTCCTGAAGTTAAGGTGTCCTGGTGCGTCCATCTCTTTTTCTGTTTGAAGTGTAGCCAGGAGGCAGGATGACTCATACCTAATAATGGGGGCCCTTTCAGCCCTGGGAGAAGTGGAGACAACAGATTCTTGCTCTTTGAAGTCTCCCCTGATCATCCTCTTGTATGATATTCTCTCTTCACGCCATCTCATAGCCCGCTCATGGAGGTGAAATTAGGGAGTCCCTGAAACCTCTTAGTCCTCCATTGGCAGCTTGTTGCCGAGGACGGGGTTTCATTCTGCAACAATGGCTGATCTGGACAGCCTGCATCTTCATGTTTGCTGGACCGTACAGTTCCCTCTTGTCCCACTATACAAAATGCGGAGGTGTCAGGAATAAAAGAGGTTTAAAGGGGATGGGGAGACGACCAAGGGGAAATTTCTTGGCTATTGGAAGGCCCTGTTTGGAACCAACTGAAAGGAAGGGGAATTGCATTCCAGGCCTGGGGGTGCAAATGGGCCAGAGGAACAGAGAGTATTGGGGCTGGTCTGCAGAACGGAGGATTTCCCGTGGGAGCATCGAGGCTCCTGTGGTGAAGCCTAAAGGTGATCTTTCTTCTGAACCCACGATAGCATTACTGCCTTGGCCACACATTTGACTTCCAGATCCATTTTATATTGCTTATTCAAATAAAATGGATTTTTTTAATTTAAACGTTTTATTTTGAAATTATTGTAGGTTCACAGGCAGTTGTAGGAAATAACATGGTTAAAAAAAAATAAGATTGTAAGAAATAATCTTGCATACCCTTTGTACCCTTTACCGTTTCCCCCATTGGTAACATCTTGTTGTATTATCTTTTTAAAAATTCAATTTGTCTGGTCAAAAAGGTATTCGATTGTCTTGCAACCACCCAACTTTTCCTTCTCTGATGCTGCAGATTACTAGTTTTGTATGTTTCCTTCCAGAGAGTCTTTATTCATATATAATTACATATAAGCCCCCCTTTTTCTTACGTACATGGTGGTGTAAAGTACACTTCTTTGCATCTTGGTTTTTAGATTTAATGATATATCTTAAGATCTTTTTTCATGAGTACATAAAGAGCTCCTTTTATAATTGCATTGTATTCTCTTGTGTGGATAAGCTGTAATTTATTTAACCAGTCTCCTAATTGATGGACTGTTTCTGATCTTTTGCCTTTACAAACGTGTTGCAATGAATATCCTGTACATACGTAATTTCCCACATGTGTAATTATTTTCCTGGGATATATTCCTAGAAGTGAGATAGCTGGGTCAAAGACTGTGAACACTTTAATTTTGATAGATAACTGTCAAATTGTTCTCTTTAGAGATGGGACCAGTTTATATTCTCACCAGCAGTGTATAGGATACTTTTTTCCCTGATACCTTTATGGCACTGTTTTTATACTAAATTTTGTCTTCCGCTGTTTCATAAGTGAAAGGTGGTATCTCAGTATAGTTTTAAAATGCTGTTCCCTTATAGGGAATACAATTGATCACCTTTTCATCTGTTTTAGAACTCTTTATTTCCTTCCCTGTAGCTGTCTGTTCATTTCCTTCACCTGCTTTTCTGTTGGATTGTTGGTCTTTTCCTTATTTGTAGGAGCTCTTTATATATTATGGAACCTTGCTCTTTGCAATATAAACTGCTGTTGTTTTTCCCAGTAAATACTTACTTTGTTCCTGGTGGGTTTTAACATAGTAATTGTTTTAAAGTTATTATATATCTGTATTTTATACAGATATAGCAATCATTTGTTTATGGGTTCTGACTTTATATCATAATTAGAAGGTCTTTATTCACTCTGCAATTATGAAAAGAAAAATTAGCCACAGGTTCTTTGAGTGCTCTAATGGTTTCCTTCTTTCCTTCCTTCCTTCCTTTATGTTTAAATTTTTCCTCCCTCTGGAGTTTATTTTCATGTGAAGTGTGGGATATGGATCTGATTTTATAGAGACAGTCATAGTGGTTTGTGAGTGCCTTCTCAGGAATGGTGTGTCTCATACCTCTCTGTAATACCCAAAGCCCCTTCTCTGGTGCTTTGTGCGTAATTGGTGCTTGATGTGAAGGAGAAGGAGGAGGACACTGCTGCCAGAAGCAGCAGCAGCAAACCATGGGTTGGGTGTCGTTGGGTGCTTTCCACCCATTATCTGTAACCAACACAGCCACCCTTCAAGTAAGTAGTATAACCCCCATTTTATAGATACAGAAACTGACTTAGAGGCCAGATAATTTGCCCAAGTTTCTACCATTAGTGTCTGAGACGCAAGATACATACAGTTTGATCTTAAAACTGTCAGACTTCAAAGCCTCCCCTTACCTGGCCACCTTGGTAGAGGACTCTGCTTGTTGTAATTGACCATGCTTGGATGTGGGATTGTAGGAGGTGGAATCAAAGGAACGTTGAAGATGTTGGCAACTGAGGGTCCTGAAACACAAAGAAATACAGAAATACTGCATGCATTCGTTAAGAGAGTCCGTGGACTCAAATGATTATGGATACCTTATTGCATAATTCTTAAAAGGGAAAAATGATCTTCTTGATGCCTTAAGAGAAACTTAAGTATTGTCTCAGAAAAACATAGTATTCACACATAGCTATTACTGAGATTATCTGTTAAAGATTGTAATAGTAGATGATTCTGTAAAAATTTTCCTCAGGTCACCTGAGTAGAAATTAGGTATAAAACTGTATATGGAGGTTTGAATATCGTCTTAAATGGAGTTAGGCACCCTGTGTCTGATCCTGAAGAGTTGAACACAGCTACACATTGGCTTAGTTGTTACCAAAAGACTGTGTATAAATCGTATTTTAAATTTTGAGTCGTTTTCCTACTGGTATATAATTTTAGTTGAATTGGTTCATGTAAGTTCATGAGTTAGCTTTACTCTGTAGTTACTTATTACCGTTAAACATGCTTATCTTTCAGAAATATATATTTCCCTGAAGGTAATTCAGTTATTATCATTCAGCTTGCTAAATTTAAATGACAACTGCTGGCACACAAGAACACGACTTTCCATTTTTACTATTCTGAAAATAGAGCACAAATTAAGAGCATTGAGAAGTGGGGTACGACTGTCACCTGTGGAATCCTGAATTCAGAGTTAATTTCCTTCTCTGCTAATTTTTTCAATACCAAGATAAGTGTCACAAATAGCACCCTTTCTCCGAGGGTTTCCAGAATTAGAATGACAGGCACACACTTAATAAAATGGTAGTGATGTGGTGTAATCAGGAAGCTTACACATCCCCTGTCGCACTCCTTCTTTGCAGTAGATACTGTGTCATCTGTGAGGAAAGTCTAAATCTCTTTCATTTAATTTCTGACATAAAATGGTTGGTTTTTTCTTAAGGCGCAGATCTAGAAGGGTATGGAAAAATCACTTTCCTTGATGGACTGCATCATGACAATGCCCTTCTGACCGTGCCTGTCTCTTTGTCAGTGTGGTGTGCATCAGCCCTGGACATGATCAGAGGAGAGCCAAATGTATTATTGTTTGAATTCTCTTCTTTTTCTTCTTTTTTTTTTTGTGAGGAAGATTGGCCCTGAGCTAACATCTGTAGCCAATCCCCCCCCCCTTTTTTTTTCTGCTTGAGGAAGATTGGCCCTGAGCTAACATCTGTGCCAGTCTTCCTCTATTTTATATGCGGGATACTGCCACAACATGGCTTGATGAGTGGTGTAGGTCCACACCCTGGATCTAAACCCATGAACTCAAGGCCACTGAAGCAGAGTGTGTGAACTTAACCACTATGCCACTGGGCTGGCCCCTCTTCTTTTTTTATTCCTTAGATTTAAGTAATGCTTTTCAAGATTTCCATGCAAATTATTTAGCCCCATTTCTTATGTGTGCAAGTGTAGCCCCGAGATAGAAAGTGGCTTCATCAGTGAGAGAAGGGTCCAGAGCCTGAGGGTAACAGCTCACTGTTGAAGGCACATGCTGCCCAACTCCCTTCGCCTGTGTGGGTGGGCAACAGAACTCCCAGAACCTTCCCAACCTGTCCGTTAGGAGTGCACACACCGGGATCTGAACCTGAACCCAAGGCTTCTAGATCAGCATCATCGAAGATGAGGCCCTGGTGTGGAGAGACACGTTTAAAGCACTTCAGGCATTTTGGTGCCCCAGCCACGGAGTCTGTCCCTGATGCATTTGGACGCCACACACTCCTAAGTGAGATGACACACTTTAATTGCTTTAATATTGCCTTTCAGTGGAGTTTCAACTTAACCGTAGTTCTGGTTGAATTACTAACAATCTTATTGATTTCAAAGGCCAGTTATTATTATTTATTCTTATAATAATTGTGTCAGACCATACATGGAAGCAGGCAAAGAAAGGGAAAAAAACAATGTAAAAAGAGAAGCACCTAAATGTTGGTGAAAGCAGCTTCACTATCTACTCAGTTGTCAGTTCTTCTCCTAAATAACAGATGCCTCACAGCTGTGGCTTCTGATCAATAAACTTATTTTCTTTTCTGCTGAGGAACCATATTTGGCCACTCTTCTGTGGTGATTTCCAAAGCCCTGGCTTAGGCTCATAGACCTCATTTCTTTTCGCGTTCTTTGCTTTTGAATGCTAAGGGTAGGGTGCTTCTCTGGCTTTTGTGGGTTTGTCTGGCCCTTAGAGTTTAAACATAGCTTTTAGTGGTTCCAGGATATAAATATTAGAGTATGTGGTCTGGCCCTCATCGTGCTGCTGCTCCTTGGCCTGCCTGGATGTTTGTAAAACGACGTCTAGTGTCAGGCTGTCTTCAGGAGCCTGGCATACTGATTGCAGTGTATGAGAGAGTACTTTCAGGAGTAAAATGTGAGATGGTGTTAACAGAGATTTCTTCACCAAATCTCAGCCCATTAAAACCTAAGAGCTCCTTTGAGGTTGAAGAAGCTTAGTTTAAGGCGAGCAAAACCACAAGAATCATTGAAAAATTAGCAGATTTGATCCAGAGTTACAACATAACATGCACCATATAGGTGTTACCAGTTGAATGAAACTTGCAGGAGAAAATCCACTGAAGATGCCCATAGTTTACAGTGATGCAGAGAATTAAATGAAATGCAAAGGTCTGAAACTTCAGACATTTGACTTCTTCAGCTTTCTTTCACAGGAGGCTTCATTGCATTTAAAAATGAAACTTTACTCCTATTGTAGGAACGTTGTCCATGCAGAAGCTCCATTTTAAAGATTTGCCAACTTAGGGAACAGTGTGCACACCCTGGATGAAATTCCAACTGGCAGAGAGATCTCACTCAGACTGGTGTTTAGTCCAGGCTCTGCCAGGAAAACAGGCCATTCTAGGTATTCCATGTAGAACAGATCTTTTCTTCTTTCTTTTCTTTTTTGTTTTTATTTTAGCCCCTTATTGAGGTATAATTGACTCATAATCAACGTCTTGTCTTCAAAGTGTTTAGTATACACTAATTTTTGAACTATATATATAAAAGATAATGTATCTTTTATCCCCCAAAGTCTCTTTGTGCCCATTTGTCAGCCTTCCTCCCCACTCTTCCCTGCCCCTCCTCAACCCCCAGGTAACCACTGATCTGCTTTGTGCCACTATAGATCAGTTTGCATCTTCTAGAATTTTATACAAATGGAACATACAGTATTTCTTTTCTGGCTTCTTTCATTCAGCATAAGTGTTTTGAAATTTATCCATGTGTGTATCAATAGTTCATTCCTCTGATTGCTGAGTGGTATTTCCTTGTATGCTATACCAAAATTTGTTTATCCGTTCACCTCCTGCTACACATTTGAGTAGTTTCTAGTTTTCAGCTATTACAGTTCAGCTGCTATGAATATTCATTTAGAAGTCTTTGTATTGGCATGTGCTTTCTTTTCTCTAGGGCAAATACCTAGGTGTGGAATGGTTGGGTCATATGGTAGGTGTATGTTTAACTTTTTAAGAAACTGTTTTCCAAAGTGGTTGTGCCATTTTACATTCCCACCATGAGGGAATTCCAGTTGGCAAAACCTTGTATGGTCAGTCTTTTTAAATTTTCGACATTCTAATAAGTATGCGTGTGGTAGCATCTCATTGCAGCGTTAATTTGTTTTTTCTTAATGAGTGATATTGAGCATCTTTTTTTATGTGCTTATTTGCCATCTATATATCTTCTTTAGTAAAACGTCTGTTCAAATTTTTTGCCTATTTTAAAAATTGGGTTGTTATCTTATTACTGGGTTTTGAGAGTTCTTTACATATCTAGACACAAATTCTTTATCAGATAAGTGATTTGTAAATATTTTCTCCAAGTCTCTGGCTCTCTTCATTCTCTTAACAGTGTGTTTTGAACAGCAAAAGTTCTTAGTTTTGATGAGTCAAATTTATCAAATTTTTTCTTTTATGGATTGCACTTTGGGTGTTGTATCTAAGAAATAATTTGCCTAACCCAAGATCACAAAGATTTTCTATCATCTTTCCTATGTTTTCTTCTAGTTTTAGTTTTATATTTAGTTCTATGATCTGTTTTGAGTTAATTTTTGTATATAGTGCAGGGTGTTGATTGAGGTGAGGTTTTTTGTTTTTTACATGTTGCTATATCCAGTTGTTCTAACACCATTTGTTGAAAAGACTATCCTCTCTCCACTGAGTTGCCTTTGCACCTTTTTCTAAAATCAGTTGTCTATACCTGTGTTGGTCTATTACTGGAATCTATTCTATCCCATTGAACTTTTTGTCTGTCTTGGTGCCAATATCACACTGTATTGATTACTATATCTTTATAAGTCTGATGTTAGGTTGTGTAAGTCTTCCAACTTAGTCCTTTTTGAAAGTTGTTGGCTATTCTGGGTCCTTATGACTTTGAAAAGGAGCTTTGTTAGGTTTTACAAGAGTCCTGCTGGGATTTTGATAGGGATTGTGTTGAATCTATAAATTAATTTTGGGAGAATTGACATCTTAACAATGTTGAGTCTTCCAATCCATGAACACAGTATATCTCTCCATTTGTTTAGGTTTTTAAAATTTTCTCTCAGGGGCTGGCCTGTGGCGTAGTGGTTGGGTTCGGCACCCTCTAGTTCAGCAGCCCAGATTTACAGGTTCAGATCCCAGGCGTGGACTTATACCACTGGTCAGCCATACTGTAGTGGCGACCTACATATGAAGTGGAGGAAGATTGGCACAGATGTTAGCTCAGGGCTAATCTTCCTCGGCCAAAAAAAAGAAAAACTAAGCACTATCTAGAGGCCAAGGGGCCGGACCCTGTGGCCGAGTGGTTAAGATCGCGCATTCCACTTCAGCGGCCTGGGGGTTTCCTTGGTTCGGATCCTGGGCGCGGACATGGCGCTGCTCGTCAGGCCACGCTGAGGCAGTGTCCCACATGCCACAACTAGAAGGACCCACAACTAAAATATATGACTACGTACCAGGGGGTTTGGGGGAGAAAAAGCAAAAATAAAATCTTTAAAAATAAATAAATAAAATAAAATTTTCTCTCAGTATTGTTTTATAGTTTTCACTGTGTGAGGACTGCACATTTTTTGTCAGATTTATCCCTAAGTGCTTTATAAGCTTTGATGGTATTGTAGATAGGATTTAAAAAAAATTTTAATTTCCTTGATTGTTGCTAGTATATAGAAATAAAATTGATTTTATATGTTGATCTATATCTTACACCCTTGCTAAAGTCATTTATTGATTCTGGTAGCTTTTTTTGCAGGATCTATTGTATTTTCCAAGAAGGAAAGGTTTTAATAGAGGAAATTAAAGGCTCACAGAACCATTAGAAAGTTGGAGGAAAACATTCAGGGAGGCAGCTGTTACTGTTGATGAAACTAGAGTGCCGGGTTCGCAGGAAAGCAGTGATCTCAGCTGCCCACAGCTCCAGTATGGCTTTAGGTCATCTGGAAGCTGCTGTGAACGTGGAAAGTCCTGTCTGCTGCTGCCTATGTGTCTGCTTGCATCTGTTTTCGGAGAATGTTGGCTTCTCCCTTTCTGCCTTCCAAATCTCAAGATCTCAAGTGGGCACCTCTCATTGGCAGTGTCTAACCTAGAACAAAGGGAGAACGGGATTGTGGGAAATGTAGTTCCAGGCCTTTCCCTGCAATGCAGGGAAGACTGTTGGAGGTGGCGGTGCCAGGCTGACGGGCAATCTGGTACAGAGGACATTAATAGAGATGCATGTAAGATCCTGCACTCAGTTCTGGAGAAGTGACTGAAAAAACAGGGATGTTGGGTGGCTGTAACTCAGTAAGATGTGATTTCCAAGAAGGCCACCGGGCTGTATGACAGTATTGGCAGTGATATATTATCCGGGACGAGGAAGTGGCAGGCCTACTCTATTTGATGCTGCCTTGTCCAGTAATTGGATGAGTGTAGACAAACTGGAACATGTGTAGGAGATAATGGCCCCAGTGATGAGGGGTTAGAAAGCCAGGTCACATGTGGAATGTTGGAAGAAACTGAGAATGTCTCAGGGATGCATGACAGATGACTACAACTGTTTAGACTTGTTCTCTGCAGTCTGAAAAGGAAGGCTTGGGACCAGTGGGTGGGAGCTATAAGGAGACAATTTCCAAGGCAATACAAAGAACTTCCTCCACAGCTGCAGTCAGATTGAACAGAAGGTTGTGAGATTCCTCGTTAGAGGCTGCTGGGCTGCCTGGCAAGAGTGTGTAAGGCATAAGAAGAGTGGTTTCAGGTTAGATGTTCCTCAGGCACCATTCTAACCCTGAAATTCTTTGCAGGGAAAAATCCCCCGTATCATTGGTTACGACTTTTGCCACATGGAATTTCTGAAAGTGAAAACAGTTTCTTTTAAATATATTGTCTTACTTTATTTGGTTTGAGTCATTCCAAATAAGCCTATACCTTACATGTGCCTCAAATATGGAAAGTGGGAAATTTGTGAGCAGCTTGAAGTCAGAGGCTGTGTATGCAAAAGGCTTATTGCCATATTTCATTGATTTCGAAACTTGTATTCTTTTAGATGTTTGACATCCCTGAAATCTGCATGTACCCTACAGTTGTTGGTATCCTTCAACTATTGATGCCTTACATTTGCTGTCATCCAGATTTCTTTGTGCACGCACAGATTTAGTCCTATTTCTGTCGTCATTTTAATGGAATTCCATGTATATTTGCTACTACATGAGTTGTTTAATTGCCTTTTAATATATCTTCATAAAGATTACACTGTAATTTGACACTGAAACACAGATGGGAATAACAAGGCATAGGCTTGATATTAATGAGGTTAGTATTTATCCGTGGAGAAATGACTACAATTCCATAATTTCTAGGAATGGAACAACCAAGTGTATTAGACCTACACTATTTAAAGGAAGGTCCAGGGACCAGCAGCTTGTTAGAAATGGGGAATTGTAGGTCCCAACCCACACCTACTAAATAAGAATATACATTTTAACAAGATTCCCATTAAAGTTTGAAAAGCACTGCCTTATACAACTTCATTTAGTAAAATAACTTGTAGAAGGAGATGTGTTAAATTTTTTGCCAGCACACAAAAGTATTGCCTATCACATGTCACAAGATGCAACTGAAGGCAGGAGAAATTTCTGCATCCCTCCAAATTAGTGAAAAATGCGTCTACCTTAATTTTTCTAGATTTAATGTTACTGTTTTCTCCCCATGAGCCATTCAGTGTTAGAATGATTTTTATGCCCCAGTGCTGTTTGGCCTTGTCTACTATTTTAGTACCATGTGCAAATTATGTTAGCAACCCATTAAATTCCCTCAGTCAGATCCAGCAAATGAAAAAAATGTTAAGAACAAATCCAACACAGATATTTGGAGTACCCTACTATGTAATTTCCTCTGCTTGGATGGATATAGTTCAACATGCTCCCTTTTTTTGTGCATTTTTAATTAAAAACACTCTAAATGGATACTGGGAACACTTTGCTGAACTTTTTTCATTGCACTCCTTTTGTTAGTTTTCCTCACCCCAAATATGCGTGTGGTATCCTTTTCCATTGGTTACGATTATTAATGGTTTTGAGTCTAGTTATTTTGTTACTGTTTTATAAGTTGCCAAGATTACCGTTTGTCTTTTAAGGAAATAAATGTCTATACAAGTCACATATATTAGACGTGTTTTGGAAGGCTTATATAAGTCTGCGTTGGACAGAGTTCTTAGTGCGCAGACAGCAGCATTCACTGGTGCCAGGGTTTTATTATATGGTGATGCTATCTCATAGATCCTTGGGAACCACACCATGGAACTGGGGGGCCCACAGGAGCTATTTCCTCTGCATGTACTTTCAGGAAACTGCTGTGACAGGTGGCAGCCCCAGGACCACATCATCTCTGCCGTGCTCCCTGAGAAGATGGCTGCCCTGCACCCTTTCAGTTCCATATTAAAGTCACACATGAGCACACTTTTTTGACAGAACATAAATTACATCTTGATCTCTAGTTGTAAGGGAGTCTGGGAAATAGGCCAGAAGGGGCTTGGAATTGATGCTGACCAAGCTGATCTGTCTTTCCACTACAAAATCAGAAGATAACTTATATTTCTATTATATCATGAAAATTCTCAGTACAAGAATTATATTATGAATTATGTGGTAGAGGAACATTTTAAATACCCCTGTGGTGTCATATTTATCATATATCTAATGTACTTAAGCCAAGGAACCTTGATTGATAAAAGCGTAATGGTTTGAACATATTAGGGTGAAGTATAGATTCTAGAATATTTTTGGAAATACATCTGAATGTCAAGACTAAACAATTTTTTTTTATTGAGGTCATGATAGTATATAACATTGTGAAATTTCAGTTGTACATTATTATTTGTCAGTCACCATATAGGTGTACCCTTTCATGCTAGGTGGCCACCTCCCCACTCCCTTCCCCCTGGTAACCACTAATCTGTTCTTTTTGTCCATGTGTTTATCTTCCACATATGAGTGGAATTGTACAGTGTTTGTCTTTATCTGGCTATTTTCGCTTAACATAATACCCTCAAGGTCCATCCATGTTGTTGTGAATGGACAGTTTTGTCTTTTTTGTGGGTGAGTAGTATTCCGTTGTGTATATACACCACATCTTCTTTATCCAGTCATCAGTTGATGGGCACTTGGGTTGCTTCCATGTCTTGGCTATTGTGACTAATGCTGCGATGAATATAGGTGTGCATAAGTCACTTGGAATTGTTGATTTTGAGGTCTTTGGATAGATACCCAGTAGTGGGATAGCTTGGTCATATGGTATTTCTACTTTTAGTTTTTTGAGAAATCTCCATACCCTTTTCCATAGTGGCTGCACCAGTTTGCATTCCCACCAGCAGTGTACGAGCGTTCCTTTTTCTCCACACCCTCTCCAGCATTTGTTATTTTTTGTCTTGGTGATTATAGCCATTCTAACAGGTGTAAGATGATATCTTAGTGTAGTTTTGATTTGCATTTCCTTGATGATTAGTGATGTTGAACATCTTTTCATGTGCCTACTGGCCATCTGTATATCTTCTTTGGAGAAATGTTTGTTCCTATCCTCTGCCCATTTTTTGGTCAGGTGGTTGTTGAGTTGTGTGAATTTTTTATATATTGTGGAGATTAACCCATTATCAGATATATGATTTGTAAATATTTTCTCCCAATCGGTGGATTGTCTTTTCGTTTTGATCCTGGTTTCCCTTGCCTTGCAGAAGCTCTTTAGTCTGATGAAGTACCACTTGTTCATTTCTAAAATGTTTTTTGACCGTTCTGTGACTTTCATAAAGAGTTACTTAAAAAATTGTTTAAAATAGAAGTCCTTGGAAAAAATTTTAAACAGGTGGCTAAAAGATGAGTCAATGTTTGAGGCCCTTTTTTGTAATTAAAATTTTTATTGAGATAATTGTAGATTCACCTGCAGTTGTAAGAAATAACACATAGAGATTCCATGCACCCTTTACCAAGTTTCCACCAATGGTTTCTTCTTCTAGATCTGTGGTACAATATCACAACCAGGATACTGACATTGATGCAACTCACCAATCTTTAGATTCCCCCAGTTTTACTTGTACTTATTTGTCTATGTGTGTTTAGTTCTATACAGTTTTGTCACATGTAGGTTCTTGTATCCACCACCACAGTCAAGATACAGAACAGTTCCATCACCACCAGCAGGACCAATGTCATCCTTTTTTATGATCACACGTGCCTCACCCCACCTCACCCCCTGGCAATGCCTGACAACCACTTGGCATTTCAGAAATGTTATATGAATGGAATCACACAGTATGTAACCTTTGAGATTGGCTTTTGTCACTTACCATAATTCCCTGGAGAGTCCTCCAAGTTGTTGCTGTGGTAATAGTTTGTTCTTTTACAGTATTGGTTTGCTTCTGGCATGTTCCACATGTTGAGTGGATCTGTTGTATCTGTTCAGGTTTGTCTGCCTTGATTGTGTGGAAGTGATTATGAACTGGGACCAAAGGTGCCGCCGTACTTACTGACCACAGAGTATCAGGGATAGGTTTTGATGCTGTTGTGGCCAGTTATCCAGACCGTAAAGAAAAGGAGGGTGCTCTTTATATATGGAGACGTTTCCCTGTCAAGATGAACCCTGGCTGTTTATCTCAATTGAGGTTCTTAGAATCTTTTCACTCCAGTCAGCATATTGGTGATTACTGCTTTTAGGCATGAAACTGTCAGTCCTGCTTCTCCTTGGTGTTTGAAGCCTGATGGGTTTGGGCACATGAGTTTAGGAACCATTGGTCATGATTCTGGTTCGTGGAAAAAAGATGGACTAGTTAGAAGATTCTAGTTTGTGGAAAGAAGTTGATCTATTATCTGAGTTATCACAGGCCAGGAATTCACATGTCCAAGGTTCTGATACTTTCAGAACACCAAAGGCACTGCAAGCTGTCTTCAGAATACCCCAAAGTGCTGATAAAGATGGAGGGCAGAGCAAGGACATGGGATCCTGCCCTGAAGGTGTCTAGGTTGTGAGGTGAGATACAGCCGTTTAAAAAGTGAAATGAGAGTTCCAGGAGGGCAGGCAGCACTGCACCTTGTGTGCTGCTGAGTTCTGCTCTCCGGCTGAGTGCTTGGCATCAAGTAGGCACTGAAATAACGAGTGAGTGAATCAATGAATGAGATAGAAGGGAAACTTTTAAGAACTAGGATGCCCTGTTCTTTTGGCGTGAGTGAAGGCTTTTACATAGTAAGCACAGAAAACTCTGAAGGGTGTGTGTCGTGTGTTTGCTGTGCGGAGAGGGGAGGGGAGGGGAGGGGGGAATACTCCCACCAAAAAAGAATAAAGCCTTCATTTCACACCGTGCACTTCCCATCTGAGGGCCCCTGTGCTTACTATTTGCTCTGCCTGGTAGGTCACTCATCTCCCAGGTTACTTTCTTCGTTTAGGTTCCTCACGGCCTCAGAGAGGCTTTCTCTGAGCATCTTGTGTGATGTGGCCCACTGTCTTCCTCGTCCCTTCCCGCCTGGTCGCTCTCCAGCCCCTTTTCCAGCTTTATTTTCTTTGTGGCATGTGTACTGATTTCCTGGCACTGTGTGTTTGTCTCCCGGCTCCGGTGTCAGCTCCCCGAGGGCAGGGGCTGTCTCTTTGACTCACTGTTAGATCCCCAGTGCTTAGATCGGTACCTGGCACATAATAGTAACTCAGGGTGGACTTGTTGAATGATTTAATTAATTGTTTTGAGGCTTTTCTTTTGAACACACGTCTCTTGGAAGAGATAGGAAAGTGTCACTCACTCTGCAGTCGTGCATTTCAGTAACATTTACGTGGAGGACCTGCTGTGTCCCTGATGCTTGTGCTCAGTACATGAGATAAGAAGAGGAGGGTCGACTCCGCTGTGTTCAGAGACTTCATTGGTAGCAAATGCAGACACACTCAGCTCACTGTTCTACAGTGTGAGGGGTGCTCTGAGGGAGGCATGCCAGCCACCTGTGAGGACAGAAGTGGGAGCTCTCGAAATGTTGACACCTGAGGGGAGAGATGAGCCTTTTGATTAGAGGTCAGAACAAGATACTTCAGAAGTGTTGGTTCTTATTCAGTTATCAGAAGATGTGTTCCAGTTAATCTGAACAATGCAGTCCTTCTAAGGAGAGCCCTCGCTTCCTCTCTGACCTCATCTACCACTTTCTACCTCTGCTCTAGCCTCCTTGTCCCTCAGACACGCCAGCCTTGTTCCTTCACGTTTGCTCTTCCCTCTGTCTGGAATGCTCTCTCCCAGGCATCCATAGATCCCTTGCCTCAGTGGGTTTCCACTCTTAGGCCACCTTATCAGAGAGGCCTTTTCTGACCATCATGTGTACGATGGTGGCCTCTTCCATGCCTCTCATTCTCCATCAGCTTACCCGACCCTGTCCTCTTCGGGGCACTTGTTGCCACCAGAAATGTATATTTTCTACACGTACTTTGTTGTATATCTTGTTTGGTTGTTGCCTGTCTCCCCCCTGGAATGTAAGCCCCTGAGAGCCAGGGCTTAGTTTTGTTTCTGCTGTATCCCCAGTGCTTAGAAAAGTGCCTGGCTCCTGTCGGCACCCAGTAAATGTTTGTTAAGGGAATGGATCCGTTCTTGGGCATCCTGGTAGAAGGTAAACACAGAGGAGCCCCCAAACCAGTCTCTGCTTCCTAGAGCCCTGGTCAAAGCAGCCATGCTACAGAGGAGTCATTTCACGTCCTCTGATGCTGCCAGGAACTGATCGTATCTGCCCTGGGACGCCTCAAATGCCAGACGGGAGGCAGGACAGCCGTTGTGGGCTGTGCAGAGGAGGAGGAGTTTCCTATGAGTTGGAGTTATCAGGGAAGTTTCGTTGAAGGAGATAGATGTTGAGCCAGGACTTGACAACAGAGTAAGATGTGATTGGGCAACAAAAAGATGTAAGGTCTTTATGTCAGGTATGCAGAGTGGATGAGGGAAGATGTGGGGGAGTTGGAAGTGTACCGTGAGTGGCCTTGAAGGTCAGCTCTAGGAAGTTGTCCATCTAGACGTTACAGCTCTTATTTCCCCCTGCGTGGTCTCAGACCCTTGGAGGCCTGCGTGTGTGATGCAGCAGGTTTTTAGGAATAGCATTGTTGCTCTTCAGTGTTCTGAACTTGCATGCAGAACAAGAGCCTCGTTCTGCCTCAGCTCAGGCGACTATTGGGTATTTTCCCTTTTATTTAAGTACTGCCTTTCTCAAAACACGTGACTTGTATTTCTTGTAACTAATGGTTATTGTTTTAAAAAAGAAAAGAAAGAAAGAAAAGAAAACTCTGTTGTAATTTCTTCACCTTAGACATTCCTCAGAGCAGTTTTAGCTTTTTACCATTCTAGATTTATTCTAGATTACAGTATTTGCACTTGCATCTGGCTGTGTGTTTAGAGATAGGGGAGATTATAGATGATTTCTGCAGCTTTCAGACTTAGAAGCAGGTGATGGTTAAGTGGGACCCACCTCGTCACCTTGCATTTGTATTTGATTGCTGTATGGGAGGTTCGAGTTTTGAGATATAAACTGATAATGTTCTAAAGTGTGGGCTTAAACATAAGAATTTAGAGCGGTGATTGTCAACCCTAGCTACACGTTAGAACCACCTGTGGGGAACTTTAAAAAAATCCCCCAGAGATTCCTATGTAATTGTTCTGGAGTGCTGCCTGGGTAATGGTTTTGTTGATGTTTGGTTTTTGGATTTTGTTTTGTTTTGTTTTTGGAAACAATCTCAAACTTAGAGAAAAGTTGCAAGTATGATGGAAAAAACAACACTTTTTTTCTGAATCATTTAAGAATAAATTGCTGGTCCTGTGTCCCATCACCTGCCTTCCTTCCTCAATACTTTAGTGTATTTCTAAAAAACAAGAGCATTCTCCTATGTAGCTACAACCATCAAAATTTGAAAAATGAACACTGGTAGATTGCTTAATGTTCAGCCCCTACTCAGAGTGTGATACTTGCCCCCGTAATGGCCTGTAGAGCAAAAGGCTCAATCACACTTTGCATTTGGTTATTGTATCTCTTTAGTCTCCTTCCACTCAGAATAGTTTCTCAGTCTTTCCTTGATGTTCATGACCTTGAAACTTTTGAAGATTGCAAACCAATTATTTTCTGAAATGCGTTTAAATTTGGCGTTGTCTGATGTTTCCTCATGATGATATTCAGGTTACACATATTCGAAAGGACTATCGTGGAAGTGATGCTGTGTCCCTCACAGCACCCTATCAGGTAACTCACAATTGCAGTTTGTCCCATTACTGATGCTGTTCACATGGATTACCTGATTAAGGTGGTATCTGCCAGGCTTCTCTGTGTAGTTATTATTTTCTCCTTTATAATTAATAAATATTTTTGTGGGGTGGTGCTTTATAACTATGACTATCCCATTCCTTGTCATTTTCAGTTTTTTCATTTCCTTATTTCTACAATATGGGACTTATGTTTTCCTATTTTATGCAGTGGCTTATAATCTCTGTTTATTTTTATGCTTATGTTGTCCCAGGTTTAGTTTGTATGAGCCCCTTCAAACTGGCCTCTGACCATTTGACATGTCCCATCATTTGTTAAGGATTTCCTTGCTTCTTGGCAAACAAATATTCCAGGTTCTTTTTGTACTTCCCATGTTCTAGCTGCAAAATTAGCTCCTTTTCCCAAGAGTTGTAGTTCTTTTAGTGAAGGATGGTATTTAGAAGTGGCAGTCTGGGTTCAAGGTGTGTGCATAGCTACTTGGATATTGTTTGTTCTAAGCCCGCTCAGTGATAGAGCTAGTGTGTGTGTGTGTGTGTGTGTTTGCATATATGGGGAAACATACACACACATACATACAAAGTTACATCTATGTTTATTGTTATGTCTCTATATATTAAAAACCATGAGTCCATGCCAATAACTAATTCTGATCCAACTCCACTGCATTCATTTGTTGTCATCCTTAATATATTTATTTATTGATCAATCCCCCTGTGTGTAACTGACCTCCCACCATCACTACCACCATAGACACCTTCCCTGCCTGGATGCCCTCTCCCTCCTGCTGGGCTCTGACCCAGCATAGGGATATTTTAAAGCTCCCCAAATGATGCTAACATACAGCTAAGACAGAGCACAACTGAATTGGAAGGAAGATGAACCCCATACTTTTTGATTTATTGTTAAGTGAATGGCAGGTTTTTTTGTTTTTTGTTTTTTTTGGTGTGAGGAATAAATTTTATAATGCATATGAAATGCCCAACAGAGTCCCTAGACACAGGAAATTGCTGAATACATGTCAGCAGTTGTTCTGCATATTACATTGTTTAATTTTTAACCACTCTCCACCTTACTGCCCAAAGCACAGCCCTCACTCATCTGAGATGAAATGACAGGTTTTTAAAGTCAGATTTGGTCTGGGAAAATAAATTATTCCTAAAGAAGTGAAATTAGAGAGAAGACTCATTTCTACCAATATACCCAGTAAAAGATCAGAGTGAAAGCACAGGCTGTCTCCTGGAAAGCTTTGAAAAATATTTGTTTTGGAAATAAGTCTGCTTGTAGTGAACATGAATTTCAGTCCCTTTCCCTGAATTACCTGTTTATAGGAAAAAATACTTGAAAGGTTAGTTATTTTTTAAGAATGTCTCATTAAAGACTTACTGCTCTTTTTTGCATTGCATTTTTAAAATACACTTTTAATTTTGGAATAGATTTAGAAAAAATTGCAATTTAATACTTTTTAAAGCATTGACTATTTAAAGAGGAGCTATTCCAATTGTGTTTGCTCTTTTCTGTAGTCAGTTGCACTTTAAAATATGGAAACCAAGTTAAAGTAACTGGGCCATGAGGAACCCCATCTTCTCCTTCCACTGGCAGCTAGAGGAAGCAAGAGGCTCTAGGAGCCAAATATAACGGGATCTGTGGCCAGCCTACCTTAGATGGTCAGCATCCATCTTGCCAGTTTTTGTAAATCCATTTTCTTAAAGTAGCGCACTGCTGCAAATGGATTTTCACCAAGAGCTTCACACTTAGCGTGATGTACACGTAATCTGACTCCAAAGAAATCCAACATTAGACCTAGGAAATTTCAATAAAATCTCTTCCTTGATTATATTTTTGAAGTTTTCGTGAAGTTACCTTTTGAGTGAGAATTGTGCACGTTAGGCTTTTATATGTTTATAACCCGAGTTATGGAGGAGAAAGGCCAATATTCGTGAATTTGGACAGAGCCACAGAAAACTTGACATGTAGGTAAAACACTTATTTTTTTGTTTAGTTCTTGTTTTCTGCAAATAAAGCATTAATTACCTCTTCATGAGGGCGCGCCTCAGCGTTGGTCCTCAGTTCCTCTTGTGCAGGTTGAGTGATTTCCACTCCCCAAACTTGAATCCTTCAGGAACCATCTTTGTGATTTTTGCCACATCTTCATTATTTACTTAACATTTTTCTTTAATTTGTCTGACTTTTGACTTCACCTTGTTCTAGATGATGTCTGTGAAACCATGGATTTGATGTGTTGGGTCACCTACAATCACAAGTACTGTAGGCGTACCTGTTCCATACTCTGGGGAACTGGGAACTAGATCTCTGGCTCTCCTTCCAGCTCGGAAATTCAATAAGTGTGGCGTCTGAGGTTTTCTGCTTTGAACTCTGAAGTCACACCAGTGGTTGCTTATGCATTTTTACCAGTTGATACATTGAGTGGAAGTTGGCAGCTTTCTCTATGTATATTACATTAGAATATTAGAATATATATTAGAATATATTATTTAATATATTAGCATAAATATTACATTTTAAAGTTACTTTTCAAATGTGGGGTGTAAATTGTTTAATTTGCTAACATTCAGCACATTTCTCCAACTGGAAAGTTTATTACGTATCGTTTTTATTCTAATCGAGGGGAGCAAAATTTGATCGTCTTAGTGCAGGTGCGCAGGAGGATGTCACTGTGAATTCACCCAATAGGGAATACATAGATTTATAGGACACAGTCCTGCCTTAAAAACACAAGTAGAAAACACATAAAACATATAATATTAATAATGTAGAAGAAAAATATGGAATATAGAACATGGTTTTGTGTTCACCATTCTGAAACTGTCATGGGAAAACACCTAAATTATGATAAATACATGAGTACCATAATTGAATTAATATATTCTGCATTATTTGTGAGGAACATTGCCAGAAGCTAGCTGGATGTTTTCATATATTCAAATCAGGTTCTTTGTTAAGTGAAAAAACAGTAATCTTGTGTGTGTGTGTGTCTTCTTTTAGGAAAACATTATAAAAGCTCACTTTAATGGACTTCTTTGAAACCAAACTTAATGTCATGTTTTGCAAAAAAGGTGACAAACCACAATACAGGGATAACTAAATGTGGTGAGTTTTATGCATCCTCTTAGTTTAAGTAAAATACTGTGTTCACTCAGCCACAGAGATGAAATGTTTCCTTGCACACCACACCATCTACAAGCATTTAATTTGCTACACAAATAGACCGTGAATATAGATGTCTAACCTTCTGGTATGACATTACTTTAACAGAGAGAAGGAGCAAGAAAGGGAAGAACAGTTAATGGAAGACAAGAAAAGGAAGAAAGAGGATAAAAAGAAAAAAGAAGCCACTCAGAAGGTGGGTTTCATCAGTTAAGTCCGTCTTTACATCCACCAAGCATCCAGAACAAGTAACTGCCTTGGCTTGGATACCTGACGTCATCGTAATAATGCTACGTGAGACGTTAGTTTACTTAAAAGTTTTAAGATTTGAAAGTGGGAGAAAGAAAGTTAAAGAGCTGCATCTGTTCCTTTAACAAAGACATTAAATAAAATGTTGCAGCTGATGTTATGAAAACAACAGTAAACAATGTTGAGAAAGGCAAAGGAGTTACAGATGCTTAAACTCTTGTCCTATTTCTTTATTTGTATCTTAATCAGTCTCCGTTTTCTTAAGCAAACTTATAGAATAACTTTTCAAAGCTTGCCGGAGTTTGTGTCCTCCTTTTGGTCCACCTCCAGCATTGTTATTTCTATGAGTCTGCCTTTTGATAACTCCATAAAGAAACTTCCCTCAAAGAGGTTCCGTGGGCCTGCTTAGTGCTTTGGGGGAGATAGCGTTACATGGCTTTGAGGAAGTTGCTTAGGGAAAAGGAGATGCCAAAAAAAAAGACATAGGGCCGAGAGCTGTCAGATGTTAGTTGAAGTGGTTAGTTTCTCCAGAGCAGAGAGTGGTTAGACCTCCTTCCCTGCCCCCTTGGCTGCAGAGCATGCCCCTCGGCCTTGGCCACTGTCTGGTCTCATTTCCCCCCCCCGCCACTCTTTTAGCATCACCTGACTTGGGCTCCGGCTTGGCAGGCTTGCTTTGGTGCCTTTTTTGGAGGCAAAGTGGTTTGCCTCCAGTTCTTACTACCACTACCTGAAGCACTTGGGAAGCAGGCCTCTCTGTGGGTCAGGTTTGAGGGTCCTTGCTAAGGTGCCAGGTCATTGAAGCTAAGTTTAGGGAGATGGAAACTATTACAAGGTTCAGAGGGAACTCTAGATTTAGAACAGGCTCGAGGCAATCGAACACAAGCCAGTGTAAGGTATAAGGAACCCCGCAGATTTTCCTAGCGTTGGTGACTGTAGCGTTTCCCATAATTTAGTTTTCTGAATTATTGAAATAGATCATTATGAATGCCAGCATAAAAAAGCAGTACTGGAAATATTTTCTGAATTGGATTGTATATGAACCTGCCACGTTAAACATATGAAATCTAATTTGTCTTTTCTTCATGACTTAATTAAAAGGAATATTCATTGTGGTTTGGTGCTGTAATAGACTGCTGTGCTCTTTAAGATTTCGTCTGCTGTTAATCGTGTTTCTGTTTCTATTAATAGTGGTGTGCTCACCGTCACATCTTCATGCTATCAGGGTACCTGCTTCTCATGTGTTTCTTCTAATCTGAGCTTGTTAGAATTGTCTAAAATGATAGTAAGAGTCAGAGTAAAGTTGTCAGATAATGACCCTGAGGCTTTTTTTTTAACTTTCTTTTGGCTATGCAGCCACATTCCATGTCATTGAGGTTGCAATATGCAGGTCCACTAGCTTTATAATGTGTTAGGGGCATTACTTCTGTGTACTGCACGTGCTGACCCTCCAGCTGGAGTGATGGGAGAGTGAACCTCAGTGAAGACTTTTCTTTCCTTTAGAACATTCACATTTCATCAACTAAATTGGTACAAAAATTGATTTTGCAGTCTGAGGGTATGGATGGTTAATAGTCTGGGGAACTTGAGCAAAAGCTGGGAACAAGATGCCAAATAGAGTGATTTTTTTTTTAAGGCAATGTACGCTCCATCTTTGTTCTTCGCATAGATAACAATGATTTCTTAACCTGAAAATATCAGTATCTCGAAGTGATTAGTAAAATATGAAAATACACATTTGTAAATTTTCATCGTGGACCCCACTAAGAGAAAAAGGATTTAAAATAAAAGATGGTGTGGGTTTATTCAAAAGTGAATTGAGATTCTTTATGCAGAGAAAGTCATTTATACAGCTGGACAGTCTCCCCTGTATGCTTGCATCTGCATTAAGAACTGGTCAAGAAGTTATGGCAAAGAGGAAAATCACCGTAAAAAACTTTTCAAATGATTAATTATGAACAGTAAAAATGCAGTCATTTTTGTTCAGAAATGTTCTAGATCGGCTGACAGGATCTAGGGTGACACGTGGACTTTGATATTGTTTTATCATACTGAACCATTGTGTAATTTCAGAATTAAATTCTGATTTAGCAGTTTTAAGGAGAGAGCACAAAGTACCATGTGATTGTCTTAGTGGTTTCCAACCTTATTGTAGAGACAGCGCCCCAACTAGGAGGCATAAAATGTGCTATGATGCAAAGAATTGTAGGGAACATGCCAGAGGTTCTATTATGCGGTCATTCATTCAGTCAGTCGGTCAGCAAACATTTGTGGTGTCTCTTCTTAGTGCTTCCACATCTTTCTCACTGCTTACCCCATTGCCTTATAATCAGTCATGTCTTCGTGTCTGTCTTCCCCATTAGGCTGATTCTAAGTTTCTTGAGGTTTTATTCATATTTATATTTCCAGTAACCAGGGCAGTGCCTGGTGCGTAAGAGTCACTGAAAAAATGTTTGTTTAATAAGTGAATGGTCAAGAATGAATGCTGACAATGTGATTTTCTTGAAGAATTGACTTTTATTTAAAGCTAAATTAAATTATTTCCACACAGAAATTAAACATGAGCTTCTTCCATTGTGTTCAGTGGTTGTGGCGTTTGCTCTTCCTAGAGCCATTACTGAGTAAACCGTTCGATTTCCATTCGTGAGAGAGATGTCAAAGAAGGATTTCATTCACATTCATTAGGCTGATGCTGCTAAAGGGTCGTTGTTTGGTATTGGCAGAGCACATGCTTTGATCATCCAGCTTTTCACTGTCCAGGGGACAGCTCTCAAAAGAACCCACATTATAAGACACATTTGACATTATTTGGGTTTGTTGCTTCTGGGGAAGGCATTGGCTTCCTCTATAAATGATCTTCAAAATGGCATTCTCAGAAATATTTACAGTGGTATAAACCTCAAATTGCCTTAAGGAGTTGGTATATGACTACAAATCAGGTCCTTCTTGGATAAGTGGGGTTATAGAAAAATTATGCAGTAGAATTGACCTCTGTAACAATTAGTACTGGAAAATAGATTCATTTGAAGACACTGTCTACCACAAATTCAATACAGTAGAAGGAGCTTGTCTTAAATACAAGAATGTAAGAAATACTCCAGGAGGACATCCAAGCAG
The DNA here is from genome assembly GCF_041296235.1 of Equus asinus. NCBI lineage: Eukaryota > Metazoa > Chordata > Mammalia > Perissodactyla > Equidae > Equus > Equus asinus. Next base: position 21,355,930 of record NC_091793.1, on the reverse strand, counting down.
ATTGTTCAACTCAGAGTCAGCGTCTGACAGTGGTGTGCTGGAATCCATTGTGAAGTGGGCTGGTTAGCTATGGGACATACCCTCCAAAGATTTGCATGTTTTCATGAACACCCATAGCAGTAATTTAGTCTGAGTACCAGCCACAAATAATCAAACCTCTTCTTTTCTGTATGAGTATTTTTGTTACAAAAGTCAGAGAACCAATATACAAATGCTTTGGGAGATTAACAGTTGGCAGAAAGGGGTCAAAATCACGCGTGATCTCAATAATGTAATATTTACCCCTACTGGAATTCTGGCACATTTCCTTTGGGATGTTTTTCTCATGCACGACCTTTTGTCGTTTTGTTTTACTATTATAGGGTATGTATAAGTAGGTGCCCTCCTTTATTTCCCCTCTTAATAGCAGAAAAAGTTTTCCATGTGGCTCCTAATCATAATTTCCAAACTCTCTAAAAGCCCGTTACTGTATTCAGCATATCCAACCTTTTAGGTTAATCACTTTCATAGATGTATTAGTTACTATATAAAGAAGTACTTTTAACAAAGCAGTCTATTTGTTCAAACTTTACATATTTCAACCTTATTTCTCTATTTCATGTTATATAAACTTTGATAATGCTAGCAAACAATTATTGAGCATTGGCATAGGATATCTGATTTAATCCTTACAAAAACCCTTTGCGGGGAGATACTATTATTATCTTCATTCAACAGATAAATAGAAAACTGAGATCACAGAGCCAGGAAGTGGCACAGCTTGGTTGTGAATCCTGCTTTCCTACCATGACCTCTAGTGCTTCTGATGATGGACGTCAAGTGTTTGAGTCCATACTCATAGGGGAATCTTTTTGTCTCTATGGCTAATGTAATTTCTGGGCCACATTCATTTACTTTTCTCTAGTCATAGCAGTCAAAATGGAAAACAGCATTCCCAGTACTGGGACCTCATCATTTAATGAGAGTGGAATGCTTTTTGTCTTAATTTTTAGTAATAGTCATGTAAGTTACAGCTGGACATATGGCCATTTTCTTTAGAAGCTTGTCTGAACTGACTCCCAGCTGCTTTCTCTGGATTTTAACTATGCCTGTGTATCTAACAGTTTGAATCACTTGAGTTATCAGAATTAAAGTAGTCTTAGAATACTGAATTTAAAAGCAAATCTCATTTACTTATGTCTGTTAATTTATTTTGTAGGTCACGGAACAAAAAACCAAAGGTAAGATTTTTCTTTTTCCTTTTTAGATTTATATTCTTTTGTGTGTGGATTTTCCACTCTTGCTAACTCAGCCTCCAATTCGCCTGATAAGTGAGAGTGGGTGTAGAGTAGTTAAGGCTGGTTGTCTGCAGTCACTGAGAGCAGTAATGATGAGTTAAAGTACTTACAGTAGTGTTTCTAGTTGGCCTTAATTTTTAGTAGGCAAGGAGATTAGACAAAGTAATACTTTGTTTTGAAATTATTGGAGGCGTGATTTTGAACTGAACCTTTTCAAAACTTTTCTTTGATGAAAACAAAACACTAGCCCCTAATTTACAGATGGGAACTGCAGAGGATTGTTCAACACCCTGGTCCATGACGTTCATTGAGTCTGAAAATAAGTGTTTTATCTAGGATTCTCACACTGTCTTCTGAGCTGGAGCCTGGAATAGGCTTTTTAAACCGATAATTTTAACTTTCTTAAAAAGTAGTAATGTATTATAAACAGAAGCAGGTGTCCTTCAGGTCATTCTTTTTTTTTTTTTTTAATTGAGTTATTGATAGGTTACAATCTTGTGAAATTTCAATTGTACATTAATGTTTGTCAGTCATGTTGTAGGTGCACCACTTCACCCTTTGTGCCCACCCCCCACCCCACCTTTCCCCTGGTATCCACTAAACTGTTCTTGGTCCATAATTTTAAATTCCTCATATGAGTGGAGTCATACACAGGTTCTCTTTCTCTCGCTGGCTTATTTCACTTAACATAATTCTCATGGTCCATCCATGTTATTGCAAATGGAATGATTTTGTTCTGTTTTGCAGCTGAGTAGTATTCCATTGTATATATGTACCACATCTTCTTTATCCATTCGTCTGTTGCTGGACACTTAGGTTGCTTCCACGTCTTGGCTATTGTAAACAGTGCTGCAGTAAACATTGGGGTGCACAGGACTTTTGGGATTGCTGACTTCAAGCTCTTTGGATAAATACCCAGTAGTGGGATGGCTGGATCGTATGGTAGTTCTATTTTTAATTTTTTGAGGAATCTCCATATTGTTTTCCATAGTGGCTGCACCAGTTTGCATTCCCACCAGCAGTGTATGAGGGTTCCTTTTTCTCCGCAACCTCTCCAACATTTGTTGCTATTAGTTTTAGATATTTTTGTCATTCTAACGGGTGTAAGGTGATATCTTAGTGTAGTTTTGATTTGCATTTCCCTGATGATCAGCAATGATGAGCATCTTTTCATGTGCCTATTGGCCATCAGTATATCTTCTTTGGAGAAATGTCTGTTCATGTCTCCGGCCCATTTTTTGATTGGGTTGTTTGATGTTTTGTGATTGAGTTGTGAGAGTTCTTTATATATTAAGGATATTAAGCCTTTGTCAGATATATGACTTGCAAATATTTTTTCCCAGTTAGTGGGTTGTTTTTTTGTTTCAATCCTGTTTTCATTTGCCTTGAAGAAGCTCTTTAATCTGATGAAGCCCCATTTGTTTATTCTTTCTATTGTTTCCCTTCTCTGAGAAGGCATGGTGTCCAAAAAGATCCTTTTAATACTGATGTCAAAGAGTGTGCTGCCTACGTTTTCTTCCAGAAGCCTTATGGTTTCAGGTCTTTAATCCATTTTGAGTTTATTTTGGTGAATGGTGAAAAAGAATGGTCAATTTTCATTCTTTTACATGTGGCTTTCCAGTTTTCCCAGCACCATTTGTTGAAAAGACTTTCTTTTCTCCATTGTATGCCCTCAGTTCCTGTGTCAAAGACAAGCTGTCCGTATATGTGTGGTTTTATTTCTGGGCTTTCAATTCTGTTCCATTGATCTGTGCACCTGTTTTTGTACCAGTACCATGCTGTTTTGATTACTGTAGCTTTGTAGTATGTTTTGAAGTCAGGGATTGTGATGCCTCCCATTTTGTTCTTTTTTCTCAGGATTGCTTTAGAAATTCGGGGTCTTTTGTTGCCCCATATGAATTTTAGGATTCTTTGTTCTAATTCTGTAAAGAATGTCATTGGGATTCTGATTGGGATTGTGTTGAATCTGTAGATTGCTTTAGGTAGAATGGACATTTTAACTATGTTTATTCTTCCAATCCATGTACATGGAATGTCTTTCCATCTCCTTATGTCGTCATCCAATTCTCTCAGAAAGGCCTTGTAATTTTCATTATATAGGTCCTTCACTTCCTTAGTTAAATTTACCCCAAGGTATTTTATTCTTTTTGTTGCGATTGTGAATGGTATTGTATTCTTGAGTTCTTTTTCTGTTGGTTCATTACTGGAGTATAGAAATGCTACTGATTTATGCAAATTGATTTTATACCCCGCAACTTTGCTGTAGTTGTTGATTACTTCTAACAGTTTTCCAATGGATTCTTTGGGGTTTTCTATATATAAGATCATGTTGTCTGCAAACAGCGAGAGTTTCACTTCTTCCCTCCCTATTTGGATTCCTTTTATTCCTTTTTCTTGCCTGATTGCTCTGGCCAGGACCTCCAGTACTATGTTAAATAAGAGTGGTGATAGAGGGCATCCTTGTCTTGTTCCTGTTTTCAGGGGGATGGGGTTCAGTTTTTGCCCATTGAGTATGATGTTGGCTATGGGTTTGTCGTATATGGCCTTTATTATGTTGAGGTAGTTTCCTGCTATGCCCATTTTGTTCAGAGTTTTTATCATAAATGGCTGTTGGATCTTGTGAAATGCCTTCTCTGCATCTATTGAGATGATCATGTGGTTTTTATTCCTCAGTTTGTTGATGTGGTGTATCACGTTGATTGATTTGCGGATGTTGAACCATCCCTGTGTCCCTGGTATGAATCCCACCCTTCAGGTCATTCTTAAACTAATGGTCTATGTGTTTCCAGTTCTTTCTCTTTTGTTAATTTCGATTATGTGGTCTTGTCTGGTGATGGTCACACTTTCCATCAGTTCCCCTTAAGAACGGGAGGCTTAACTCCCTGAGACCAGTGTTCTAGCTCTTGTCCTTACTCACTTAAATATGTGGTTCTCAGCTAGTATCTGCACTGGAATCATTTGCTTAGACTTGTCAAAATACACAAGCTCAGGCCTCCTCCCAAAGCTTCATGGTCCCAGGCCACAGCCTTAGTGGATGTATTTTGAGAAGCTCTGCAAGGTGACCCCAATATGTGTCTCAGGTTGAGAACCACTGCTGTGGATGGAGGGAATCAGATGTGACTGTGATATCTTGGGGAGAGATTAGGGTGATGGGAGGCCCTCTAATGATTGATTTCCTCATGGTTTTGTTGGGCCACGAGGCCAAAGCATGTCACACAGTGATGGAAGAATAATAAAGACAGTGCTAGTTTCTTAGGAAACTTAGTTCTGGAAAACAGATTCTCGGATGACCAGATATTACTGTAATATATTTCTAGTCAAAAGGCATTTCAAAGGGGAATGTAGTCTGGGACTTTGTAGTGATTTGTAACATAAACTGAGAGAAACTATTATTAGTTAGAATTATCTTAATTAGTTAGAGAGAAGAGTGTTCTCCCCTTGTACTTTCAGCCAGTTCTCAACCTAGAAGTAGGTTTAGTTTGGAAGTCCTTGTAAATTACTTGTTTGAGATATAAATTATACTTTACATAGAAATAGAGTTATTGATACTGGTACATATTTTCTAAACCAGCGTACTGTCTAGGAAAGGATTTTGGCATATAAGTATATTTATAGGACTTGATGATTTATGGGGACAACAGATAGAAGACTGGCATTTTCCTGGAAAATCCAGGCTCTGTGGTTGCTGGAACAGGGTGGCTGGGTTCCTAGGCCCGGCCACAACTCTAATGCTCCTGAAGCCAAATGCTATAGAAACAAGCTGCTCTGTTTGGTAAGTGGTGTTTCTATTGGAAAACTGAAAATCCATTAGGCATTCTTTCTCAGATTTTTCTTTCTTTCTTTTTTTTTTTGGTACCAGGTCTGTTCTCAGAAACATATTCCTCTTTCCTCTGCCAAAGTCTTAAAAAGCGAACTTTCTTTTTTTACTTAGTACCGAATTTTCCCTCCGTTTCGGGTCTCTCTCATACCTACCACAAAACAGAACACAGCCTTCTAGTTTCCGTGCTCCCCCACCACACACCGTCCCACCCCATCAAAAATTAAACTAAAATAATCCTAGAGTGAACTGAGAGCCTATTTTGGGTCTCCTGAGGGATTTAATTGTTAGAACCAGGTGGTAGACAGGTAGTAAAAATAAAAATTATCCCTGGGGTATGTTAGACCATAAGTAGAAGGAGGCCCTGATTTTTTTACTTTTTTCCTTTTTATGGAGGAAGATTAGCCCTGAACTAACGTCTGCCTCCAATCCTCCTCTTTTTGCTGAGGAAGACTGGCCCTCAGCTAACATCTGTGCCCGTCTTCCTCTACTGTGTATGTGGGATGCCTGCTACAGCATGGCTTTACAAGCAGTCTGTAGGTCCACACCCGGGACCCGAACCGGTGAACCCTGGGCCACCAAAGCAAAATGTGCAAACTTAACTGCTGCACCACTGGGCTGGCCCTCTTTCTACTTTTTCAATCCCATTTTGCAACCACATCTTCATCTTTGTTCCCAAGAACCTGCTTGAGCATTCTCATTTTTTTTCTCCCCAAGTTCCCCCAGTACATAGTTGTATACATATTTTTTTAGTTATGGGTCCTTCTAGTTGTGGCATGTTGGATGCCACCTCAACATGGCCTAATGAGCGGTCCCATGACCGCACCCAGGATCCGAATCCAGGGCTGCCAAAGTGGAGCGCGCGGACTTAACCACTTGGCCACAGGGCCGGCCCCTGCTTGAGCGTTCTAAATCCCATTCTTGTCTTCCCTCAGCTGATGTATCTGGGACCTATTCCTCTTCCCAAAGGTGCCTTCCTCAGGCAGTCTCCCCTTGACTCTGAATCTACCCATCTTTCTCCAACAGACCCTATAAGAAAAAAGAAAGACTATATTCGTACCAGGTCTCTGGTTGTACGGAGGACTGAAGCAAGCTTTGTCCATATTTCAGAAAAAAAGTGGATTCATTATATGTTCTTCCTTTATCATCTGTCATTAAAAAAAAAGGGAGAGGCGGAGTTCTGGATAGAGTAGGACAGGGATTTCAAGTGGAGGTTATATGAAACCATGGACTAGAGCTAGGCCTGCTGCCTGGGTCACAAATACTAAAAAGCACTTAAAGTAGAAGCTCATTTCCCCCTTCGCTGGATGTTAGAATTGAAAGAGTTTGTGGGATTGGTGTAATAGACCAGATTTAATAGGGATGAAGGATAAGGTTAGGATAAAACAGTAGACTGTGTAAGGGAGGAATTTGAACATAGCAATTTAGCCTTGTTAAAAAGATGTTATGGTGATGGTTGGCTTGATGGGAGTTATCAGTAAGAGATCACTGAGTCATGAAAACTAACATGACCTTAGGCTGCCTTAGTAGAAATACACTATCTAAGAGGGATTTGTGGTTCCGGTAATGGGCACCATACTGTGGAAGGGAACAGAGATACACCTCTGTGGACCATGTGGAATTTGAGCCAGATGGGTCAAGGAATTTGAACCTGTGTCACCTCTGGGAGGGTAAACACTGGGAGATGTTTGCCCCCAGGGAAGACTCAGGGGAAGCTCAGGAAACTATCTTCAAAGATCTGAAGGGCTCTGGGGCCCGACACTTAGCAGAGCAGTTCCTTGGTAAATGTCTCTCGGATGTTTTGTTCTGTGAGATTTCATCGGATCCCAAAAGTATGGATGGTGAGTCAAAGCAACAAGGAAAAGCTTCCAGCTCAATATAGGTTAAATATTTTAAATGTTGTTGTCCAAAGCAGTAATTCATAACCTTTAGCCCACTGGGACTCAGCTGAGGGACAGCACCTTCCCATTAGCATACCTGGGGTGCTGGACCCTTGCCGTACATTGGCCACCACTCTGTCTTTTGACCTATTCCAGAAGGCATATTACAGTGAGTGCATGGTGGTGCTTGTGATAACCTTGAGTCTAGTCTAATTTATTAATATTTGAGGTGGGCTTTTTTCCCCCAAGTAAATAATTTACAAACTAAGCTATGTGCAGTATCCCTCACACCTTGTATAGACACCTGTGTGTTCTAGCACTGTGGTGGGAGTCATTTGTTCAGAGATGGAACTAGCTACCTTTAGAGAGCAAACAAAGGTGAGGTGTTTTAAGACATGTGGCTCAAATAGGTAGGCACAGAATTGTCCAGATGGGAGGTAGTATGGACTTGAACCTGGTTAGGAGCAGTGGTGGTAGAGAGGAATGAATGAGGTAGAGAGATGCTTTGGTTCGATAGAACTTAATATTGATTGGATAATAGTGTTGGGGTGGGGGGTGGCATAGGGCGAAGTCTAAGACTCCTTCCAGGTTTCTGACTTGAGCAGCTGGCTGGGTGATGACTCCATTCCTTGAGCCAGGAGATAAGGGGGTGAGGGGAGCAAGGGAACAAGTTTGAAGATGAGGGGAAGGGTGAAAGAAATCTGAGCTGGAGATAGTGATTTGGGAAACATTTACACATGAGTGATAGTTAAAGCCTGAGCATGGGAGAGTTTGTTCTCAAGTAACTTAAATGCGGTAAGGGTGCAGTCTCCACCTTGATGTTCAGATGTTTAAGAAGACACAACTCATGACCACATTCAGCTGCCATTTTGCGACTCTGATTAAGGGAATAGTCCAAAGCAGGGGTTGCCAACTATGACCCTCCAGCCAAGTCTGACTGTTTTTGTACTGCCTGTGAGCTAAGAATGTTTTTTACATTTTTAAATGGTTGGAAAAAAAACAAAAGAACAATATTTTATGACAATGAAAATGATATGAAACTCATATTTCCAGTGTCATAAATAAAGTTTTGTTGGAACACAGCCACACTCATTCGTTTATATATTATCTATAGCCGCTTTTGCCCTACAAGTGCGCAGTTGTCATTACAACAACTGTATGGCCAGCAAAGCCTAAAATATTTACTATCTGGCCCTTTACAGAAAAAGTTTCCTGACCTCTGATCAAGAGTATGAGAAGCCCACAGAGAAAGAAAGAAAGGCAGAGGTGAAGAGTTAGCTGGAGTGGGTCTCAGCAGGTCTCACAAAAACAGAGGGGGAGCGAATGGCCAGTAGTGTTAGAAGTTGCAGAAAAGTCCAAGAAGAAAAGGTCCAATGAGTGCCCGTTAGACTGGCAATGAGGACCACTAGTGATTTAATGAGGAAAGGAGTTGCCAGGGAGATGTTTATGGCAAAAGCCAGTGTGCGTTGAGTTTGAGGAGTGAGTGGAAGGTAAAGAAACGGAGACAGTGCTTAGAGGTTACTGAAATTGTTCAGTGCACATCAGCCATTCTGTGTGTCATCAGTCTTTGAGATTTTTTGCATTGCATTGTAACTGATTATTATTCACCAAGAAATTTTCAGTCTGGTGGCGTAGCGGTTAAGTTCGCACGTTCTGCTTTGGCAGCCCGGGGTTTGCTGCTTCGGATCCCGGGTGTGGACGGACGTGGCACCACTTGGCAACCCATGCTATGGTAGGCGTCCCATGTATAAAGTAGAGGAAGATGGGCCCGGATCATAGCTCAGGGCCAGTCTTCCTCAGCAAAAAGAGGAGGATTGGCAACGGATGTTAGCTCAGGGCTAATCTTCCTCAGCAAAAAGAGGAGGATTGGCAGTAGTTAGCTCAGGGCTAATCTTCCTCCAAAAAAAATGAAAGAAAGAAATTTTCAGTCTAAAATAGTCTTTTCTAGGGCTTATTTATATTTTAACTACTACGTTTAAAATATTTCTAGATATTTTTTTTAAATGTTTGGTACCATCAAGGTATTTAAAGAAAACACTTTGTATTGGTCCTGCCTGTTTCAGAATTTTCTTAAAGAATATTTTTACCTGAAAAAGTAGCGTCTTGAAGTTTTTCAGAAATAGAGGCAATTAGAAGTTCAAACAGTAAGATAAGAATGGTATAAGATAATGGCAACAGGGAAGGGGAAAAGATTCCATCATTACAGGAAAAAATGGTTTTTGGAAGTAAATGAATGGAAATTAGAAAAGAGGATACCCAGCATTTTTCACATTATCTTTTTTCCCTTTGATACAGAGATCATGTTTAAGGCCACAGACCTTTTCTATGGAAAATAAGAAACTATACCCTTATTTTGAGCAGCTCATCTTTAGAAATATTTGCACTATAACCTACAAATCGTTATGGTTCAGGAGAGAAAAGAGGGGGCCTGAAAAGTAATGCATACTTAATCCTAGTTTCCTTCTCCTCTGTTACCGTCTAACATTCTAGAACATGGCATGGTGCACACACTGATTCTGATGCTTTAATTGGACCTTGGAAGCAGGTTGGATTGGGCCTCCTGTCTAACAGCTGCATTGCTCTCCTGTTAGTGTCTAGAGTTGTGATTGGCTTTTAAATGCCTAAAATTTTTGAATTCACAGAAAGGTGTAATAAAAAATAGAATGAGGATTCATTCAAGTCCTGAAACACAGTTCGTTCCCAGCATGTACTGCAGGCTTTTTCTGACCTTATCCTGGAGTTTTGAATGACCAGTCTCCCAGGCTAGAGCACCGTATTGGAGGGAGAGTGGTCAAGAGGTGGTCCCATTTTATAATAACCGTTATTATTTCTGGTGCATTCTGTCTCTGATGTGCGGTTGGGAAAATGCCCTGAGGAGCTTTAGCTGGGAATCTTGCACAGTATATGATACCCACCAGATTTCTTTGGTTGTGCTGTGCATGTCATAAAGTTAGTCAAAGTGGTGTTCAGACCTCAGTCCTATAGGCTGTTCAAACCGTGTGTTATTCTAGTTTAGGGAAATGAGTCAAGACGTGTAACAGACCTGGTTGACTTAAAGCGAAGATTCTAGCCCTTTTATACAAGGACAGCTTCGCTTCTCAGAAGCATAGCTGCTTCCATCCTGAAAGCTAGTTGGGAAAAATCCTCCCAGCCTTTGCCAGTTACTTGTTTATTCTCATAATAAGAGGAAAAGAAATTGGGAATGCCATATGCTGCAGAATCTTCCAGGCACAGATAGAAAATGAATCATTAAATAATTCATCTTTATTCATTTATTTATCAGTTATTTATCTATCAGCTGTTATAGGTCATGCAGAGGGTACTATATAAATATTAGATAATGACCAGTTAGTTTTCTTAAGCCACACATTTATTCTGCTCATCGGATTATGGATCCTCTCACCTCCTTTCCTTCCTGGAAGGCCCAGGGGTTGCCTTGAAGTTACTTCAGGCTTCTACTGTTTTCTCCTCTTACTAGCGGTACTTACCAATGTCCAGTGGGTATGCATTGGGCCCCCTGATTTCTGATGATGTCTCTCTCTCCTCATAAAGGAGCCAATTCAAAGACTTGCTGGCCCAGCATGATTTCAGCAGTCAGAGCAGTACTGCCACCAGCACTGGCCCTAACGTTACTCTAGATGTCAGGGATTTTGGCTTCAGAATCATTTGAATTCTCAGGTGCAATGATTATTTCTGTAAGACTGCCAGCCTCTATTCGCCAGCTAGATTTTCTTGGAAAGAGTGGCAGTCTTTTGGTAGGATGAAGCAAGGGAGGCGCAGATCCAGAACATTGTCTGTAGGGTTGAGCAGAAAGCCGAAGGGTCCTGCAGAGTGTAACTTCACAGTTGTCCCGTACGTTCCCATACTTCCTGTTTGCCATTTTAAAAAGTAAGGTAAAATATTAAATTATTTAAAGTAAATAGAAAAAGTAGCTACATTTTGAAATTTTTGTTTTAATAAAGAGTTGGAAAGAAACACAAGGTACACTTAAAAAAACTTTTTTTTTTGACAGAAGCGAAAAGGTTTATAACTTTTTAATATTTACAGAGTGCTAAGCAAGAGTCTTTGAGTTCAGGTGGCTGTAGAAACCAACAAGTTGATTTCATGGTTCTCCAGGCCTGGGGTTCCCTGTAGGAGTCTACTCTGTGTCATGCTCTAAGAAAAAAAGATGAAAATTGGGTCCCTGTCTTGAGGGACTTATGGCCTGGTGAGGGAGAGAGGCCTGTAAATGGAGACTTTCAGTACAATATGGTAACCAGAGATGGACAGCCTGTTCCAGGAGCCCAGATGAAAGGTGCCTAGCGTACCTAGACCAGGGCCTTTGGGAAGTTTCCCAGAGGTAGATCTTTAAGAATGTGGATGAAAGGAAAGGGCCTTTGGGCTGAGAGCCTTGAACTTTTACCAAGACTTCGCCTGGGGCCCATATGTACGTTAGACCTACCAGGCAGCCCTTCAGGGAATTCCTCTGTTGATTTAGGGGAGTGAATGATGATTGCTGCCCTCTCCCCCTAGTTAATGGACTATAATTCCATGGTATTGCTGTGTTTGAATCTTTGTCACCATCACTCCCCACTTCCACCCTACCTTCAGTAAACTGAAGATGCTGGGAATTTGGAAAGACTGTGTCCCTCAAGAATCAGGTGAAAGACAAGTTGCCTTATTGGAATCGATCTCATGTAATGTTTCTTGATAATAATCTTTAGAAAAATGTATTTGCTCTCAAAGGCTGTTCCCCAATCTCTCTCTTTCAGTGCCCGAAGTGACGAAACCAAGTTTAAGCCAACCAACGGCCGCCAGCCCAATTGGCAGCTCTCCATCGCCACCAGTCAATGGTGGCAACAATGCCAAAAGGGTGGCAGTGCCGAACGGACAACCGCCAAGCGCCGCCCGCTACATGCCTCGGGAGGTGCCGCCGCGATTCCGTTGCCAGCAGGACCACAAAGTGTTACTAAAACGTGGGCAGCCCCCTCCACCGTCCTGCATGCTCCTCGGGGGCGGGGCAGGGCCTCCTCCCTCCACAGCACCTGGAGCAAACCCAAACAACGCACAAGTGACAGGAACGCTGCTGCAGAGTGAGAGTGGGACTGCGCCAGGTGAGGCACCATTGTCGGTGGATCGAGTTCATGGCAGCTTCGAAGAGGGAGAGCAGCTCATTTGTATGTCTGGTGTAAAGTCCACAAAAAGTGTGAATTATGTAGACTCTTATGGTTATTCAAAAGATGGGAGAGGATCCCGATATAAAATGTGTATGTGCATTTCTCTTCTGCACCTGGGTTTTAGTGTCCAGTGAGTGTGTACTGTTGGCATGAGGGGCTCACATAGCTGCTGGGTATCATCACTCCTTGGAGCCTTTTTTCTCTTCACAGACAAGAACGGTACAAATTTGAGCCTCCGTAGTTCCAGCTCTCACCACAAGTGTGTGCTCAGAGGGTGCTTGGGAGTGGGGCTCGTGCCGTGCTTTGTTCTGAGTCTTAGATGCTCGTGTTTCTGCTCTCAGAACGCTAGGCATGTAGAGAGAATGGTCTTTTAGATTACTATAGAGAATCTTGGGAGGATACCAAATAATACCTTTTCATATAGTCTTTTATTAGATTTTCAAAATCAGTATTTCTTTAGAGGGTCCTGGATTTTGAACTTTACTAAAAACTCTATGTAGATACAAGGGATCTTGAGCTGAGGGGTTCTACTAGAAGTTTTGAGAGTTTTTAATAGAGGAATACTAAGTCAGTTAACAGCTAAGAACTTCCAAATACCTTTTTTTTTTAGCTTATTAACAGATTTCACGTTCTCTCTTAAAATGTTTTTTGAGGCTCTATTAAGATGCAGAGTTTCAACACTGTCAAGCATTGGTGAGGACAATGAATGGGTGGTTCTTAACAGTAGGATGCTTTATTCTAGTTCTAAGTTTGAACACAGAATTGCCTAGAAAATTCTTGTGGCTTTCTTGTGGTGGCCACCAGGCCAGGCCCAAAGCAGGCAGGGAAAGGTGTTGTGGCCCTTCCTTCCTGTCCCCTCGTAACCAGTTGCAAAAGGAAGTATGTGAGGGCGGTTGGGTTGGGCATTTCTGCGGCTGAGTCTAGCCAGGCCTGGACGCAGACTTGGGTCCAGTGTGAGTCAGAATCTCCTGTTTACATTCTTAAAACCAAGGAGGCCCCTAAATCTCGGGAGTTTGCGATTGTATGCTTCCTTACTTTTATATGGCTCTATGTAATGTTTTTTTCAACTTCATACTGATTTAAAACTGCGTGGTTAAAGGAGCTAAAGTAAGTTTAGAAGAAATTATTGGGTTAGAAACATGTCATTTTTTTCCCACCAAATATGGTAAATTCCACCAAAATATGTGCTGAGCCAGACTAATTTATCAGATTAAGTTCCTTGGGCATACAGACTGACTCATGCTTGTCTGCCCCTGGCTTCCAGCTGGGTGGGCATTCATCATTCAGCAGATGCTTACTGTGTAGCAGTGCCCTGGCCACTGTGTGGAATTGAAATGTTCGCAAGATAGGGCCTCTGCCTAAAAGGCGCTACGTGGGGAGGGAACATATGAACACACTATGCTAGCACCAAGCGAAATGGCTCTAGTGGAAAAAGTATTTTCGAGTAATGAACTCAAAAAAGGCTTGAGGGGCTGGCCCGGTGACGCAGTGGTTAAGTTCGCACATTCCGTTTCTTGGTGGCCCAGGGTTCGTCAGTTCGGATCCAGGGTATGGACATGGCACCTTGTGGCACGCCATGCTGTGGTAGGCATCCCACATATAAAGTAGAGGAAGATGGGCACGGACGTTAGCTCAGGGCCAGTCTTCCTCAGCAAAAAAGAGGAGGACTGGCAGTAGTTAGCTCAGGGCTAATCTTCCTCAAAAAAAAAAAAAAAAAAGGCTTGAAACAAGAAATGGCATTTGAACTAGGCCCAGAAAAATGGGTAAATTTCAGTATGTGAATTCAGGAGGAAAAAACAGTAGATGCCAATGTTCAATGGTGCCAGGGTGAGAAGGCACAGGCTGTGGAATATCAAGTAGTGTGGAATGTAGACATCTACCTAGAAAGTACTGGAAGATAAGACTAGAAAAGTCAGTTGGTTCCAGGTTGTGGAACATCTTGATCAAACTCCAGGCCAAAGAGTTTGGCTTTATTCTTGTGCACTGAGAAACTGTCAATGGTTTTCAGTATGACAGTGATATAATCAAAGGTGTGCTTCAGAAAAACTACTCCAGCCAGGAGTATTTAGTGTAAATTGGAGATACAGAGCAAGTTCAGGGTGTTATCGCATTGTCTCAAGATACAAGAAGACCCTTCTCTGGCAATAGGAAGACAAGGGGATAGCTGTGAGAGATGCTATGGAGTTAAGACAGCAAATACACCAGCGAGGCAAAATGAAAGCCGAGAGATGACTGAGACAGACGTAATGCAGGTAACCAAGACAGGCAAGTGGGTAGAGAAGCTAGTTTGTAGGGAAATGTGATGAGCTCTCTTAGGGGCAGTTTGAACTTGAGATGTTAATAGATCGTGCATATATAGCTGTAATTGATAAGACAATCTCTTTCCCAGAGTCAACCCTTGGAGGTGCTGCTGCTTCAAATTATGCAAATTCCACTTGGGGCCCGGGAGCCTCCTCCAACAACGGCACCTCCCCCAACCCAATTCACATCTGGGACAAGGTGATTGTAGACGGGTCTGACATGGAAGAGTGGCCTTGTATTGCCAGCAAAGACACTGAGTCTTCTTCCGAAAACACCACCGATAACAACAGTGCCTCGAACCCTGGCTCTGAGAAGAGCACTCTGCCAGGAAGCACCACTAGTAACAAAGGAAAAGGGAGCCAGTGCCAGTCTGCAAGTTCTGGGAACGAATGTAATCTTGGGGTCTGGAAATCTGACCCTAAGACTAAATCTGTTCAATCTTCCAACTCTACTACAGAGAGCAACAATGGACTAGGAAACTGGAGGAATGTGAGTGGTCAGGATAGAATTGGACCTGGCTCTGGCTTCAGCAACTTTAACCCAAATAGCAACCCATCTGCCTGGCCAGCGCTGGTCCAAGAAGGAAATTCTAGGAAAGGGGCATTGGAAACGGATACTAGTAATTCCAGTGCACAGGTTAGCACGGTAGGTCAGGCATCCAGGGAACAGCAGTCAAAGATGGAAAATGCGGGTGTTAATTTTGTTGTCTCTGGCAGAGAACAGGCTCAAATTCATAACACTGATGGACCAAAAAATGGAAACACTAACTCCTTGAACTTAAGTTCACCAAACCCCATGGAGAATAAGGGAATGCCCTTTGGAATGGGCTTGGGGAACGCCTCCAGGAGCACTGATGCCCCTTCACAAAGCACTGGAGATCGAAAGACTGGGAGTGTTGGATCTTGGGGTGCAGCTAGGGGGCCTTCTGGAACTGACACAGCCTCTGGACAAAGCAATTCTGGAAACATTGGGAACAATGGAAAGGATAGAGAGGACTCCTGGAAAGGAGCTTCTGTTCAGAAATCAACTGGGTCAAAAAATGACTCTTGGGACAACAATAACAGGTCTACGGGTGGGTCCTGGAACTTTGGCCCTCAGGACTCTAATGACAACAAATGGGGTGAAGGGAACAAAATGACATCTGGGGTCTCTCAGGGAGAATGGAAACAGCCGACTGGGTCTGATGAGTTGAAAATTGGAGAATGGAGTGGTCCAAACCAACCAAATTCTAGCACTGGAGCATGGGACAATCAAAAGGGCCACCCCCTCCCTGAAAACCAAGGCAATGCCCAGGCTCCCTGTTGGGGAAGATCTTCCAGCTCCACAGGAAGTGAAGTTGGAGGTCAAAGCACTGGAAGCAACCACAAAGCAGGAAGTAGTGACAGCCATAATTCTGGCCGTCGGTCGTACAGGCCCACACATCCTGATTGTCAGGCTGTCTTGCAGACTCTTTTGAGCCGAACTGATTTGGATCCCAGGGTGCTCTCAAACACTGGCTGGGGCCAAACTCAAATTAAGCAGGACACAGTGTGGGATATTGAAGAGGTGCCAAGGCCTGAGGGGAAATCTGACAAAGGAACTGAGGGGTGGGAGAGCGCTGCCACACAGACCAAGAACTCAGGGGGCTGGGGAGATGCACCCAGCCAAAGCAATCAAATGAAGTCTGGATGGGGGGAGCTCTCAGCCTCTACAGAGTGGAAAGACCCTAAGAACACGGGAGGCTGGAATGACTATAAGAACAACAACTCTTCCAGTTGGGGAGGAGGACGACCAGATGAGAAGACATCTTCCTCTTGGAATGAGAATTCCAGCAAGGATCAAGGGTGGGGAGGTGGACGCCAGCCCAATCAAGGATGGACTTCTGGAAAGAATGGCTGGGGAGAGGAAGTTGATCAAGCGAAAAACAGCAATTGGGACAGTTCTGCAAGTAAACCTGTGTCTGGGTGGGGTGAAGGAGGACAGAATGAAATTGGAACTTGGGGGAACAGTGGGAATGCAAGCCTAGCTTCAAAAGGCGGGTGGGAGGATTGCAAGAGATCTCCAGCATGGACTGAGACAGGCAGACAGCCCAGTTCCTGGAATAAACAGCACCAACAGCAACAGCAACCACAGCAGCCACCGCCACCACAACCAGAGGCTTCTGGTTCATGGGGAGGCCCACCCCCACCACCTCCAGGCAATGGACGACCTTCCAATTCCAACTGGAGCAGCGGGCCGCAGCCAGTAACCCCTAAGGATGAGGAACCCAGTGGTTGGGAAGAGCCATCCCCGCAGTCAATTAGTCGGAAAATGGACATCGATGATGGCACTTCAGCGTGGGGAGACCCTAGCAGTTATAACTACAAGAATGTGAATCTGTGGGATAAGAATTCCCAAGGGGGCCCAGCACCTCGAGAACCAAACCTGCCTACCCCGATGACCAGTAAATCAGCATCAGGTAGGCAATGGCTTTTTCTCGCAGGTTTTGATGACAAAAAGAAATCCTAAACCAAGACAATTTTATTAAGCTATATTTATTCAACATAGCTTTGTTCTGGGAATGTTTCCTACATTAACCCTACTGTGTTGTTAACAGCTCTCTTTATAAAATGATAGTGATAACAGATGCTGGTAGTTCATTTTAATGTTCTTTCTTGGCAAAAGGAAAAGATGGCAACCCTGTGTTAGTCTCCTCAAATTATTTTTTTGTAACTGTATTGGTCTTCAGAATCCAAAAGACACATATCTTGCTAAACAAACTATGCTCTAGATTTAAAAATAAAGAGTTAAAATAGTCGCAGAAATAGTTCTGATTTCCATTCTGCTTCCACCTGTGGACATGTCCTCTGTGCTTCTCTTTCCCCAGCGAAGGGAATTATGCTTTGTTGTTCTTTCAGAACATTCTAGGCCACCAGAATGCTGTAGCAAAGCTGGGATCTGAAAGTTTCAGTCACTTTCCAGATGATTGCAATGATCACCTCTGGAAGTAGAATATTTTGTATAAGAGATTGTTATCTCATGATAATCAGTTGCCCAGAATCAAACTTTCTTCCCTCCTTATTTGGATAGGAAACATCATTCATGGTAAATTAAAATTAGTGCTGAAAATATTGTTAGTTTGGCATTGTCAACTTAAATGTCCCCCTAACGCGTATAGTTCAGCAGATTAAGGGTATGCACCAGTCAAGTGGTTTTTTAGTTGAGATTAATCATAATATTTAGTTTTCTGCTCCCCAAAGAAGTCTATGTTCAGTGAGTCCCATTATGGCCACTGAGAAAATGATTACTTTTAACTAGTTCTTTTTTCTCAATTATTAAAAAGAATGAGAAAGGAAATGAAGATTGCTCATTAATTATTCCCTGTCTAGAATAAAACCTGCTAACATTTAAAAAAAATTTACCCACATATAAAAACCTTCAAACTGTACAGAAAAGCAAAAGGTAATAAATAAAAGAATCTTGGCCCCTAGGGTCTCTCCCCACAGGTATTCTCTTAGAAGTTTATGTCTCATTCAAATATTTTGTTCATACCCATAGCAAAGGATGTCTGTCCTTTAAAAACTTTACTCAGAAGGGATTGTACTACATGTTCTGTTCTTCACCTTGCTTTTTTCATTATACCTAAAATCTTGCCATATTAGCATATATGGTTCTGTCTTTTAATGGCTTCGTATATAGTATTCATTTTATGGATGACCAACGATTGGTCTAACCAGTGTCTTTTTGATAGATGTTTAGATTGCTTCCAAATGTTTTCCAACAGTGATGCAGTTGAGCATTGTGGTACATGTAATTTCATCTACTTTTACAAGCATATCTATGGTGTAATTTCCTGGCAGTGGAATTACTGGTTCAAAAGTTATATACATCAGACTTCTTACAAGTGACAATACCAAATGCCCTCCATGAAGGTGGAACCCATTTATATTCCTACCAACAGAATACGGGAGTGCCCGCTCCCCCTTCTCTTACCCCCACTGGATGTTAGGACGTTTTATTTCACAAGTCATTCTTAGAAACACATTTCTTTCCTTTACAGTCTGGAGCAAAAGCACACCACCTGCTCCAGATAATGGTACTTCAGCTTGGGGTGAGCCAAATGAAAGCAGTCCTGGGTGGGGTGAAATGGATGACACAGGAGCATCGACCACAGGCTGGGGGAACACACCCTCCAATGCTCCAAATGCCATGAAACCTAGTAAGTATACGGCATTGTTTTTGAGGGATTCTCTGTTAATTTTGTGGTCAGACATTTTGGTGAGAGCTGTTTAGTGTTTAAACTGTTGTTTCAATGCGATTCAGGACCTTGAACCTTTAATAAATGGAGAGGAGCAAATAGTGGTGACTTGGCTTGGCATATGTTAAAGTGTTTACAGCGAACTAAAAGCCAAGTTAATTTTGTTGATTTTATTTTTAAGTTGGGTTTAGTAATTAGCCAGAATTGAAATTTTGATGTGGTACTTGTTTTGCCCAGTAACTTAAATATTGCTCACCCTATCTATTTTGCATTTCTACTCTTTTGTTAGTATAATTTGAAAAGGGTTTTCTGGCTTTTAATGTGGAACGTGGTCCGTACTGCCCAGTGACTTCATTATTCTCTTCTTTCTCCCTTTGTCTCTCTTCTCATACATCCACCCACGTAGGAACATTTAAGGTTTCTTGAACCTGACAAAGATTTCTTCATTTGAGTTTTATAAACAAAGCACGTCACACTTATTCATAATCATTGAAAATCTAAGCTATACTTGATCCAGCTGGCAATGTGTAGTCACAGTGATTTGGAAAACTTTGTAAACTGATGCTATGAAATGTCTCATTGGATGTTCCTCAGTTGAAAAATTGAATTTTAAGTGCCCATTTTCACTTGTTTGTAGTTTTCTTAAAAAGTATTCCAACATATTTTTTCTACCATATTGCAGACTTAAGGAATTGTCTTTTGATTTAAAAATGTGGTTAGACTGAATGCTCAGTCTTTGAACAAGAATAAAAAATTCCATTGTCAAGTTTTTTACTTGATATTTAGGACTCTTATAGTGTCACATGAAGAAATATGATCTTAGCTACATTCTAGAAATTCACTCTTGTGCCTACGAAACTTGACTGCATTTTAAAAGTTACAAGTCTCCTCCACTTCATGGAAATAGCTTTATAGAGACTTTGTCCTCGAGATTGTCGTTGTAAAATCGGTTGTATCACCATGGGAAATATCATCCTGTAGACTTGAAGTAGATCCAGATTCCTGTTGGAAGACAATAACCAGACCCTTGGCACAAGGAGACACTTTAGTTCAGATGCTTGCTCAACCTCAGAATCACCTTTCTTCTATCACAAAACCCTCGCTTTTCTCCAGATTCTAAAAATGTTTTCTGCTCTTCAGGATCATCTATAGTTACAGCTCATATCTTTTCTCTGGGTAATCTGAATATGAACACAGAGGAAGGGGCTAGATATCACAGCCTCCCCATTGATGCTGGTAGTTAATGTGTGATCTTCCCTAGTCTGCAGATATCTTAAATCTGGTGTCATGGGCCCTAGGATTAAAAATTAGAGGTCTCTTTTATCTTTTCTATAAGAAGACATTTGTTAAAAGTTCAGCTTCATTCTCTAAAAGAAGAGTTACATGGATGTCTTCATTTTTATAAGGGGGTCAGTATGGTATTTATATTGGGTTTTTAATTCCTGTTGTTTTTCAGAGGATGGTATAAAGCCTATGCTTAAAGAATATGAATGATCTCATATGCAGAAGAACCAGTCCCGGTTATCAATGGCATTTCCAGCAGCAGGGAGATTATTCCCCCAGCCCTGCCTCTTGCTGCCGGGTCAGGAAGCCCCTTCATGTAAGGCTGAATGAACCCCATGGAGGGTCCATCAGGTTCCCTTGCTGGAGGATGATGCCACAGTTACTAGAAATCAACTTCCTTGTACCTGTGTGCTTGATGGGTGCCTGCGTGGCTATCATAGGCCTGGTCCCAGGGGATGGCAGCAGTCCTTGAGGAAAGCCCTGAAAGAGCCACTTTTCTGGCTCTAGACTCTTCACGTGAAGCTATCTAAATCAAATAACTGCTCCTTCCATAAGTGTCCCTTCATTTGGTAAACTGAAAGTGTGGATGGAGGTTTCTAGGCAAGTGGTATATTTCCCCTTCTTCCATCATTTTATAATGTCATTACTGCAAAGTGTATCCTTCAGCTCTATGCAGTATTTTCAGAGGGAAATTAAGGGTTTATTCCAATCTCCAAATTAAAGGTCTTTGTTTAGAAGGGAATTTTGGTGGAATAGCCTTTGGATACTGATGTCCTACTTCCTTGAACATTAGAGCCCTCATCTGTGATTTCTATGTCTTCCTTCCTCCTTTCCCCCTTCTCTCCTCCACATTTCTTCCTCCTGTCTTTTAAAACCTATCACTTACTCATTGTCTTTGCCTAGGATCTTTTTAGTATCTAATACATTTCAAGTATATAAATCTAATAAATTTCAAATTTTCATGGCTGTATGTGATTTTCTCTTCTTTTACCATAATTTTGATATTAAAAATCTAATAAAATTTTCTTTTTTCTTCCCTTTTTCATGTTCTTTTCTCCACCCCAAGCAAAGTAGACAGGTGTTCTCTGTCATACCTATTTGTAATGTCTGTTATAAATAAAGCTCACAGCGTGCTTTGGGGAGGGTAGACCAAGGACTGCAGTAAACCGTCCTCGTTCAGAGGACAGATTTCTCTTAACTGAGATGGGTGAGTTCTTATAAGTAGTAATGGATTCTTTTCAATTTTGGGATTCCTGTCAACTTGGTGTAAGGGAGAAGGCTTTGAACCAGAAGTCAGAAGGTCTTGATTCTGTGGTTTGTTAACTTACTCTGTATCATTGAACCTTAGTGGGTTTCCATTTCCTGCTCTCTAAAATATGAATAATGTTTGCCTTGCCACGTAGATGGATTAGAGAAAATGATAAATATACTAAAATACTGCATTTGCAGGGAATGATTATTCTGGTTATTGTTATATATACCTGCTGCATACAGTTGATTCATTCTTTTCTTAAAGATTCCAAATCTATGCAAGATGGCTGGGGGGAGAGTGACGGGCCAGTGACAGGCACTCGCCATCCCAGCTGGGAAGAGGAGGATGATGGAGGAGTCTGGAACACCGCCGGCTCTCAGGGAAGTGCTTCCTCCCACAACTCAGCAAGCTGGGGACAAGGAGGAAAGAAACAAATGAAGGTAGCTCGCTTTAGAAATGTTTGAGCTTGCTTATTCATTCTTAGAAGGCAGACCTGAGAATTCCTTAATGGAAGGAGTGGGGCTGCTGGAGTCCTTGAGGTCCTAAGTAAGGGGAAAATATTTTCTTAAGAACAAATAACTGCTTCCTCCTTACCCCTCATCTTTCTTCCCTGTGACCTTGAAACCTTGAACTGCAGAACATTGCTGTAAGTAAAATGGAATTTTCAGAGATGAGATTTTTTCATTTTTAGTTTCCATATTATCATAATTCTTTGAAAGCTCTCAATACATACTTTATAAATGTTACATGCTTTTGCATTCTAAAGTCAAACACATCTTTAGAGTAAATCCCTATGAATATGTAGAAGAGAAACCAAAGTAAGATAGCTCCTCCAGTAGCAATCAGCATGACGGGGTTTTTTCTGATTTGGGAAATTCCAAGACCCAGAACTCCTCTCCCAAGAAAATGAAGTAGCAGTGTGTAACCCTGCTGCAGCAGCTCGGTGAGCTATCTGTGTCCTGTACTGGGTGTGTTCTTCTCACTTCCCATGTATAAGAACAGTTCAGTTTCTTCTTTGATTTGCATAATTTGATGAGGATTTTGGTTTTCAATTTAGAACAATAGTCTTTCAACCTGAACCACTCTCTTGGCAGGGCACTCTTTTTCCTTCCACAAATTAGCTGATGGAAATAAGAAATGGCAGCCATGTACTTAATTAATTAATTAATTAATTAATTTTTTTTTGAAGATTTTCTTTTTTTCCTTTTTCTCCCCAAAGCCCCCCGGTACATAGTTGTACATTCTTAGTTGTGGGTCCTTCTAGTTGTGGCATGTGGGACACCACCTCACCGTGGCTTGATGAGTAGTACCATGTCCGCGCCCAGGATTCGAACCAACGAAACACTGGGCTGCCTGCAGCAGAGCACGTGAACTTAACCACTCGGCCACGGGGCCGGCCCCAGTGTACTTAATTTAAACATGGGAGCCTTGCTGCCCCGTGAGATGCTTCACAGCTAATATTCTTCTGGGTTTCAAATACCAGACACCATCTTAGAGGGTCCTCAGTTGGCTAAGGGCTGTGCCTTCTTCCCCTTCGCCTACAGGATGTTAATTTTCTTCTGACTATGATAACTTCCACAGTCTAAGAATACAGGTTGTTTCTAGTAGAGACGTTTTGTTTAAGCAGTCATTTACAGTTTTCTCTTTTTAAGGACTTTATTTTCTTACTCTAGTCACAAAAGAAATCATTTTGTAAACTTTTCAGCATGGTTTGCACACTCATGTTGTCTGGTCTGCTGTGGCTTTCATTTTGTTATTTACAAATTAACAGTGAGACCAAATTAAAAGAGTTTAGAAGACTGCTGATTGAAAGAAAGCAGCTGAGTGAAAGGTACTAAATACCCCACTCAGGTAACCACCAAGGTTTAATAATTAAGTTAGTGGGGAATTAAATGTTTCTGCTCCATGACTGATGATTCTGACCTTTCATACTGAGGACCTTTTTTTTTTTTTCAATTGTGATCAAATACAGGTAACATAAAATTTACCATCTGTTTTTTTTTTTTTAAGATTTTATTTTTCCTTTTTCTCCCCAAAGCCCCCCAGTACATAGTTGTGTATTTTTAGTTGTGGGTCCTTCTAGTTGTGGCATGTGGGACACTGCCTCAGCATGGCTTGACAAGTGGTGCCATGTCCATGCCCAGGATTTGAACTGGTGAAACCCTGGGCCACAGAAGCAGAGTGTGCGAACTTATCTACTCAGCCACGGGGCCGGCCCTAAAATTTACCATCTTAACCATTCTTAAATGTACAGTTCAGTGGCATTAAGTATATTTACGTTGTTGTGCTGCCATCACCACCATTTATCCATAAAACTCTTTCATTTTGCAAAACTCAAACTCTGTACCCATTAAACAACAGCCACCAGTCCTCCCTTCCCTCTAGTGAGGGATTTTTTTCTTTTGCTGAGGGAGATTGTTCCTGAGCTAACATCTGTGCCAATCTTTCCCTATTTTGTATGTGAGATGCCACCACAGCATGGCTTGATGAGCAGTGTGTAGTTCCACGCCTGGCATTTGAACCCGTGAACCTTGGGCCACCAAAGTGGAGTACATGAACTTACCACTACACCACTGGGCCAGCCCCTAGTGAGGGCTTTTCTAATCCTAAGACCTATAACTGAGCTTACGTACCGTATCCTTTAAAGAATAATAAAATTGATATGACAAATATCGTCACAACATAAAACAATTTTTACCTGTAGAATGCACAAAACCCATGACCTGCTGCCCCTACGGGTTCCGCATTGTAGTTCCACCTGCCTTCTCCACAGAAGTGAAAGTAGAGCTGCTGATTGGTGTCTCGTTCAGGGGAGAAACTGGTTTGTCCCATTAGGAAACAAACAAAAACCCACCTCCGCCTTACTTTGCGGTAGATTAGTGATGGTGTCTTCTGTTCGGCCTCTTTTCCATTGTGGCCCAATGTCCCTTATAGTGTGAAACAAACAGATGGAACTGCTACAGGGAGAAGTTCCTCATTGCATCCGTACAGAGAATAATGGCCAGTTTAAGTGGGCTCCTTTCCAAATAACATGCATTGGCATCAGACTCTTTCTTTTCTTCTAATACAAACCAGCTTGGGTTACAAGGAGAAACTTAAAGGTCAAGTACTGGCATTCAAACATTATATTTTAGAAAATCTGATGTTGACCTCCTTCTGTTTATAAGGTAAAAACATGAGTTGACTGTATATTTTTCCAGTTACTTCTAATTCAGCATGACAAAATAAGAATGAAAACATGGAGGGGCCGGCCTGGTGATGTAGTGGTTAAGTTCGTGCTCTCCGCTATGGTGGCCTGGGGTTCTCAGGTTCGGATCCCAGGCATGGATCCAGCACTGCTCGTCAAGCCACACTGTGGTGGCATCCCACATAAAATAGAGGAAGACTGGCACAGATCTTAGCTCAGAGCCAATATTCCTCATTTAAAAAACGAATGGAAACATTGATATAACTAAGGTTTATTAATCTTTTCAACTAACAGTTAAAATATCAAAATAGCTATAGTTAAGGAGGAATGGTTAGGGTTCAAAAAAGTAAACTCTTAGTTCTACATATCCAGTCAGTACTTAATGCAAGTCAGGTATGAAGTTGAAATAAATTATTCGGTTCTGAGGTTACGTATTTCGTTTCTGTAGTGCTCACTAAAAGGAGGAAACAATGATTCATGGATGAATCCTCTTGCCAAACAGTTTTCGAATATGGGATTGCTGGTAAGTTTTATTTTTTCTTATGTGTAATGTAGCCCAACTTTTATGTTTAGTACAAATTTTAAGACCACTGCCACAAATAGTACAAAATTACAGATTTAGAAACTGGTTAAGCAATGTTCTGTATATGGAGTAAGCAATATTTATTCTCTAGTCTTTTATTCTTAATTAAATACTCCAATATTTAAAGGTTATAGCTTTTAAATTTATAATTCTTGTATCCTTTTCCTTAGGAGGTTAGGGAAGAAAAAGCCAAGGACTTACAGTTTAAATAATTTTCACTGACTGCTGTACCAGTTTTAGTATTATAATAGAGAGACAACAACAGCAAAATAACTAGAGAAACTATTCATGATTAACTGTATAGGGAATTCTTATAAAATTTCTAATTTTTTAATCTCTTGGGAACGTTATGGGGACACCCTGTCCCTGGTTGCCAAAAGACAAATGACGTGACTTGGCTGCACATTTCGAGATTTGATAACTTGACAAGTCACGAGAAGAAGTTGTCATCGTTTGGCTGCTGCTCGTGGAATCCGATCCTGGGCCGACGGGAACTCGAGGACAGGGGTTTA
The DNA here is from genome assembly GCF_041296235.1 of Equus asinus. Lineage (NCBI taxonomy): Eukaryota > Metazoa > Chordata > Mammalia > Perissodactyla > Equidae > Equus > Equus asinus. The sequence continues at coordinate 21,330,465 of NC_091793.1, read as the reverse complement.
TGTCTCTGAGCAGCTGTTCGGCTATTGCTCTGTCCGTAGATTTACCGAAGCTAATTCTGCGTGAAACTTGAATTGAGGAATATAGGCACCAGCAGCAGTCAAATTAGTTGTATTCAAAATGTTATTGTCTTCATTCCAATTTAAGGTTCATTTCAAAGGACCTTCTATAGTGCCGGTAGTAAGATGTGACTCTCACATGAAGAATGCCATTTCTTCTCCGATGCAAACATTTAATTCAAACCTTTAATCCTCCGTCACTGTTCTTTATTTTTCAGAGTCAAACTGAAGATAATCCAAGCAGCAAAATGGATTTGTCTGGAGGTGTGTATTACTCCACTACTGTGGAGGGAATACATTGTTGTCCATGATACCGTGTTGGGATCCTCTGCTCAGTTTGAGTTGGGGTGGGTGCGGTTCAGTAGACATGTGTTGCATACTTTGTGGAAAGTACCATGTTAGACACTAGGTAGGGGTTGAAAACTCAGATGACTGCAAGAGCCAAGAAGGTGATGTAAATGCGTGGAATGTGCCAGGTATAAGACATTGGGCCTTGGAGGTTAGCCGTGGAGAGCGTATGTATCATCTAAAGGAGTCAGCCATGCTTGGCTCTGAGCAGTTACTGCCGTGGAGGAGCACAGGCTCAGCTTTCCCAGCTCTTCCAGTTTTTCAAGAGAGGCCAGAAATTCAGATGTATACTGACACCCTGATTTTTAAATACTGGAAACTAATTCAGTTTTTTTAAAACGCTGTGTGTGGCCAAACAAAACATGTTTGTGGCCCTGCCAGGCTCAGCTCTCAGGTTGCCAGTCTTGTCTGCACGGAAGAAACTTTTCATTGTTGACAAACTCTCCTGTTGCAAGTGGAGCAGATGCAGTGTCAGACCCTAGTCTGTGGGATCCTCACAGTGATGCTGTTGCTCACCCTGAGGAACTTAAAAAAGAATCACACCGAGAAGGAAAGAAAACCATCATGGGTAATAAGGGAAATAGTCTTTGATCTATGATTTTTTATTTTTAAAGATTTTATTTTTTTTTCCTTTTTCTCCCCAAAGCCCCCCAGTACATAGTTGTATATTCTAGTTGTGGGTCCTTCTAGTTGTGGCATGTGGGACGCTGCCTCAGCTTGGTTTGATGAGCAGTGCCATGTCCGCACCCAGGATTTGAACCAGCGAAACACTGGGCTGCCTGCAGCAGAGCACGTGAACTTAACCACTCGGCCACGCGGCCAGCCCCCTATTTTTATTTTTATTTTTTTTGAGGAAGATTAGCCCTGAGCTAATATCTGCTGCCAATCCTCATCTTTTTGCTGAGGAAGACTGGCCTTGAGCTAACATCCGTGCCCACCTTCCGCTACTTTCTGTGTGGGACGCCTACCACAGCATGGCTTGCCAAGCAGTGCCATGTCCGCACCTGGGATCCAAACCAGCGAACCCCGGTCCGCCAAAGCGGAACGTGCGAACTTAACTGCTGTGCTACCGGGCCGGCCCAGATCTATGATATTTTTAAACATGAGAATAACTAAAAATAAGCTTCCTGGGGCATTGATCATGTCATTGTACAACAGCAAATTTATAGAGCTGTGAAAGAAAAGTGGAAATAATCATTGCACCTGGGAAATTACATTATACAAGTGGTATGGCACACCATCTCCTGGTTCAACTCCAAGGTCTAAATTTTAGGTCAACAACTGTGCCTCTTGGATCTCTTTATTCCCAGTAACTGTGTTTCACAACCCCAACCATTTATCCCATAGATGCTAAAATAGCCACAAGAGATAGATTCTCTCACTGAGGACATTTGAATTTATGAACAAGATGTATTTGTCAAACATATCAATGATCAGTCTGAATATTTTTTTAGTCAGATTTTTACCAGCTTAGCCCTAAGATTCTCTTTCAGGCTTCCATAGAAAACAAGCTACAACTGATACTTGGTGGTTTTTTTTTTTTTCCCTAAAAAAAGAAAAAGACCCACATGTGTCCTAGAGAGGATCACCAGCAGCCTGAACCAGTGCCAGCTCTTCTGGCCTTACATCTGGCACCCTAATGGGGAGAGTGGGCAGGTCACTCTTGGTCATGAGGGAGACATTGGTTCTTGAAATTTTCACTCCTTCTGTGCTATTTTTCAGGGAGCCTTCCAGATAAAAAATTTGATGTGGACAAGCGAGCAATGAATCTCGGGGATTTTAATGATATCATGAGGAAGGATCGATCTGGGTTCCGTCCACCTAATTCCAAAGACATGGGAACCACAGATAGTGGGCCTTATTTTGAGAAGGTGAGTTGAATCCTTTGTTTCAGATAATTCCTGAGAACCACTTTGGTTCCTCTTTGTCTTTTGATAATTGATTCCAGGAGGAAGCACAGCATTAACTAAATTAACGAGCAAAACGCGAATATCACCTGCGTTTAAATGGTGACGTGAAAACAGTTGATATCAACAGGCAATTAGGCAGGAGCTAGAACCATCTGTCTTTAGGATGTGAGTATTGTAAAGAAGGTCTAAGTTTTGGAAAATGTATGAAGTTTGGAGGGGAGAAATGGTCTGACTTTTTATAGTGGGGGAAATGCACACTCAAAACATATAGAAGAAATTTGAGAGACAAATTTATTCTGAATTCTTTTTTTCTACCACTGTGCAGTTACAAATTAAATTTTGGGATCTTGTGCGAATACTCTGGATCTCCTAAGGCCTTGCCTTCCAGCTTTGTCAAGATAACCCAAAACTTTCTCCTTTGCTGTTTCTAAAGAGCTCTTTTGTGATCTTTCTCCATTTTCCTAGTGATCTATTTCTAGTTAAAATGGTTTACTTTTCTAATTCTCAACTACCTGATTTAAATAAGTCCTTTATACATATTTGTTTTGATTTTTCACATTTCTAACGGAGGAGATTATTCCTTGATTCTGGATACCAATTTGCAGTGCTCCTGGTCTTCAGAAAGCAGTTAAAACCAGGATTTTTATATCTGGCATACTTTTGACACCACTGATGCTGGTCCAGCATATTCACGAGAATATTACTCTAGCTTCTGTTTCAGCAGCTACAAAGTTAGAGTAATCAATGTTAGATACCAAAAAAGGTGTCTGGTAATTTTTATCTTAGTGCAGTGGGCAGAATGTGTTACTAACTTAGAGGATAAGAAAAATCTATATCAAAGAGGATGACAGATGGTGTCTGTTGGGCAAAGTATGATGATTATCGGATCCAAATTCCGTCCTGGTTTATTGCTAATACACTCTAACTTTGTTTATTCCTAGTGTTTCTCTCTTTTCCCTTCTTGCATTCTGTTGCTTCACTAACCAACACTCATTGTGATTGGCTAACTACTACTGCTTTTCAGCTGACTTTGCCTTTCTCCAATCAAGATGGGTGCCTTGGGGATGAGGCTCCCTGCTCTCCCTTCTCCCCTTCTCCCAGCTACAAGCTGTCTCCCTCTGGTTCCACACTACCCAACGTCAGCCTTGGAGCAATCGGCACAGGGCTCAACCCCCAAAACTTCGCTGCTAGACAAGTAAGGAGGCCTCTCAAATTTGTAACTGCTTGGCTGTGGCCTCGCCTTGGCTCTGGTCTGCAGTTTATTGCATCATTTGTCTGTCTTGGGAAATTTGTTGATTACTGAATGCACAGAATGATATTAAGGATAGGCTTTAGATCTTTCAGCCCATAGAACCATCTCTCTTCATGTTTCTCAACATGGATTTTATTTTAAATGTTTCTTTTGTCTTCTCATTTTTGGTCATGGGTTCACATTTAATAAGTTAGCTAATAACTGGCCTAGGAAAATGTTAAGGAGGCTACATAGGTACTTCCGCTCATCTAATTTAGCAACATATTTGCCATTTTTAACATTAGATTGAATGGCAAGTAATACTTTTGAGGTCTTTTCAATTAATTAGAAATACAGCAAAACTAGTAAGATTAAATGTTTGAGAGTTATAGCATCTTAAAATCTAGTGTCTTTAAGAATAAAATCTAATAATTACCCAGAGAAAGGTAACTGATATTAGATAATGAAGCTTTGAGAAGACCAGATATTGCTCAGATGTGGCAGCGTTTCATTCAGCCTGGAGCACCCCTTTTACTAGGGCTGGATCTGTCAGTCCTCCGAGGAAGGGCTGTGCAATAGAAACAAGACTGGCAGAGCTGGCGTGGTGGGGACTCCTTGCTTTCACAGGCCTGAGAGGACGCAGCAGGCCTCTGTCTGTCCCCCACAGTAGCTCCTTGTAATTTTTGTGGAGAAAACCAGGAATTTGGGGATAATTCCTTTGTGACAGTGACTCCAATGATGATATTTTCCTAGCCATAGTTTCGTGACCACTTGTCCCTGTGACTTTCACCCTCAGATGTCATGGAAGGACATTTAATTATTAGTTGTATCCATTCTGTTTCCACGTGATAACTGTCACATATAAATTAAAGGATAATATAAAACACCTCTTACACCATAGTCCTCAAGTTGCTTATAGGTCCTTCATATGCTTTCTAATTGTTGCCTTAGCACATTTTTAAAAATGGATTACATTATATCCATGTGTTCAGATTGGTTATCTCTGGACTTGGAATTATAGGTAATTTTTTGTTTTCTTCTTTGATATTTCATGTTTTTCGTAATGTTTCCACAGAGGACATGGCTATGTATTGCTCACATAAACAGAGGGGAAACAATTGCAGTCATGCGTCGCTTAACAACAGGGATACATTCTGAGAAATTCGTCGTTAGGCAATTTTGTTGTTGTGCCAACATCACAGAGTATATGTACACAATCCTAGATGGTATAGCCTATTACACACCCACAAGGTTATATAGTTCTAATCTTATGGGGGACACTCACATACAGGGTCCATTTTTGACCAAAACATCGTTAAACGTCACATGACTGTATATCAGTGTTTTAGGGGCTCTTTTGTTTTGGATTGAGGTATAGAAAATATAAAATAGTCATAACACTCTTGGTTAATGGTAATTATAAACATGCTTCCAGGATCACAAGATTATCAAATTCTATTAGTACATAAACTGTAGTATAATAGACCAACCAAACTAGCTGTGCACTGGACTCAAGAAAAGCTCATTCCCCTTCATTTTTTTGATCTGTGGATTGCTGCAGAGTCCATTGTCAACCAAGTTGATACACATGTTCTATCCATATATAGTCATGGTTTTTCGCACTATTTTCATGCAGACTTAATATGCTTCCTAATTAAGAAATAAAATTTAAGGTTTTTATTTTCAAATCACAGATTTCATTCAACCTGGTAACTTTGTTTTTAATTTATATACTTCTCTTGAGTTAAACACTGTAGTTGAGGCAAATATCACCAATAGCTGTTAGGATTCAGGTCATCATAAAAGCCTCACATATAACAGTAAAGCTCTACAAATAGCCAGATAAACCACCATTAACATATATACAAGCTTTTGATGACTGTTTTCCTAATTTCTAAATATAATTCTAAAAAAACCACTAGATTTGTATGACGGGCACTAGATACATTACTGTGCAATATAGCTACTTCTGAAGCAAGAAAATAACCAGCTTAAGATGCCAAGGTTCCGTATTTAAAAATAGAGAAGGTATGTTTTGACAGACTACTGTTGACTTATCTATATTATTATCCATATCAGATATATCAAAGTGTTTCATATGGCTTTAGAGACACTTGATGATGAAAATCTAAAACCTTTAGTGGAATGGGGTGGAATCCGTCTACTGGGAATAGGAAAGTTAGTGCTTGATTTTCCGAAAACTAGAAAAGCAAATTCCATTTAATACTTCTTACCAAAAGAGAGGTTGAAATTAAAAATGGGCCTCAGAAAGTGGTTTTGGGCCTGTCGAAACATGGGTTATGGTGAGGACTTGACCTACCAGAAACCCCACCATCCAAGGACCACTCTGAATAATTAACATCTAATAACAAAGTCATTACTTCATTAGTAAAGTGTAAGTGAGAACGATCTTAGCAGAACCATTCTTAGTGAAGTAAATGTTTCCTGTTTTCCTGGGAATGATCAGCAGCCAAGCTGCTGACTGCCACAATCTCAGAAGAGTTAGAGCCGGGCCATTTCACCTGAGAGTGACAGCTTGATTCCTAGGACAGGAGAAGCAGAGATATTAAAGTTTCTAGAATTAAAGGTCTTCGTATGCTTAAACACTCCTTTGGGATATTTAAAATTCATAGTGGATCTTTGGTTCTCTTTTATGAGACGTACACAGAGTTTGATCGCCATTTCTATTTTACATTCACAGTCATTTTTATTTTCAATGCTTTTAACTTCATTAATTTCCCTATAGCAGTCCCTTATCTATTTTGAATCATTAAGCCACCAGAATATCTTTAGAGTTCTAGAACTTAATGGTGCCATTACAACATTCTTCTTTAAATTTACCTTAATCCCCACGATTCCAGGGATAAGATGATGGTAGTGACTTCTGTTCAAGGTGCACGTACTTAGTATAAACAATGGTGCAACTGTCTTCACTGATGGTGTTCAGTGGGACGTTTTCAAGTATATGAAATTGGTGGCTCACGGATGTTTGCAAATGATGTGCTCATCCTCCAGACCAGGGCTTTATTGAGTTCTGGGAATACAAAGAGGGAAATATTAAGCTGGTGGTGGATAGACTGGAAAATGACTATAAGATGATTTGATGATGGATGCTATCAAAGAGTTTTAAAGAGTTTTGAGAATATAGAGGTGGGCTCAGTTAATTTGAATGTGGAATGGAGGAAGAAGGTTTTGAGGAAGACTTTCTTGATGAGGATGACCTCTCAGCTGGGCCTTGAAGAGGCCAAGTGAAGATGGTGTAGAAAACTACACTGTGAGGGAGCACAGTGTCAAGTATCAAATACGGTTTCCTTCCTCAAGGACTTTTCTCAGCTAGAAACAAATTAGAAAGGAAGGGCCATCGTGTAGCCCAGATTTCCATAGCTCTTTTGATTGGAACAGTCTAGAAGTGCTCCAGTGAGTTGGTCCTCAAGAAATCAGGGAGTTAAACTTGTTTTTAACTAGACTGGTAGTCATATATTTGAATGACAAGTTACAGGTGAGTAATGTTTGTTTTGATGTCCCTGTAATAATTTTTCAATTTTTCCCTTTCTTCCTTTTTCACCTCGCTCTGTGATTGATTCAGATTTCCTCATCTAGCAAAGAAGGGACCAAGTAGACCCAAGACAGGGAGAGGTGTTCAGATCTGGAATAGGGTTCTCCTGGAGCTAGGGTCACAATTGAGTGGCACTGATTTTATGATTGAACTAACCAGTTCAGAGAAGTGACATCATAGTGTTGTTTTACAATTGATACTATTCATAAGTCTGTGTTTTTACTAGGTGCCTTTCAAGATGGACCTCAGATTATAAAGTTTGAGAATAAATTTGGCAAACCCAATCTTAGAAAAGAAAGTTGTGGAATTAAATGTTATATTGCCTTTGCCTTTCAATTATGAAAAAAAAATTAGTGCTTTTTCTAACATTGACTAAATTTAACCCTTTTGGTTTATAGAGTGCATCAGACTGCAGGGGTGGTGGTGATATGCCCATGATTGAATTTGAATAATTTTCCCAAGCATTCCAAGATGAGGAACTTTTCAGTTATAAATTTCTGTGATTCCACAGAACACAGGATATGATTCTTCTGAGACGTAGAAAACCTAAACTGTTTCTTATTTGCATTTTCTTATGTTAACAAAAAGCCTTACCATTGCTGTGTTGTTTACAGGGTGGCAATCATGGTTTGTTTGGAAATAGCACAGCACAATCGAGAGGTATGCACACCCCAGTGCAGCCGCTAAATTCTTCTCCTAATCTCCGGGCGCAAGTGCCTCCCCAATTTATTTCCCCCCAGGTAAGCAATTTGATGTTTTGACAATTCAAAAATCCTGCCTATCCAAGTGGCTACCAGTTATCAACTGACTGGTTTTATGGGCATAAAAGGAATAATAGTGGTCTTAAATTTGAAAAACCCAGATGCGAAGAACCAAGATTTTTAGAACAAAATATCAGATCTCATTTTTTAATTTTATTGTGCATATGAAGTTGATGTTTTCACATGAAAAACATTATGATTCTATTCATTTTAGATCTCCTGTATACTTTTCTAATACTGCATTGATTTTTTTAATTGCATATAATTAAAGCTATTTTATAAATTCTGATGTGTCAACATTCAGAAGTTGGTTGCCCTCAAGGATTCACCCACAGATAAACAGGAGAACTGCCGGATTCTGAGTTGTTCTGAAAAGTTTTGAGGAGACAGATGCTAAAATACTGACTAGAGGCTCTGGGAGACTTTTAGAACTAATGAAGGGGCAGAGCTGTATTCGTAGCGCAGCTCTGTGTAGCACTCCGTCCTTTGGGGACCATGGGAACCCTTCAGATCCATTTCTTAGTGGGGACGTGCAGTGAGTTGTTTGGAGGTACATGTGAGAGATTTGGGCTAGCCCACAACATATGGTCACTTGTACCTCTTTGGAGAAAACGAGTCTGAGGTGCAAAGTAAAACCTGATAAGCGCGTGTAAGGATTCAGTGTGTGACCTTGGTCTCCGTAGAACATTACTTTGATGAACTGAGATCAAGAGCTTTGAGTCCATCCCATCCTATAAAAGAGGATGGGCTGCTTACTGGATCCAACCAACAGGTTGTGAAGGGTCAGGTTTTGTTGTTTTGTCATTTTGGAATGCCTTTTAAGACAAAAGCTTAAAATATTTATTTGATACCATAATCTGTTGATTTCAAATCCGGTTTTTGACATTGAGTCTATATCTGTCTTAGTGGGAGAATAAATGTTCATCTCCTCCTCCTGTAATCTTCGTGTCCTGTCTGAGAGTCCTCTTAGTGTCTGTCTCCTTCCCCTTCCTTTCTAAGTTCTAGTCATCCTTTAAGTCCCAAGTAGTGGCATGTCCTCTAGACAGAGCTATTCCTGACTTCCCCGGCAGTCCACAATGGCAGCGTCGTCTTAACTCTTGGAACACTTTCCAGCATGCCTTGGTCTCAGGCCAACAGTCATCTGTGGTTATTGAATGTTTGCAGTATGCCAGGTAGTATGTTGGCAATGCACAGATGAAGATAACACCATCTCTCCCATGGCGGCCTCCTGGAGTTGGTGGTGGTGATGGCAGAATAGTCACGAAATACACAGTGTGATAAATGTTGTATAGAAATGATTAACAGAGTTTGGGGGTGCTGGGCGAGACCTCACATTAGCAGTGATATCAAAGCTGGATCTTGAAGAATGAGTCAGAGTTTGCTAGGCACAGGCAGGTTAAAGGTGCCTTCTAAGGAGCAGGAACAGCTTGTGCAAGGGGGCAATAATGTCTGGAAGAATGTGGCATGTTTTGGAAAATTGCAGTTTGTTTGAATAATTAGTCTGAGCTTGTTGAAGCATATAGGTATTATCTAGAGTGAAATAGAAAAAACTAGTAAGGAATTTTGGGACCAAATTTGGAAAAGCTTTGTTTACCTTGCTAAGGAGTTTGGACTTTGTCCTTTGGTCAGCATGGTTTGTAACCATTATCTGGGCTGCTGCTTGAAATACCATACTCAGGGCCAGCCTGAGTGGCATAGTGGTATAAGTTTGCACACTCTGCTTCTGGGGTTTGTGGGTTTGGATCGTGGCTGTGGACCTACACACTGCTCATCAAGCCATGCTGTGGTGGTGTCCCACATACAAAATAGAGGAAGACTGGCACAGATGTTGGCTCAGGGACAGTCTTCCTCACCAAAACAAAACAAAACAAAACAAAGGGCTGGCCCCGGGGCTGAGTGGTTAAAGTTCTGCATGCTGCCCTTCAGTGGCCCGGGTTCATGGGTTCAGATCCTGGGTGCAGACCTATACCACACATCAGCCATGCTGTGGAGGCATCCCACATGCAAAATAGAGGAAGACTGGCACAGATGTTAGCTCAGGGCGAATCTTCCTCAAAAAAAAAAATACAGTTCTTACATCTTTCCCAATCTACTGAAGCACACTCTTGGGTGTTGGGGCCTGGTCACCCCCAGGTGATTTTTATGTGCTAAAGTTTAGCTGCTACTGCTATAGATAATATGGTATTAGGCAAGATTTTTCAGCTGAGTGGCAATGCATGAAAATTTTTGTTTTAGATGACAGCACTGACAATAATATAGAGGGCACATTTGGATTGCAGAATTACTAAAGCAAAGGAGATGAGTTACAAGTCTTGTACAGGAGTCCAGGGAAGGCGGTGGCAGTGGGGTCACTGATGATCTTTGTGTTGTGGAATAATAGTCTGTTCTCCAGTCTGTACTTAGTGTATCTGCAGCATTTCACACGGTTGATCACTCCCTCCTTTTTGAAACACTGAAGTCATTTGGCTTTCAGACATCTGTATCTGTTCTCCACCTGCCTCTCCTTCTCCACCTCCTTTACAAATTCCTCTTCACTTCCCCATCTCACAGCCACTGCTAGATGATCTCACCCAGAGGAATGACTTTAAATACTGACAATTCCAAAATTGTGTCTTCAGCCCAGATCTCTCCTCTCAACTCCACAGACTTATGGGCATCTCTGCCGGCATACCTTCTAGGCATCTCAAGTTAACATGTCCAAAATAGAACTTCTGGCTTCATCCCACACTCACCTCAAAAACATCCTCTTCCTCCAGGTAAATGGCACTCCCAGTTTTACAGGTGCTCAGGCCAGAGACTTCACAGTCCACATCTAATCCATCAGTAAATCCTCCTTTCAAAACATTACCCAGAATCTGACCATTTCTTTCCACCTCCTCTGATACAACCTCTGGCTGAGCCCCCACCATCCTTCTAGAAATGGCTTCCTGACGGATCCCAGCCCTGCTTCATTCAATACTTGCCTGCCTCGAGTCTGTTCTCCACCCAGCATTCAGACTGATCCTCTAAAACCACATGGTTCAATGTAGCCATTAGCCACATGAGCACTTGAAATGTGACTAGTGGGACGGAAGAACTGAATTTTTTATTTTAATTAATTTAAATTAAAATAGCTACACATGGTTAGTGGCTACCATATAGACACTGCAGATGTATAACATTTCTCTCGCAGCAGAAAGTTAAGGTAAATCATTTTACTACATTACTGGGAATCCTCTCATGGCTTCCTTTCTCACTGAGAATACAAAACCTGCTCTTTACTGTGGTCTTTGAGGCTCTTGGTGATCTCCCTACCTCCCACACCTACTACTTTCCCATTCGTGCAGGCCTCTCCAGCCGTTTGGCCCCAGCACACCCAGCATACTCCTAGAATGCTCTTCTCCCAGATTGCCACGCAGCCCCATCTTTCTTGGCTTTGGATCTCTGTTTCAGTGCCACCTTCTCAGGCCAGGCTGTGCGCGGTACACCGCCACCACTGTTACTCTCCCTCCTCCTCACCCCCTCAGGAGTGTAGCAGTCTTCACAGTGGCAGGATCTGTGTCTGCTTTGTTCACTGCTGGATCCTGAACATCTGCAACTGTGCAGGGCATGTATTTTGAGCTCAGTAAATCTACGTCAAGTCATGGGAAGATGCATTTCAGGAAACTGGAAAGCACACTTAACATAGTCTAAGAGACTTAGAGGCTGGAAATCTCTTTATGACCAAAGTATCTGCTCTACTTGGAAAAGAAAAGTACTTGTGTTCTCCTACATTTTTTAAATTTGTTTATTTAGCAAAAACATGGTTAACATTTATTTAATGCATAATGGAGCAGAATATTAAACAATGGAATCTTTCATTTTTTTCCTATTTACATATTTTAAAAAACAAGGCAGTTGAGTAGCTCTTTTTTGTTTTGTTTTGTTTTAAGTAAAGACAATGTAATAATCACACTGAAAGTTTGGATAGTGGAGAAAGAAATTCTTCCAGAAACACCCCACCCGGATGCAATGAAAGGAATTATTTTTACACACTCTCCTATTCAGACTCTGTATACAAGCATGCTCTTCACATGCTTGCATTCACGGCCACTCTATCTTGCTGTTTTTGTTAACAGATAGTCTTCATGTTAATTATTCTTAATGAGCAAGGCACAATGTTCTATCAGGTAGACTTACTTTGATCTCCCTTCCCCCATTACTGGATATTAAACTGTTTGTAATTTTTTGCTGTTATAAATAACACTGTAGAGAAATCCTTACACATAGATCTTTGCCCACATTATTTCTAAATTTAGTTGCCAAGAATGAAATTTCTGGATGAAAGCACATAAACCTTTAAAATTTGTGATAAAGGTTATCAAATTTTACATCCATTTTAACCACTTTATAGGGACAGTTAATATTTAATGTCAACATAGAGATGATGTTGAAACTCGTTAAGATTTATTACAAATGTTCCATGCCGTGGGTTTTTCTACCTTGCCTTTTTCTTCCTGTTACTCAGATATCCAGAAAGTAACGTATTCTACCAGGCTTTTGTCTTGCTTTTAAGTTGCTGTCGTTTTGCACCTGCAATGCTTCGTTAAATGCCATATTGACTCCAACTAGATCTTCACTTTCTCCAACCCAGCTGGAGACTGAAGGGCTTTTAAGCCAAAATAATTAACTCCCTGCTACAGGAGCGTGCAAACCTGCACTTTAATTACTCTGCAACCCAGGTAGGAATAGCCCTTTACCAGGAGTCTAGTGGTGCTTCTCTCTGGTCCTTTTGTATTTGTTGAGAAGGGCAGTACACGTGCAGTTTGAGGAAGGGAGAAGCTGAGCAAAGTTAGACAAGGAGTCCTCAAAGGATAACCTTTATAGTCTTTATAACTGTCAATTTTTGGAACATATGAGCTGCTGGCATTTAAATCAAATTTAAATTTAAAGTATAAAAATACCTTGTGTTAGCATTTCTTTACTTTTCTTTACAGTCTTTCTGTATCTGTATGTCTTTTAAACAATATGTTGTTCCCTTTTGCCTTTTTTGCACTTTGTGTAATGAAATCATACAGTAGATAGCCTTCTCTGACTTTGTTTTTTTTAAGATTTTATTTTTTCCTTTTTCTCCCCAAAGCCCCCCAGTACATAGTTGTATACTCTTCGTTGTGGGTCCTTCTAGTTGTGGCATGTGGGACGCTGCCTCAGCGTGGTTTGATGAGCAGTGTCATGTCCGCGCCCAGGATTCGAACCAACGAAACACTGGGCCGCCTGCAGCGGAGAGTGCAAACTTAACCGCTTGGCCACGGGGCCAGCCCCTTCTCTGACTTTTTTTACTTGATATTGTTTCTGAGATTTTCCCATGTTGATTTGGGCAGTTCTGGTTCATAGAGTATTCCGTTATATCAGTGTACCATCATTTATTTACCGATTCTACTGCTGATAGACATTTGGGTTGTTGCCAGAGTTTTGCTCTTAGGAGCAGGGCTGCTGTGAATTTTCCTATGTTTGTCTCCGAGGATGAATTTTTCTAAAGTACTGCTGGGTCATGAGCATATTTTACTTTGAATGGTGGTTTCTTTAGCTAATTTTGAGGAATAGTAAGGGGAGGGAATGATGGGCTCTTGGTAAGAGATGGCGTCCATTCTCAAGACTGTAGAGAAATGGGTTGATCAAGAGACTAGCTGATTTGTTCAGTAGAGCTTATAAAACTGAACATAGAAGGAGGGAGAAGTGAGAGCTCAGACAATGGCTGTTTACTTTGGAGGCCACCAGGTTAGGAATCAAAATAAGGGGAAGAGATTTCCCATGAATCGTAGAAGACGACATTGGAAAGGAAGGTAGAAACGGTGCTGATGGCCTTGCGCAGCTCTATCCAATAGAAATACAGTGCAAGCTGCATGGTGCAAGCTGAAGTTCTTAGTAGCCACATTTAAAAAGAGAAAAAGAAACAGGTGAAATTAATTTAATAATATGTATTCTTTAACCCAATATATTATAAATTATTATCATTTTCAACCTGTAAGCAATACTTAAAAGTTATTATTGAAATCTTTACTTTCTTTTTTTTTTAATACTAAGTCTTTGAAATCTTGGTGTATTTTATACTTAAAGAAGATTTCAATTTGATTAGTCATGTTTCAAGTACTCAACAGCCACGTGAAACTGGTGGTTAACGTATTGGATGGCATAGGCCTACAAAACATAGTTTTGTATTAGTTTCTTTCCTAGAAACTGCCACAACAAATTACCACACACTGGGTAGTTTCAAACAACAGAAATTTATTCTCTCGTAAGTTCTGGAGGCTGGAAGTCTGAAATCAAGGTGTCATCAGGGTTGGTTCCTACTGGAGGCTTTGAAGGAGAATCTATTCCATGCCTCTCTCCTAGCTTCTGATGGCTGCTGACAATCCCTGGTGTCCCTTAGCTTGTAAGCACATCACTGCAGTCCCTGCCTCCATATTCACATGGCGTTCTTCCCTGCATGTCTCTGTCTTCACATGAATTTCTCTTCTCTGTCTCTGTATCCAAATTTCCCTCTTCTTATAAGGACACCAGTCATTGGATTTGGGCTTACTCTAATCCAGTATGACTTCATCTTAAACATGATTACATCTACAAAAATCCTATTTCCAAATAAGGTCACATTCTGAGGTTCCAGGTGGGCGTGAATTTTGGGGGAACACTATTCAACCCAGGATAGTTGCTGAGTCACATAAATTTAGGATTCACACGGAAGGTACTAAATATGATTTTGTAAGTCTTTGAGGTGTAGTGGACTAAGACTCCAGTTTAGAACATGGTGTTGATAACGTAGGATATAACTCATAACACCCCCCTCAATACTCTTAATACAGTGAGGTTAGAATTGTTATATCAGAGACAGTAAGTTGAGTCACACTGGTGACTGATGGATGAACTCAAAGGAGAGGAGAAGAAGAGTTATCATTTGGGAGAAATTATGGAGAGTGTGTCTCTCTCATGCCGGCCATAAAACTGGTGCAGAGGCACAATGCTCTGTAGTGGTGTGCTCACTTTAAGCTCGCATCTGCTAGAGCTCCACCTGTTAAAACAGAAAATCAAACAAGTTTTTTAATTGGGTGGCAAAACTCAGCATCTCTCAAAGAAGAGAGCGGAAGCAGCTGGGAGAGCTATTACTTTCAACCAAAAAACCTTCCAAAATGGTGAAATTGATAGGTTAAGTGAAAGTGACTGAGAACTTGGAAGAAAATGAATTGGTGAGCCAAGTATGGGAAACCTGAACTTAGATGTTTCTAGACTAGAAAGTGTCAAAGGAAAGATAGGCAGATAGTCTTGAGAATGTAGCAGAGGCAGTGACTCAAAAGTATTAGGAAACTGAGGACTTTGTGATGCTAAAGAAAAATAGAGTAGGAAGAGCCTGTGGGTCGTCTGATGACTCAGTTTTTACAGGGGCATTTTCAAAGATGGAGAGTAAGGTATGCAAGCAAGGATGAATATGTGTAAGAGTTGTGTTCAAGGATGAGAGCACAAAATAAGCTGAGGCTTGCAAAAAAGTAGGCAGATTAAAAGAGCCTCTGGAGTTCTGGCGCAATTTGGTGATTGGGAAAGGAGTAATTGCTTTGGACTATTTGTATTTGTATTGCTGACTTATTCAATGAAAATAAATTTTTACTACTTTTGTCTTCTGTGTTAAGAACAAGGATGTTCAACTAAAAGGGTTTAGACATTAAATCCTACAACAGAGAAACAATTTGTGAAAAGAATTGCAGAGTCCTTTCTATGATCTTTGAGGAATGCTGGGGTCTTCAAGGGGAGCTTAATAATCACAACCCCTCTTTCCTGCCCAAATCCTGAATTTTTAAGACAAAAGAGGACAGCATACAAGGGCCAAAATATCCCCTTTACTACCAAGAAAGCTGGTGCTGGAAAATGTGAGCTTCCTAATACTGAATTCCAAACCTATCCCCCAGTAATGGAATGGGGCAGTCCTCTGTCTAGGCTTGCTGCCAAGAACAAAAGAAAAGAGGCCTGGAGCCTTGTGATAAAGGGGGATGCCCCTCTGTGTGGAGCCTCAGATCAGAAATGGGAAAGAAGCACACCCCCTGCAAGGGAGTGAGGAGAATGGGGAAGTTTTTAAAACAATTTTTGAAAGAATATAGAAAGTGGCTTAAAGACTGATGAATTTGGTGCCAATTCCAGGCAAGATTCTAGACTAGATTATCAAAAAGATGGCTTTTGAGCACCTGTGATATAGGAATCAAGAATCATAACTTGCTAACAAGTTTGTAACTTAACTCATTTCCTTCATTGACTGGTAAAAAAACATCTTGGATTATGAGAATGATATAGTTTTTGTATCTCTATTTTGACAAGCCATTTGACAAGCTCTCTTTGTTTTAGACAAGATGGAAAAATATAGGCTAAATGCGAGAATAGTTGTATGTATTAGTAAATCATTGATATTCCCGGGCTGATCAGTTTCATGTTGGAAGGAAGTTTTTAGTGTCATGCTACGAGATTATCCTCAACTCCATCAAGTTCAACGTTCCCATCAATGACCAGATGGAGAGGGACCAGCCCTGTGGCCAAGTGGTTAAGTTCACATGCTCCGCTTCGGCGGCCCAGGGTTTTACTGGTTCGCATCCTGGGTGCGGACATGGCACTGCTCATCAAGCCACGCTGAGGCGGTGTCCCACATAGCAGAACTAGAAGGGCCTACAACTAGAATATACAGCTATGTACTGGGGGGCTTTGGGGAGAAGAAGAAGGGAAAAAACAAAAAGATTGGCAACAGATGTTAGTTCAGGTGCCAATCTTAAAAAAAAATGACTAGATCGGGAAAAATAGACTGGGAATAAGTGAAATAATAAGGTAGAAAAGAACTTGGGGGAGTGACTGTTAAAAAGGTGACATATAATTGAGATTCCTTCATCTAATAGGTATTTATCAAGCATGCACTACATGCCATGCACATAAAGATAAATGTAAGGTACTTAGCTTAGATATCAAAATATGAATTAATAACATTTATAAACCCAGCTGCTTAAATATTACATGGGGGAGGAAGACATTTTAAATATTGTAGATTTTAATTGACAGTAGGCTTAGCATGTGAATTTGGAGTTATGATGCACTCAGCAGAGAAATTGAGGTCTTAGGCATTGTTAATAAAAGCATGGCTTTTAACAGAATGGTTAGTAGTGGCCAGGTCTGCTCAGTATTAGACTATGCTAGAAAATGGCTTTTCTGTTCTCGGCTCTGCATTGAGAAATTGAATGTAATATGGTCAAAGAACTGATCATATTTAGCCTGAAGATGAGACGCAAAGGAATTGTAATCATTGTCTCTAGACATTTGAAGACCTGCCCTGTGGAATAATATGAACATTTATGGAGTGCATTTCTAAGCATTTGACGTGGATTAACTCGTGAAATCTTCAACCAACCACTGATGTTAATATTACTCTGATTTTGGACATAAGGAAAGTGAGGCTCAGACATGTTAAATAAATAACTTGCTCTGAGTCTCACCCTTACAAATAGCAGAGCCAGGCCATCTGCCTGTCGGACTAAATTCTTGACTAGTGTGCTACTTGCCGCTCTTGGAAGAGAATTAAGTTTATTCTTCATGGCACTAACTGATTCACTGGGTTCATTGGATGTTTTATGGCACATTTCCAGTAATAACTTCTCAGACAAAAGTCATAGTCATTAAATTTTTTTTTCTTGTAGGTATTTTCTTGATTGTAAAATTCATAATTTTTATTGTAGAAAAATTCAGAGTCTAAGAAAAAGAATTAAAAAGCTCTTACCATCACTCAAAGATAACCACTGGTAGCACTGTGGTATATTTCTCCCAATCGTTTAATATTTTTCAAGGAAAAAGTTGATGATGCTTGCTTTAGATCTATTCAGATATTTTTTACTGAAAATTTTTTTTTATTTTGATAAATTCTGAAAGTTCCTCTCTTTTGGCTAGGTTTCTGCCTCAATGCTCAAACAGTTTCCCAACAGTGGCCTGAATCCAGGTCTTTTCAATGTGGGGCCCCAGTTATCTCCTCAACAAATTGCCATGCTGAGCCAGCTTCCACAAATTCCCCAGTTTCAGTTGGTAAGTGACAGATTTTCTTCCTGTAGCTAAAAAGATTATTCACCTTTTTGTTTCCTTTAGCTTTGATTTCCTTCATTTTATGCCAACTGTTGAGTGTGCCTAAGGGTTGGGATATCAGCTCAACTGGAGGTAAACATGACCAATAGGCCAGGAAGTGGATGGTACTTCCCTCCTGGACACTTTTGATTCAGCAGCCTGTACTTCCACGCACAAACTCTTCCAATGTGCTCAGCACGTCCATCTCAGGAGACTTTGGTCCTCTCTCTCTCCCCTGTTTTGTAGGCATGTCAGCTTCTCTTGCAGCAGCAGCAGCAGCAGCAATTGTTACAAAACCAGAGGAAGCTTTCTCAAGCTGTGCGCCAGCAGCAAGAGCAGCAGGTATGTGGGGGTGGAAGGGTCCCTCTAGGGCTCTTTGTGACGAGTGCATCTCTGCTTAGCCTGCTTGATAGCAAAAAAGAATCATATGCAGTCTTTTCCTATGAAGTTCTGGATGTTGGCTTATCATGTCTCCGTTTTCCCTTGTGCCTCCTCCTCACTCTGGACTCCTCACCTCCAGCTGGCTCGAATGGTGAGTGCGCTCCAGCAACAGCAGCAGCAGCAGCAGCAGCAGCAAAGGCAGCCTAGCATGAAGCATTCGCCGTCTCATCCTGTTGGGCCCAAGCCACATCTGGACAACATGGTACCCAACGCTCTGAATGTGGGGCTCCCAGACCTTCAAACCAAAGGGCCAATACCTGGCTATGGTTCTGGTAAGTTGTTAGTGATGAAAACTACCTTTCTTTTTCTTTTCTTTTTTTTTTTTTTATATCTGCTGATTATGTTCTAAGCCTATGGTAGAGATTGGACCTACATTACCCTCTGTTTTCACAAAGGCATACAAGGTAGATAAATATTCTTATCCTTGTCTTAGAGATGAGATATCAGAGTTATTAATATCTAGAGTGTCAGTGGTTTTCTGAAGCTCACCACACAATTAGTAAATAGTAGTAAATATTATTAGTAATAAATTGGTATTACTAAATAACTAGCTTTTCTGACTCCAAAGCAGTCTTTTACTCTTCATGATTGGCAGTCTGCTCTCCTACCACCAGGAATTTTTAAAAGCCAGTTTACGTGTTTGTACATGTTGTGAGTGCTACACAGGTCTGAAGTTATTTTCTATTAAAATATGTACACGTTGAGATGTTTAGCTCTACTAATAAAATTGCCTTCTCTTGAGAAAATGGAGAATTAAAATTATAAAGCAAACTGATAAAATTCTTCTGATATTAGTATTTCATCTGATTTAAATAGTCTTAGCACAAGTAAGGTTATCCCTTTGACATTCATCAAGAATTTGTTGGCAGGCAAATGGTAGCTCTTTCAGAACTGGGGAACATGCTGTAAGCAGAATCCAATCAGTGACGCAATAGCGATTTAAAAATAAAATTCAAGAATTAAAAAGGCACTACACACCACAGTGAGTTTCGAGAGCGGCAACATTTAGATTTTATTTTGGTAAAGGAGATACTGTTCAATGCAAACTCAAAAACAAGAGTTGGGGAGACCTGAAATCCCCGTCTCTTGGGTGACAGTGACCCTGGACAAATGGCCCTGCTCTCTGTGCTTTAGTTCTGTGAGGTGCCCACTTCCTGCTGGGCTGTCCGCATGCAGAAAAGAACAAAGACTTCAAGCACTCCTTGATCCTGGATAGTTTTAAGGGAGTTAATTTCCAGATTCTCAACTTCCATTAACTATACTTCTTCTTTAAAATGATCTGCCTGAGAACTGACTTAAATTAAAATAAGCTTTCTTCTACTTGACATAAAAGAAGGACAAACTCTCCACAGTATCCCATGTCATACTGGGGCATGCTCATCTAGGGTGTAGAACACAGGACACCAAGCAAGGAAGAAGCTTCCTGTAATGACTAATGAAAGTGCCCTTACCCCTGGGTGTCCAGTCTTCACCTTCTTAATCATGTTTTCCGTTAAGGATGAAGCTTGACTTAAGAACCTTGGTATTTTGGGATGTTTTGAGTTGTTCTGGATTTAGACACCATGTGTGATGATAAAGCAGGGCCGCGTTGCTTCTTCCATCCCCCTTAGTCAGAGTACTAGTTCCCGAAGTAGAGCCCAGGCCATTCAGAGCAAAGAAAGCATCTGGAAGCCACAAGTGGCTTTTCCATGTTTCAATACACACAATTATTTTCAGCTCTTCTCAGTACTCATCCCTAGGGCATGTCTTAGGTAGAAAGAAAAGCACCTTCAAACAGTTTGAGCAGTCTCATTTAGTGACACTGACTCTTAAATACACGTTTCACAGTGCATCAGGTAAAGCCTGTGAATAAACTATTACATGATTTCCTTTAGGCTGGGTATGCATTAGTCAATTAGTTGTTGAAAACCTAAAATCATGATGTATTTATTCCAATGACAGTCCTTATAACATCTTTAATATTTTCTGCCTCCTATTAAAAAGTAAAACTATATGTTGGCTGCCAATCTGTTAGTTTTTACAGCATATTCTTTCTCATTTATTCAATATATTGAACAATTTTATCATGATGTCTTGTTAGATTAATGGTGGTGTCATTATTGTAATCGAGTCTTAACTATTCATAATGGCTGAAGGATCAGAGTTCAGAATACACACGTACATACATTTACCAAAGAAATACCATGATTTTTATCATACTCCTGTTTCATAAGTAACTTGTGAATTTAAGTAAATTTAAATTTAGCCTTATGCTTCATAATCCAAATTAAGTAAGGGAAAGAACGTATTGACTTACGAACTTGTTTACATTTGATAACTTATTAAGTAATAGATAAATTAATTTCATTAGGTCTTTATTGTATTAATTGTGATCTGACCACTTAGAATCTGCCTTACAAGATGCATTTTCTAATTTATTTCACAGCTATAATTTTTCCTAATTCATATTACCACATTTATTTGAATTGAAAAATACACTTTGGCACTGAAAGTAAGTCTGATTTGGCTGCCTGTTTTGAATAAACTAAATCTGTACCTATAAGATTTAGATGAAAATATATTCAAAGTATATACAGAGATTAAAATTTTTTCAAAAAAGACTATATGGCAAAGATGTAATAAAGTGAATATTTCATTTTTCTAATGCTGAGTATATGAAACTAAGAAAAGATACCTGTGGGTGAAAAAGAAGTGAGAATAATTGAAAGTTTCCTAATATGTCTTGATTAAATCCTCTTTTGGTATGTTTTCTCAAAACTAAAAAGTTGAATGACTGCTTAACTAGTCTTTAAATGATTGTTTTTCTAAAATAGATGGTTTCTAATTCTGCTTTTAGCAAAATTGAAAGTATGCCTAATTGACTTGTCAGGTGATAATGACCTATCTAAAAATTGTTTTAGTATCTATGTTATCGAGCTGGGGGACAGGAAATATATCTAAACAGGAATTCAGAGAAGCAAATGTTAGAACAAGACTCCTCCTTTTCCCGTCTCCTTATTTATATAAGATTTCTTAGTGCTTCATGTCTACAAGTTTTTAAAAATAGGAATAGAGTAGCGTGAACTTGGACTCATTCTAGTAATAAGTCATAGTCATTCATAGATAATCTGAACTAGTCGAGAAACAGAGACACTCGTCTCATTAGAAAATACATTTCCAATAAAATTTTACCTTTTATGTTTAAAATTTATCAAAATTTGGAATATTTATGTATATGGTATACCCAATGAAAAGTAGAGTTATGAATGTTAGAGATTATTAAAATAGAAGAAGAGTAATTTGTGTGTATGCTAAATGTGTGAATATCACATGTGCATGTGGGCATGGATTAGAACAGTTGAGTTAAATGGGCACCTGTGAGGGATTTTTTTCTTTTATAATTTATTCTTTATTATAATTATTTTAAAAGCAGTAGTTTGTGTTTTAATCTACAACAAAAGGAGTAGCAGAAAACAGAGAACTGTAGACAAAAGGAGTGAAGGAGTGATCAATTAAGGACAAGAATTCAAGAGCTTCCTCAAGGAGGTAAGCCCTGAGCCAACTGGTCCTGAGGAATAGAAGATAAATTAGGGTGCGAGGAGGCAGGAGAAAGTGATTCTGTCCAGGACAGATAAGGTAGCAAAGGCTCGTATTTGTAAGAATGGTAAGATAGATAAAAAAAGGATGTACTGGTGAAGTGAGTCCTGGGGAGGCAAGGGGCATGTCATATCTCTAGTTTGTACCACAGCTCCTAACACAGAGCCTGGCACAAATTAGGCTCATCATAAATAGTCATTGAACTGAACTAAACGGGTCATTTGATTTGAGTTAAAGTTCTGTGTTGGAGAGCTGGAGTTACAGGGAGTCCGCTTGGTGGGCGCAGGAAGTTTGGTTTTGATGAAATAGCAAGTGCAGTAAAGGCGGTGTTTCCTGGATTCAGAGGTCTGAGGGCTCCTAAAGAGCCAACAGCTCACAAGTGAGTGCCCCTCTGCTTTCTGTGAATGCGCCCACCAGAGCACAGAGCTGCCGAGTTCCCTCCATCCGCACTTGTTGAGCGCATTCTATATGTAATGTTGTGCCAGTTACTGTGTGCCATCGAAGAAAGAGTTGTGTACAACCTTGCATCGAGTTTTCCTCTCATAGCTTTGGGTTTGTAGATTAAACCTTTCAAGACAGTTTTATCTCCTTTTGTCCCTCTCACCTCCTTCAATTCTTTTTCCTTACCAACCTTTGTTGTTTAGTTATAATGCTGCCATATTTTGGTGGTGTCTGATCGCCAGGTTTCTGAGAAAGAAAGATGCCCGCTTTGCCTAAGGTTCAGATGGAACTGCTCAAACTCTCCCAAGATTTATAACTCTTATTAATTTGCTGCACTTCATGTGTCACAAAACAACTGTGTGCAGCTGAAATTAAATATTTCTAATTCACTGTGAGTTAAAGAAATTTTAGAGCAACTTTAAAGAAAATGTGTAAGGGGGGCTGGCCCCGTGGCCGAGTGGTTAAGTTTGTGCGCTCTGCTGCAGGCGGCCCAGTGTTTCGTTGGTTCAAATGCTGGGCGCAGACATGGCACTGCTCATCAAACCACGCTGAGGCAGCGTCCCACATGCCACAACTAGAAGGACCCACAATGAAGAATATACAACTATGTACTGGGGGGCTTTGGGGAGAAAAAGGGAAAAAAATAAAATCTTTAAAAAAATAAAACAAAATGTGTAAGGAATGGTTCCTTATCTTTTTATTAATCCATACTTTTTTCTTCTTTTTAGTCTTCCCCAGAATCCTGGGTTATTTTTAAAAGCTCTTTCCCAGTGGCTGGAACTGGGCATTCAGAGGGCCAGCCGTCCCAGCACCGTGCACTGGTTTTCTCTGTCAGAGGTGGTGTGGTTTGCCTGAGGAGCCACGCACTCAGGCCATTGGAGCTTAGTCAGAGAAAGCTCCTGTTCCCTTCAGCTGCCCTGTCCTCCAGCCTCATTTCATTTCAGATACACAGGACAAAAGAAGAAAATATCTTCAACTTTTTTTTAAAAAATCGTTTAATTTGAAAGATTTCCAGCTCGTTCCAAGGATTTCTGTTCCCCACCGTCACCCTCCAAGCAGTCACTTGGACTAGTAAAGGCAGTTACAGACAGTGTGAGGCACAGTGTTCTTTATATTAATAGCAATGTTTTAGACATAGGTCAAGAAGGTATTAGACATGATTTGAACTTGATTTATTATGTGTTTATAAAACTATCCCTGACAACTGGGAGACGCACGGGGGAGAAAACGTGACCTGGGCCCTCTGGGATTGGGATAAATGGAACTCAAGGGCCAGGGAGACACCCCCAGATGGTAGGAGAGTAAGACGAGTACAGCGTGGAGTCGGCCTGGCAGAGCTGCACACCTTCTCTAGTAACAGTGGCTTGGCCCCGGGCTCCTGCGGGCTGGCTGAGCGTTGGAGTTGGGGGAGCCCCGCTCGCTCACCTCCCTGGGAGGCCTGTGCGTGTGTAGTTGCTACATTTACTATGGCTCTTTCTCCTTTTCCTGTGGTTATTCATTGTTCTCCCCCTCCCCTGTCTCATGTGTTTATTTTAGTCCTTGATTTTACTTTTCTGACAGTTTGAAAAAGTATTAAGTACCTTCTGACCCAGAATGGACGGTGGACCCTGTGAGACTCCATCAACAAGCCTCTAACACTCGTTTCACCTGTGCAGTGGGAAACATTACCCCTCTACACTCTCACTGAAAGCCCGACACCCAAGGCTTACCTGGCGGCTCATGGCAAAGTAAACTCTGAACTCTCACTGACTCCTGTTCAAGCTCTGGGGTCTTTGTCGTTGCATAAAGACTTCTTTCAAATTGATCTCTCAGATTCTACCTTGACCTCCGTCTACCTGATTCTCACACTGCCAGTTCTCTTTCTAAAAATACAAACCCACTGGGGCCAGCCCGGTGGCACAGCAGTTAAGTGCACACGTTCCACTTCGGGAGCCCGGGGTTCGCTGGTTCGGATCCCTGGTGTGGACATGGCACCGCTTGGCACACCGTGCTGTGGCAGGCGTCCCACATATAAAGTAGAGGAAGATGGGCACGGATGTTAGCTCAGGGCCAGTCTTCCTCAAAAAAATAAATAAAAATAAAATACAATACAAACCCAGTTATCTCTTCTCTCCCTTGTTTAAAAATTTCTTTATCTCCTGTCTTAAGGGGAAAAGGTCTGAACTCCTTGGCCTAACACTTAGAGACCCTTCAGGACTTGACTCTTCGTTTCTCCTCCATCTGCCTTACTTCATCCATAGTTAGCCAAGCGCTGGAGTCACATTGAACTCCTCCTCATTCCCTATCTGTGCCTGATTGTCATCAGAGCTTTGTACTTGGTTTCCTTGACTAACTCGCATACCTGCCGTAGGCCCTAGATCATATGTCCCTTCTTGTGCAAAGCGTTTCCTCCCCCATGCATCCTTGCTACAACCTCGTAGCTGCTGTTATACCATAGTGGGTTGTTGTGTAGACATCTCCATTTCATGGGGGGAATCACTGGTCCCAGCATTCTCTCTGGCACAGATGTTCCCTAAATGAATAAGTGAATGCACAAGATCTGGGATGATCTTAATTAGATGGCAGTCATAACACATTTTCATACCTTATCAAAGAGTCATCATGTTTTTAGCAAGCAAGAGCCAAGATGAGCATTCTGAATCAAAATATCTGTTTCTGAGTGAAGAAACTTCTTGTGAATTAGTCTTTCAGTGACAGATGAAGCTGTTCATGGATTCTGCCTCAGAAGTCTTAGTTACTGATAGTAGAAGTTTATAGAAAGACATAAAATGTGGTTCTCTGTTTTAGGCTTCAGCTCTGGCGGCATGGACTATGGCATGGTTGGTGGGAAGGAGGCTGGAACAGAGTCTCGCTTTAAACAGTGGACCTCCATGATGGAGGGACTGCCCTCTGTAGCCACACAGGAAGCCAATATGCACAAAAATGGTAAGAGCAAGCAAAGTCTTATGAGCTGGCACTGTTCTGACCCTCAGCAGGCCTTGGTGAAGTGTCCTGTAAAATTATTCGGAAGCACAGATCTTTAGCTCTTTCTTAATGAGTCTCTTGATTTTTTTTTCCCCCAGATCTTATGTTCAGCTATGAGAGGAAGATTGGGGTTGTGTGTATTCCAATTTGTAAGAAACTTAAAGTGCTAGTTCTAATTAAGGGAGCAAAATTGCCCACCGGCAATGGGATTGAGGGTAATAGCAGTGAACTTGGGCAAGCCCATTAGGGTAAAGCCCTAGTAAATTGGCTGAAAGAATAGAATCAGGTTTTTTTGAGGTGCAAGAGATCACAACAAATATATTTGATTTCATGTCAATTATTTGAACCCTGTAATCTCCAGAAGATGACTAGTAGATCGATATGTGAGATGTGAACTCTCCACAAAGCCTTCTAGTTCTTTGTGAATTACGGTATCTGCAAGACAGCAATTGAGGGCGTTGCAGGCTTGGGTCGTGAATGTGAGTCAGCCCTTCATCTCCATAATTCTCTGTGAGAGCTTCTCCATTTCCCTGGAAAGCAGATAAAAGATATTAGAAGCTTCCTTCCGCCTTTGTTTCAATGTTTGTTTCGTTTGACACTAATTCACTTGGACTCAACTGTATCCATGAGAACCAAATATACATAGGTGTCGGGCTGCCTCTGCCGCAGCTCCGCCCCGTCAGGAGGCCTTTCAGGATTCCTTTATAAACCCATCCGGGAGGCTAGTGAAGTGGCCGCCTGGAGCTCTCTGCCTGCTATCCCTAAGCTTTATCATTTGATTTTGTGCTACGAGATCAAGAATGACTTATTGAAACTATCAAATTTGTTTCTGGACTGAATAAGCCAAGCCCAGCATCTATTGCTTTGGGCACTTACCCTGCTTCCTTAGGCTGATGATTCATCAGTCCCCTTGTCCCCAGAAGACATGATAGGTGGGTGATGATAAATACAAAATGGCATGTGAGAGGAGACCTTGCAGGTAAACCATCCACTTGTCTTTGTAGAGCTTATAGGTAGTGTTCTCCCCATTTCCTTAGCAATCCCCAAGGTGATGTAGTTTTTCGTTTTCTCCTCCTTCACTGTAATGTACCCTCGAGTCAAATTGCTGTCAGTGACTCCAGAAAAGAAAATGACTTCCTAGCTGAGCATGGAGTTGGTTTTGATGATGTTCCTGCTAGGCCAAAGCAAACAGATTGTTTTAATCAATACTTAGACAAAGGTTTTAATACATTACCCTGGAAATAATTTTGTCTTTTCTGAATCAGCGTCCTATGAGTAGATGAAGTGACACAATACAACATGTAAAATTCATTTGAAAAATAAGTAGAATGGTATCTCACAGAGGCGGAAAATTTTATTTAAAGTAAAGCTCATTTTTTGTGAGTTTAAGGGAGTTTTAAGCTTTTCATTTTCGCCTGCCTTGTGGCATATGAAATGCGTGAAGGGGGTACCGACAAAACCGCTGAAATGCCCTCGGGAAGGCAGGGACAAAGGGCTTGCTGTTCTCCGTGTGTGGGGCCCTGGCTCTCAGAGCGGCAGAGTGCACTGCTGGTCTTGTGCTGGCAGAGACCCGAGGCGGGAATTCCATCTCACTGCTTTGGAATTTAAAGCAATTGCAGATGCTTTCTTGCCAGTGGACTCCCCCTGTTTACACTGCTGCTTCCAGCTAAGCTAGGCCTGATCAGCACTTGAGTACTTGGGTGGGTAGTGTCAGCAGAAAAGTAGATAAAACCCTCCTATGTGCCACAGATTTTTCCTATTTCTCATTCTTGAGTCATTAGTATAAAAACTGTGGGAATAATGGTATGATTCGTAGTTTATGAAAGTTTCCTTAATTTCATAAGACCATGGAATTTTAAAACTGAAAGAAACATTCAAGAAGGAGAATAGTGCCGTGTGCATAAGTGAGAAACGGAGAGGCTCAGAAAGGTGAAATGGATTGTCCATGGTCAGACTGCTCGTTAATTATATACTGGCTCTCGGGTGGGACCTCACATTCCAGTGCTTTCTTGACTGTGTAAGCTTCAGAATACTGTATTGGTTTGAGTTCCTCTGAATGAAAGATTGTCTGGTTCTGTTCACAGGTGTCCTTTCTGGGTCTGAATTAATTTCCTCTCTCTTTTCTCAGGCGCTATAGTGGCCCCTGGTAAGACCCGAGGAGGGTCACCATATAACCAGTTTGATATCATCCCGGGTGACACGCTGGGTGGCCATACGGGTCCTGCTGGTGATAGCTGGTTACCTGCCAAATCTCCACCAACAAATAAAATCGGAAGTAAATCCAGCAATGCCAGTTGGCCTCCAGGTATTGTCCAGGAGATGTTTTTTCTGAGATACCATTTGTTTTTTAATTGTTAACTTCAGGTTCTGAACACATTGCTTTTGCCACCCACTTTACTAAGGCACTCACTTTCAGTAATTACTGTCTGATAAAAGCAAGACATGTGCTATGCTCAGGGAAGACAGAAAATTTTCTTTAGATGGGTTCTCTGCTCTATAGAGTTCAGTCAGGAAGGTAAGGTTGTGGACACTGATCACCTTCAAGGTAAGTTACCACGTAGTAAGTACTGGACAGGTATAGATAAGCCAAACGAAGTCAGAGGAGTGGAATCTGGGGATAAAAGAAGGTGATGTTAGGGGCCAGCCCGGTGGCACAGCAGTTAAGTTCACATATCCACTTCTCAGTGGCACGGGGTTCCCCAGTTCGGATCCCGGGTGCAGACATGGCACCACTTGGCAAAAGCCATGCTGTGGTAGGCATCCCACGTATGAAGTGGAGGAAGATGGGCATGGTTGTTAGCTCAGGGCCAGTCTTCCTCAGCAAAAAGAGGGGGATTGGCAGTAGTTAGCTCAGGGCTAATCTTCCTAAAAAAAAAAAAAAAAAAGATGGGGGGAGATGTTGGAGCCAGGACTTAGCAGCATTCATCCGTGCATAGGATGCCTTGTAACCTGGGTTCTTCTGAAACATCCTTTGAATTGATTTGTTTATTCATTAAGCAAGTATTTATTATCAGTTAGGCTCCAACTATACAGTAGTGAGTGCAATTAGACTATTTGTTGCTTTCTTCTTCTCTCTCTCTCTCTTTAATTTGATATAAGTAATCTGTTTTCATTGTAGAAAAAATTTTAAAATTTAGTAAAACAGAAATAAAAATAAAAAATTTGGTATATGTCCTAAATCTCTTTCTCTACAGATGTATTTGTGGTATGATTATGTATAGTTTCATTCTATTTAAATACAATCATACAATGCATATTGTTCATGTATAACACATATTGCTCTTCCTGATCATGATTAGGAAAGTAATTCATTATTTCTATCATATAGCTTTAAATATGATTTAAATTAACCAATAAGAAAATTGAAAACACTTATACATATTCTAGGCTTTTTCATGATAAGTCAAATTATTTCTGCCGGTTGCCCCTGGACATTCTACATAGTAGTGGTCATTTATATTACATTTTCTTTTATGTATCTGAGCCAGTTTCCAGTGAGATAAATGGGAGAGGTCACTGATCTCTAAATCAGATTTTCTCCTGGTTCTTATCGTAGATGCCTGGAAGGTTCTGTTGAGCACCAGACTACTTAATCCTGCCTCCCTGCCCTCGGGCCTGAATTTCCCTGGGAGCAGGCAGAGCAGGTGCTGGGGCCAGGCACTGATGAGCAATGACATCAAGTTCACAAGCAGAGAGACACAGAGAAGTTCGACCTGTTGTGATAACTCAAAGGTGCTGCTGGCACAGTATATGTTTAGGCTGACTTTTAAAAAAAGAATATTGATGAAAATCTGAGATAAAAAAAGATGCAGTATTTAGACTTTTCAGAGATCTATTTCTGGTATCAAACAATAACTTCATTTTACTGTTTTTTGAACAAACGCCCACCTCTAATATTTGTTCTTCTTGTCTCAGAATTCCAACCAGGAGTGCCATGGAAAGGTATCCAAAACATTGACCCTGAATCTGACCCCTATGTCACCCCAGGAAGTGTACTGGGGGGTACAGCCACATCTCCCATTGTAGATACTGACCACCAACTTCTGCGGGATAACACCACAGGTAAGTAAGTAAGATAGCCCTTGTGTTTATTCACCACCCAACATTTTTGTTTTTGTCAATCTGTGGCTTCATTTCTACTTGCCAGTACCTAATAATTTAACCAGAAAACATAAGAAATATGTAGCTTTTCATATGTATCTTTTAGATATATTTTGTTCTCCTCTCTATTGAAAGTTAAATAAAATGCTTAAAGGTTTCACTGGTTATATTGACATCTATCTGCAATATTTTTGTCTTGTTCTTCATGTTCACCCAAAGGGTCTAATTCTTCCCTCAACACCTCGCTGCCTTCACCTGGTGCCTGGCCCTACAGTGCCTCTGACAACTCCTTTACCAACGTTCATAGCACTTCAGGTACGAGTGTGACCTGTTTGTTTCCCTTTGGTTAGCACTCTTCCATCAGGTTCCCTTTTACAAAGGAAATTGGTGTTTATTTCTTACGGAATACTTTTACAGAAGTTGAATAGCGTGGGTCAGCATAGATGGAGGCACACCTCTTGTATTGGTCATGTCCTTGAGGAGCTTCCAGTCTCCCAGAGGTAGGATGAGACAAATGGCTTTAGGACAAGGCAGATGGTGACATAATTGCGGGGAGCTGTGGGTGTTGAGAGGGCAGAGGTTATATCCTGACGACACAAGTGCTTTTCTTTCAACCAGTCTGCCAGGAGCCTCAGAGGCCATGGGAAGAAGCAGTTAAGTCCAGGTGGTTATTCCCAAGGCAGCCAATTACAGCTTGCTTTTCTCTAAAAATCCTTCCACTTACAAAGGCTAAGGGCAGATGGCCAAGGGAAAAAAAGAGTACTTTTGATTAATTCGACCAAGATTTGTTGAATTCCTTGTGTTTTTTTGAAAGATAATAGGGAATGGAAAAGTTACTGGATATAGTAAAGCCTTTGAAGTTACTCACATAACACAATGCCTTATGGATTGGGGACAGATCATTAGTAATTGGTAGACAAATCACCTTGGTCTTGCAGAAGTTGAACTTGAAGCCATTAAAGTAATTAAGGCTTCTGATCTTTGTCCAGGCAAAAACAAATAAAACAAATCCTTAGCTACCTACTAAGACACTGAAGGTTAATGACCTTACAAATTGTCGTCTCTTCTTTTTCTTTCCACCTCTGTGTTGTATCAGCAGTGCAACAATAACCTATCATTTATCGAATGCTTCTGTAGACCAGGCTTGAATTCTAATCTTACCTTCACCAACGTCTATGGGGCGGTCCCGGTGTTATCCCCGTGTTGTAGATGAAGAAACTGAGATTCAAAGAGCTGATAGAATTTGCCTCAGGTCTGAGTGAGTGTGTAAAGGGACGACTCAACACTCCGTGTTTCTAACCACCACCCTAGATTATACTTCCTCCTTCACATGTGAAAACTCATTTTCATCTAGCTCTTCTGTTCCCGTAACTGCCCATATCTCAGGTTGACCTATTTTATCTTTTGTCTGCAATTGAACATTCACCTGAGAGATGACCCAGAAATCACCCCAGGCTTGTCTAAGACTGAACGTATGCTTTCCCACCCCAAATTTGTCTTTCCTTCTTAACTAAACTCTTTATTTTTCTTAGTGATGTTCCCGTGCATCACTTAGTCACAAAATCTTAGTATTTTCTCACTCCTTCCTCTTCCCCTGGATCCAGGCAGTGATGACGTCTCCTGCGTGGTTTATTCTGCAGTCGTGTCTCTCACATCCATTTGCTCTTGCCCAGTTTAGACCCTCATTTAAACACTACCTGCTCAGTCTACTGCAGAAACTCCTGATAGCATCTTCATCAGCCCCCAGCCTGTCTTTATGGCCTCCTTTACCTCTCTGCCCTGTGAAGTGTTTAGCCAGAATTGGGGAAAAACATATTTAGTACAGAGAGAGTTTAAGTTGAACCTTGGTTTATATTCTCCTGTCTCTCTGAGCCCATCCATTTATGTCAATCCTTTAAGACCTGTCTTTGCAAAGCCTTTGCTGACGGCCCAGCATTGTCTTTCTTCTCTGAGTATTGAACGTATATAATGTTGCCTGGGGTTACCAATTCTGTTGTTCATCTGTTCTGTCTTCCCATCTGAACTTGCAGTTCTTGAGAATAACTGTTTATATTACCCACAACACTGATTCAGCGCCTTAAGACATAGTAGCCCTTTAGTGAATATTTGTTCATTGTGTTTAAAAAATCTGTTTGAATGTTGACATCTAATACTCTGGATTTAAGAAAAGTGTAATTTTCTAATGTACTTCCATTCGGTCAATAAATATTTATAAAACACTTTTAGTTTTGCCTAAGGTTCATATTCTACTGTATCTGTAAGACTAATGGCTTTAGGAATACTTTCCTTGAATTTATCTTCCCTTTCAGCTTGTGTCTAGCTAAGAAAGCAGTAGAGAATTAGTTATCTTATTAAATCTTTGGTTTATGTGTTAATTGGTCAATTCAGAGTAATAGTCATTGAAAATTTTGTATTTCATTGGCTCAAAGAACAATGTTATTTTGTATTGCTACTCTTAAAATGTGCACTTACTTTTTTTAGACTATAAATGTGTATGTATCTATGTGTATGTGTGTGTGCATATATATATATATACACACACACAAAATTTATGTGTATTTATTGACAAAAGTCACCTATCTAACCTTATTCCTTCCTAATTTTCTCATCTTATAGCAAAGTTCCCTGATTACAAATCAACATGGTCCCCAGATCCCATAGGACACAACCCCACTCATCTCTCCAACAAGATGTGGAAAAACCATATTTCCTCAAGGAACACTACACCGCTGCCCCGCCCACCTCCTGGTCTGACCAACCCCAAACCGTCATCTCCCTGGAGCAGCACAGCACCCCGATCAGTCAGGGGGTGGGGGACACAGGACTCACGGCTTGCCTCGGGTGAGAAGGATCTGCCTAAGGAGCACCAGGGTTCAAACACAAGGGGCCTATGTTAACACAAATGGTGAAGACATGATGAAGTCTTCATGAGAGAGGCAATCACAGTTGTCTGGTAGAGGAAAAAGTATCTCCTGAATGAAAAGTCACAGTCAGTATAAGGCAGAGGGACCCAAGAGCTCCCGAGGTAGCGATGGAGTAGACATGATGAATGACGGAGTGAGAACTGGGAGAAAAGCATTGTCTTACAATAAGGCACAGGAGTGTGTAGGGATCAAGGTCCAGGAGAGGGGAAGTGGCCGTTCAGTGACGAGACACAGAAGGCCAGAGTGAGGTGGCAAAGGAAAGACAGTGTACAAAAGGAGAGAAGAAACGTGTGGGCCTTGTGAAAATGTTTCTTGCTCAGTGCTGTCTTCATTTTTTGCTAGCTCCTCCTGATCTTTTTTTTCTGGTTGCTTACAGCCTCTACCTGGAGTGATGGTGGTTCGGTTCGTCCTAGTTACTGGCTGGTTCTTCACAATCTCACTCCGCAGGTAATCATGCTTTCTTGTGATTTTCTAGAGAGGACTTGATTGTGTGAAGAGAGGGGAACTCAGAGATGTGGGAGGTTGGCAGGTGGAAGAGCTCGTTCATTTCCTGGTCGCTGCAGAGAGTCCAGCCTGCAGGGTGGGTCTCCTCATCCAAGGCTTGAAGCCTGCTTCTGAATGGAGGATGTTGGCTACTCAGCTGCATGCCCGTCTTCAAGGTGGTGTTAACATGGGTAGTTTATAAGATAATGAGAGTGGGGTGGTCTTATCCGGTGAATTCTGTTTAGCAGCGATAACTTGGTGTGTAAGATGTGCCTGTTAGAATCTGGAACCAAGTGGGAAACGGATGTTTCAAGTGTTTTAACCACGTGCAGAAAAATTACCTGTTTTTGTGTTAGTTATTCAACAAGACTTGAGTCTCAATGTTAACCATTTTTATGCTTCATAAGTATTTAACCATCCATCTCTGCAGTAGAAGGAATCTGTCGATTTCATAGCTTAAATGCCACATAGGTGCTTTTAATTTTCCATCTGTTATTCTCTCTGTGTAGATGGCATTACTCATTTGCTCTCACCAGGACATGCCCTCTGGGTTGTTTGTCCAGTGGAGGGGTTTCATTCCCACCAAGCCACTCTCCCTTCACCTCGGTTGCTTGATAACTGATGTATTTGCAGCAGCATTATGTTGAGCACGCAAATGAGGTTAAATGAACCCATCGAAACTGAGCCCATAACCTTCACTTGGACTTGACAGCACAACCTCTACAACAGCTTGTTAAAAGGAGTTAATTCTGCCTCTCTCCCTTTGACACATAGAATGGATTGTCTAGCATTTAATTCAGAAATGGATTTATGTTGGGACCGGCCCAGGGGCACAGCCGTTAAGTTCGCACGTTCTGCTTCTCGGTGGCCCAGGGTTCGCTGGTTCAGATTCTGGGTGGAACATGGCACCGCTTGGCAAGCCATGCTGTGGTAGGCGTCCCACATATAAAGTAGATGAAGATGGGCATGGATGTTAGCTCAGGGCCAGTCTTCCTCAGCAAAAAGAGGAGGATTGGCAGTAGTTAGCTCAAGGCTGATCTTCCTCAAAAAAAGAAGTGGATTTATGTATACTTTACTAAGCCAGCATTTTCCAGAGTATTCCCAAGGGATATTAACAGGTCTCTGGCCTAGTATGTTTGGAATGTATACTTGATTAAACAAAATTATGCAGGTTTCTTCACCATAAGACTCCTTAGACCCTTTAATACGCTAACATGTATTGTGATCTCTGTGGGGAAATAGAGCTTCTCCTAAATTTATTTATCCATTGAACCCATTTGTGGGAGTAAATCGAGGGCTCGTATTTCAAGGTACGCGTGGAGAAAGGCAGTTTCCTAAATATAGTTAACATGAGGAGGAGTCTGGCTCAGCTCTTAATCTCTGTATCTAATCAACTCCGGGTTATTGTTTTAGCTAATAGTTGACTAAGTATGAAGATTTTATATAACCATCCTCAAAACTATATATGCCTCTTTATTTCTAAGTTGTCACACGGTATGGTGGGCATAATATGGTTAGGATGAGAGAAGCAATGAGGGATGTCCTGTGTTGAAAGGAACTGGGCAAGCTAACTAGCTGTTCACTTGTGTTTTATCAAATGAAAAATAGTAAGTACATGTGTATATATACATGAAATGAATATAGGGGTTGGCTGTGTTTGTATTAGAAAGAATTAATTTTAAATATCGAAACTACCTAAGAGGAGACTAAACTCAATCACAGCTTAAAATAAGGTTCTAAGGACAAATCTTTGGTACCTGGATAAATTTATTTTTATCACCTAAAAATTGTTTAGAGGACTTGTATCCGGAAAAGTCACTTGTGGCACACACTGACATGCTTATATAGTTGATTGTCACTTATAAAACAATGCTAAGAGCTGTTTCTCCAGTCATTTTCTGTAAAGAACTATGGTGAAATGGACGGTTTCCATCCTGCAGCGTTGCCATGGTAAAACCACAGAAATGTTTCTACTTCTGTCGCCAGTTATACAACTTTTTAAGGCTATTCCAATAGTAATCTGCTTCCCTTTGAAAGAAATGAACTGAAATGTTGGACTGAGCAGCTTAAACCTAGTTGTGATCTTGATACAAATAAATTAATCAGAGTGAATAAATAGATTTGTTCATCTGAGTCATAGGCAAGGGCAGTTATCTGTAATCACTGAACCTCTTAGTGTGACTAAGGTGAGCAACTACAGCCCTTGGTCGAGTTGGCTGAAGGAGGGCAGCAGAAGACACAGAGAGGTAGGTAGAAATAGTCTCACCCTGAGGTGGCCAGAATAGGAGTAAGAGGATGTCAGAATAGTCTGGAGCTAGGCCAGCCATCAGCATTGAAATCATCAGATCGATAGCAGCGCTTTTGTTGTTTGTGTCTTTCTTTTGAGCTCTTTGTGAGATTGTTAACTGGGGAGGTGGAAGAATACTGCATTAGTAATGATGCTGAGGACTTTGCCTGTGTTCTTAAATTCTAATTTGGGTACCATCTTATTTCTGCTTTTTGAAGCTCTTCAAATCAGCACACGTTGACTTGTTAACCTCTTATGGAAAATAGACCACAGATTGAATCATATGCTTTTTGTTTTGAGCTGTATTTATGCAGGCTTTTTTATTTGCAAAATGGGCACATTAGATTTCAGCCCAGTGCGTCGAACATCTTCAAATTTACCTTTAAGTCCTCTTCTTCAATGCACCCTTCCCTGCTTTGAGTTCTTCATTCATCTCTCCAAGACTTATTTACTACTGATACTATTATTTACAAACCATCAGTCCTTCTCATTTTCATATAGAAGAAAGGTCACTTGACTTCCTTTCATGCTCCACCTCCAGCTTTTTCTCACAAATGTCGTTACTCCTTAGATTGATGGGTCAACCTTGAGAACCATCTGCATGCAGCATGGCCCACTGCTGACATTCCACCTGAACCTAACCCAGGGCACCGCCCTGATCCGATACAGCACCAAACAGGAGGCGGCCAAGGCCCAAACTGCACTGCACATGTGAGTACCCATCCTACTCTCACTGAGACAAACACGCATGAAGATGCACACGTGAGTATTTGGCACCTGCTTCATTAAACAAAGATGCACAAGACCATGCACTAAAACAGCATCATTGCATCAGCAATTGCTTAGGTGCTGAGGTGGCTGATTTTTTCTACCTACTTAAGCATGGAATGTCCTCTTTGTATCATAGGCCGATAATGAGAATTGCAAAAGTAAAGAATTTGTGAAGTAGTGAGTAAATTTTAAGTACCATAAAACAAAGCCAGTATTAATGAAAATGTGAAGCGTTGTAAGTGCTGTCACTTTTCATAATAGGATTTAGCTGCTTACTTTGGCTTCTTTGTGGGTGATGTTGAAATATTATGGTCTTGGCTTGGGTCGCAGAGGTTTTGCCTGAAGTAGGTGGAACTGGATCAGACTTTGACCGTCCCCCTTCCAGCCACTGTTAAATTGGTGGACAGGAAAGAGCTGACTCCCTGTGGCTGTAGATGCCACGACAGAAAGCTATAATCAAAGCAAGCTACTGATAGTGAGGCTCAGGCAGCAAGCCCAGCCCTGAGACACAATGGCACTTCCAGGCGTCTGAGGCTGGGCACCTTGATGCTTAGGGTGTGATCTTTTACCTCTCATGGGGTACGAAAAGAGGTGATGTTTTTCTTGACATACAAATTCCAAATACCAAGGGATATTGATATATAGTACCCTTTCATAGACCTTGGATGTCTTGGGATTTAGTAATACTTCATTGCTTTAAATCAGTACTTCTCAATCACCTGGCGGTCTGGTTAAAATGCAGTCTGTGATCCTGTAGGCTTGGGGTGGAGCCCATGAGTCTGCATTCCAAAAAGCATCCAGGAGAAGTAGAAGCTACTAGTCAAAGGACCACACTTTGAATAGTGAGGACTCAAAATACTCAGTCCCTATGTGTGCTTTAGGATTTCCCTGAAATCTATAGCTCTTTCCCTTCCCTTTTTTCCAGGTGTGTGTTGGGAAACACTACCATCCTGGCTGAGTTTGCCACCGATGATGAAGTTAGCCGCTTTCTGGCACAAGCTCAGCCCCCTACACCTGCAGCAACCCCAAGTGCACCCGCAGCAGGTTGGCAGTCGCTGGAGACCGGCCAGACCCAGTCAGATCCCGTCGGACCTGCTCTGAATCTTTTCGGTGGGTCCACAGGGCTCGGGCAATGGAGCAGCAGTGCTGGTGGCAGCAGCGGGGCCGATCTTGCTGGCGCTTCGTTGTGGGGGCCCCCAAACTATTCTTCTAGCTTGTGGGGAGTCCCAACTGTGGAAGATCCCCATAGGATGGGCAGCCCTGCTCCTTTACTACCTGGTGACCTTCTGGGAGGAGGGTCGGATTCAATCTGAACTTAGAACTTTCAACTCTGACCTCGTGACCTTTTTTGGAACAGCAGCAGCACTAACTTGACCTTTTCGTTTTTTTTTTCAACTTGCAATAAATACATTTTTAAAAGGAAAAAAGAAAACGGAGAGAGAAAAAAAGGTGGGTCATTGACAGACTGTCTGAGCACATAGTTGCCTCCCTTATACCTTCAGTTTTTTTGTTTGGAATACGAATCCAAAAAGAGAACATATCACTCTTGAAATACTTGAATCATGAACGCCAACCTAGAAAGACAATGTGAAGCAAGTACACATACCATTTAAATTTAAACACAAAAAAATTAAAAAAATTAGTTTCTAGTTTTTCACTTTTTTCATGTTATATGGAAGTTGTTGCTAAGAAACATATATACTGAAAAAAAATAGCTTTTTAACTTTGTTTGCACTGGGTGTGTTTCCGTCCTTAGGTCTACCATGTTTGGGAGGGAGGGGAATTCAAAAGAATTGTTGGGGTGGGGGGAGGGAAGACTTGACGGAGCCTCACTTTAAAAACAAAAACACAAAAAACCTAAAAAAAAAAAAGGAAAAAATTTGTGATTGGCTGGTTGATAAATACCAGTGTGTTCTGGCACATGTAACTGCCCAGGCATGCTCGTTCTGGTATGTGTGTGCACGTGTGTTCATGTGCATTCGCGTGCATCCTTCTCTCTGTCTCTGTGTGTGTGAGTGTGCCTGTGTCCTCCTCCTCCTCCTCCTCTCCCTCCTCCCCCACCCTGAGTTCTCAGAAAGCTGCATTGCTGACAGTCCACAGGCTGGCTGGCCGGCCATCTGCCTTTTGTTTTGTTTTTTTTAAACTATGAGAATACACAAGCACGGGGAGCCACTGCTCCTAAAGCGACTCCGTTGGGCTGCATGAAGATGAACAGAGTGCTTTTTAATGATTAAAGCAGGGAACTCCTGTACATTTGCAGAATAGCCTGAGTGTGAGTTTTCTCTAGCTTTTCTTTTGACCTAGCAGTAAAGTGGAGCACTGCCAAGTCCACAAATTTAGGAGAGCAGGAGGTACCTCTTGGAGCAACTGTGTGTCTTATTTATTTTTGTTTTTTGAAGTAAGTGGACGCTAGGCATATCTGAATACCTGTTAAGTTTCACACGGGCCTTTTCGTTAGTTTGAATGGGAACAGACAATGAGATAGTTTTTAATTGTGTGATGTCTCAAAGGAGAAAAATTTTGTTCCCCCTTTCTTGCATAATCAGGTATGAGAAATTGATCAGAAAGTTAGGTAATGCTGAATTAAATATTTCTATTAGTTTTTCTTTTTCATTTTAAAAAAACGGAAACAAAATAAGTTGCGAGCAGCCTCCTGGAAGCATGCGCAGCTCCTCCCTCTCTGCTTCTCTCTTGCTGAGTGTTACCTGTGCCAGGCCGTGGCGTGTTACAGCACCGGGCCATCACTGACAGAAACGTTTACGTAACGAATGTTCTTAAACCAGTGTGTACTTCAAGCGTTTCCTTTGGTTCCTCTGTATTGTGTATTTCCTGTGTATGTGGTTTTGCTTAGGCAGGTATAACTTAGCAAAGACTTTAAGTATTGCACCTTTTTTTGGTTTTGACCTCTTATTATTTTTTTCCTTGTAATGTTGCTTTTTTTTATTTCGGTATTTAAAGACTTTTTTTTTTTTTTTTTAAGCATCAATGTAGTAGTACTCTGGGCCGAATAGGGGGCAACTTTTAATCCACAGTTATCATCAACATGTATGTACTTATGTTGGAATCAAAATGTATCAGACTGCTTTTTGTGAAGAGAGTTACAGCAGCCCTGAAGGGGTACGTACCCTTTATACAAAGCAGATGGCTGGCGGGGCGGGCGGGGTGGGGGGAGGGGGACGTATGCCGGTAACGTGCTAGCACTTGTGTGGACATCCCAGTCTGCATTATACTGTTTAACATAAAGTGCCGACATTCTGTACCAGCAATTACCTGCCCATTCCAACCCTTGGTGGGAGCAGACCTCTACTGTCCTCCGTAACTTGCTGCTAGTGAGGACAAGGGAGTTTTTCTTTCTTTAGCATCTTCAGTGAAGGATACAACAATGCCTAATGTATTTGACTTTTAGCTTGTGTCTGTGTGTAGGTGGGAGGGTGGGTGGGTGTGTATAGGAAAAGGCAAAAGCGAAATATTTGCATTTAAGTGGTTTTGAGAGACAAAGAATGGGAATTCTGTAGTCCTCTCGGCTTACCCTGTTGATTATAAACCTAGCCTCAAAAGAGATTGACGTGCATAATTCAAGTGAGCATTCGCTCATACAAGTCTTTGTGAACCCTTTGTGGGTAGGTGGTCAAACTTGAGTTTCCAGCATTGGTTTGTTCTCATTTGATGCCTTGTAGAAAACTAACTGTGCCCTCCTCCTGCTCTCCGGTTTTCATCACCACCGTGCCCCTTCCACTTCTGCCCACGTACAAAATGTCTCCTTCCAGCCCCTACTGACTGCTCTCTTGTGTGTGGAGCAAAACCCTGTGTGTGGTGACCTCCAGGTGAAGAGCAGCTGTGTTAGACTTCTACAGAAGGCTAAATCTTAGTGTCCCTGGGCCAGGAGCATGTCCCGAGAGCCAGACGTGGCCCTGTCCACTGCCGCTCTTGGCTCCCTGCCATGTCCTGCCCCACCCCCCTCTCCTGCCGTGGCTCCTGGACCTACACTATGGGTTAGTTGAGTCCTTACGATAATACGGTGAAAGCCGGGTGCTAGAGCCCCTCTTGTTTACAAGACATAATGAGGGATTTGAAATATGTAAAAATAAACATGAGAAGCTAAAATGTTCTTCCATCATAAGCTTAAAGGGAAAAAAATTAAAAACTTAAAAAAAGACCAAAAAGTGCGTATATATATATACATATAAATATATATTTTAGATGAAGACTAACTCTGGGAGCATTTAACAGTGTTTTTTGTTTTTGTTTTTAACATTTATTTTCCTGCTTTAAAATTTGCAAGCATTCTCAGGAATTCTAGGGTAGGAAGCCAGTTTTTTGAAGAAGGTTTATTTAACCGTATCTTATCCTAGATAGACGGCTGTTTCTTTCCTGTTAACAAACTTTTACAAGTTCCTGAAACTTCAAAAAGTTTAAACAATTTTTACTTAAAAAAAATGTAAAAAGAAAAGTCTCCAAACGTTATTGTCATACTGGGGATCACACATTTTAAAACACGTAGAAAGAAATATTTTTTAAAAATTATCAATTTAGCAGCAACAGGTAAATTCGTTATCTTAAAAAATATGGGAGAAGGATTAAGCTTTATAAGAGCTCTATCATGGATTCATTTGAAATTGTGTGTAATTTAATGGGAGAGTGTTTGGTGTATATAAATGGGAATGCCATCACTTTGCTCCTTTCCATTTAAGACTGAACTGAAATCTCCCCTAATAATTTTAATTGTTTTTAGAGGAACCCTTCTCCCTGTCTCCCCAACCCCAGCAACAAAAGAAAGGAAGAAAGAAACAACAGCTTAAAAAAAAAGTAATTCTAATCTGTAAAGTAGTACGGTTGGATTGCTGAGAATCTATGTAAAGAGTTAGGAAATAGAGGTTAATAATTTTTGGAACAAATTTTAAATATAGGCATTACTAGAGGAAAAAATATCTATGGACTGTTAATGAAGAATGTCTTACCTCCATTTGTTGTGGGAGGAGGAGAAAATAATGGAAGAATCTAATAAGGAACAAGTGGTTTTACTTTTTTAGCTCCCAGCTACTGTAGTGCTCATTTTAATTGCTGTTTTGAAGATCTGCTGCTTAATTATCCCCATCCCTCTGCCGGAGATGTGGAGTATTTCCTTTCAGTTTTTGGTGATGTCGAATTCTCCTTTTGTATTCCCTCCTGGGGCCGGGGGTCAGAATTCCCAAGCATGACCACAGCTTCTTATAAACATCTAAGCTTCCCAGTGGGAAAGAAACTCCAGCTCGACAGGTAAAGGGAGTGGGTGGGGTTGCTGCCTGCAATTTCTCTAAAACCGCTTTAGTGCCTTCAAACATACACCCAGACATCCTAAGCAGGGGGAACACGTGTGTATGTGCATGTGCTCCAGTCACTCCACAGACATTAAATGCTTGCCCATTAAGGAAATTGGAGTGGTTCTGGACAGGCCCCAAAGGCAGTGGGCTAAATTTAAAATAAATCTATAGACAGAAATCAAGGAAGTTAACATGCTTTTCTGTCTCAATAATGTGGAATGCCAAGTTCCTTCCTTGTGTCGTTGCCCTCATTACTGTGCATTGACTCTCCAGCTGTGTCACTGGGACAACTACAGTGAGTTGAAAGTGTGTTGGGCCAATAGAAAGGGGTTCCTATTTTTCTGCTCTTGTCCTCCTTTATCTCCTCCCTTTTCCCCCAACCCCTGCCCCTTTTTTGTCAACTTGCTGGAAGCTTTGCTTTATTGGTTAGCACT
Organism: Equus asinus; assembly: GCF_041296235.1. Lineage (NCBI taxonomy): Eukaryota > Metazoa > Chordata > Mammalia > Perissodactyla > Equidae > Equus > Equus asinus. Next base: position 21,288,791 of record NC_091793.1, on the reverse strand, counting down.
GACCTAAGAATAGGATACAGTGAGGATGTAATGGAAGAAAAAAGCTCTTCTTTCCATGCTGTTCTTTGGCAAGAGCCATGTCTGCTGAGAGGTTAGGTGGCTTCAATCCACTTAGAAAATTTGGTGGGCACATCTTCTCTCCCACCACAGTCTGGCATGTGGACAGAGGCTTGCTGGTCACCTCTCATTATGTAGATTTATTTTATAAACATTTTGGTCATGTAAATTTGAGCTTTCCATTTTTTACTAGTTTCCTTTGTTTTTTTAAACATTTGATTAGTAGTGGCTAGCGGTGTCCATCTCTCAAACATCGCGAACTTGGTTTCTGTCTACCACATGAGTAGCCAAAAGAAAAGAACCACTGGTGGGGGAGTGCTGTTTTCCATTAGGCTGGGGACCTCTGCTGGCAGTGGGGATCCAGTGCCATGACCTAATCTTAGGTGTTGGGCAAAAAACAAAGTTCAGATCTCTGAGACACTGTGAAGAAATTGATGGCACATGTGGCATCTCTGATCCCTCAGTCCCTAGCCCTTGATATTTTTCATTTACAACATTCACAGAAGTTGACTTAGTGCTGCAAGTTAAGGTTCCAAACCAAATTCTTTCATCATTGTCCCCCAGTAAATCAGCATTATCCATTGATTTGCCATTCAATTAGTTTTATTCATAAAAGCTTGATTTTGTATTCCTATGGCTCCTGTTCCAAGAACTTTCCCACCTCTTCTGACATGAATGTAGCATAAGTTAGCAGTTGGTTCTTCCAAGTTCCTGTGGGTTGAATGTGGTATATAAGATATGTGAAAAAAAAGAAAGAAAAAAGAACGGAAAAGAAATTCCTGCCTGAGAATTTGGAAGAGCTTTTATTAATATGTCTAGCAGAAACTAAAATTTCACAGGCTATTAACTTGTTGCAAATATTCACTCACTTTCACCACTTTTTTGGGGGGAGAGGGGCAGTTTTTGTAGGGTTAACAGCCAGATTCCATATTGACCTCAGATGCTGTGTACTTTTTAATTTTATTTTTTATATTCTGCCATCTTGACTCTTCTCTTAAACAGAATGAAGATGTCTGTGTGCTGAGCAAAACACTTTAAGCCAAGCCTGTTTTCCTCTGCAGTGTAAACAGGATGTTTTCAGCAGACTTGGCTGTAATTGCCATCTCTAAGATTAGGGAACAATGGAGTCTTTATGTAGAAGAGGTCCCCTTCTCCCCCGTCCTCAGAGTTCAAATTCAACATATAACCCCTTGTAGGTTATTGTTTTGGGTTTGGGTTTTTTCCTTTTGTTTTCGTTATCTATAAGGTCTTGAGGAGTAGAGATACATTTTTAGCTGGTTAAAAAAATTAGCCTTTTTCTTCTCCAGTGTTTTGGCAAGTTTTGTCACACTTCGTGTCTATGCATTAACTATACTTCTTAGTGTTACCGCAAAAAGAAATCTGATTCTTTAATTGTTCTCCCTCCTGTGAGTGCACAGCCAAGGCTTCATGTAATAGCGCAGGTGAAAATCTTCTAGCCTGTGTGTGTACAATGAACTGTCAATCTTTAGACCTCACCAGTCATTGAGAAGAGGGTGCCCTCACCCTTTGCTGCACATTATGCCACACCCCCTCTGCTTTCTTATCTGCAAGTACAGGGTGTCCACACAGTCCAGAAACAGTCAAATATACATGATGTTGTCAAGGACATTGTCAAGCTGTTTAAAAACATAGAATATTATCTGTATTTCCAGAGTGAGTGCATACCCTGGAATAAGGTCTGTAGATTTGTGGCCAGTGCCAAAAGTGTGTGTATTTTCAGAGATGGTCCCCATTTGTCAATGATGGTGTCATTTTCTTGACCTTAAATTTGACAAAGGAGGTGCTGGCATCACATTCTTTAGATCTAAAATAATTATCAACTTCAAGAATCTATGAACAGAATCATAACTTAATAAAAATTGAACTTTGACTCCCTACCCTGCCCACAACACCTCTCCGCCGCCCGCACCAACAAAGAAAAGAGGCCGTGAACATCTGCAGGATGCTGAAGGGCACACTGGTCAGGAAGCAGAGAGCTCCTCTCCACCACTGGGCATCCATGCCATCCTCACACTGACGGTCACTTGGACTAGATCTGGAGTAATTACCAAGTATTCTAACATTTGAGTGGTCTTTAAACTGTCAATCTCTTGTAGTAAACTCCTACCACCACCCAAAAAAAGCGAAAGTGACAGAAACTGCCAGTGTTTGCCTCACAGAATTTAAATAGTTCCCTTTTCAGTTCGCTATACATCTGACTTTGTTTTTAATGAGCAACTATGCACACCAGGGAAAATGGTGCGGCCCTGCCCAAAGGGTCTGTGCAAGACTGAGTCGTGGGCTCTTCATTGTGGCAAATACTTGTTTTGTTCATGGGAGGGGAAAGGTCAGATAAAGGCAAGAGGTGTTCTGTTCTAAGTAAAAAAGAAATAGTGTTTCCCTAAGCACTTTGTGCCTCAGTTTCATTTTCAAACTATAAATCATTGATTTGGAAGTAAATTCCCAATTGTAATTGACCCATTTTGAGCCAATATTAATGTTAGCATTTTTGTCAAAAAGTGAAATGCCTCTTTACTGCTAAATGGTGAGCAGCAAAAGAGAAGTGGTGAAGGCAGCGTCCAGTGCTGCTGTAGCAGAGCTGGGAGACACAGCGCTCTTCCGCCCCTCTCCTGCCCGGCTCTCCTGGACCTCTTACTGACTCTGCCGTTCCTTCTCCTTGGGCTGCTGAAAGGTGTGCACAGTTCTCAGAGGGCTGGGGTGGAAGAGGTGACGAGGTGAGAGGGAGCAGCCTTCCTGCAGGACTAGCCTTACGGCAGAGCTTCACGGAAAGGAAGATAGTATATCCTAAAGGTGTTCGCCAAAAATGAGAAAGGAGGGTATTTATACAGAACAAAGCAAAAGCTCGGGAACCCTTCAAGAAGTGACACACCTTTTAAAGGTGGTATATTCTCCTCAAGCGATGCACTCGGCATGGATTCTTCCTGCCAGAAATTTTGGGATGTTAGAATAAATGTGTTTAAAACACCACCCCACCCCCCTTTTTAATTTTGTCCAAGGAATAAATTACTTAATTGTAATATTTCTGAATGTGCCTTTGTGAGTACAGAGACCGTCTCTTTTAGGAAGGAGCTATCTAAGTGGGATGAAACAGAAAGATGGTCAGCTTAGTGTCTAGGGAAGTCAGCGTTTCTCCTGGCGGTCCCCAGGGGCAGCTGGTGAGTTTTTGTTAGAATCCATATTGCACAGTGGAGAGTTGTCTGGAAGAGATTCTGGGGCTTGGGAGAGGGGACAGTGAGGTGCACAGATGTCAGAGACCCAGGTTAGTCCAAGAGTGCAGGTTGAATTTATCTATCTGCATTGCCTAGTTTTCTTCGTGTATATGTGTGTGTGTGCGTGTGGCTGTCTTATTTTTTGTTTTTCTGTAAGCACTGGAGAATTGAAATATGGTGATGTTTGTGACACATTCATGCATGTCAAGAAGTCGTCTTATGGCTTCTGCTGTGTGCAGGGGGCAGCGCATTTCCACCCTCTGTCTATGTCCTGAGAAGGCAATTATTTTCCCAAATGGAAGTCACATAATGTTGCTGTTTATGCGAACAGGGTATATCACACACAAGGAAAAAGCTTTTGAAAGAATAAGATTGAAGTGTTTGAGAAAGAAAAGAGAAAAATCTGAAATCGTATTTTATTTCTTAGAACTATTATAAACATAGAAATCTGCAGTGTCTCTTCATTTGTTTTTATATTTGTTTTAAACAATTCCACCTCTTCTCCCCACTCCCTATCTTCTAAAGAAATATCAAGTGAATGCTAAGGGCCATTTCCAGAATTCCTCAGAACTCCCCAAAGAGGAAAACAGTCCCTCCCACGAGATTCCTCCAGCTTCCTTCAGCTTCCTTCAGGAAGACAAGGGAGGAGAGATGCTGCCGCTTTCCGTGCTTCGCTCTCATTCCTCTCTCATGGCCTTGAAATGTATTATTATGCAAATGTGAATTTTGATACTGAATTTAAGAAGAGGTTGTTGGATTTTTTTTTCCTTTTTCAAAAAAAAAGGTCCCATATGCGGTCATCATTGCTTCTTTATTTTGTAACGTGAATTGTAACTATGCATTCTGCAAAGGGGGGGAGGAGAGGGCAGAAAGGGGAAGGAAGTAGCTTTGCATCCTTGTTCTACGGTTTCTGTGTCCATGGTGTCCCCATGTCCTGGCGGGGAAGGGGAGTGAAGAGCAAGAAGCAGTAAGGTCGCCACAGTGCGGTAGACAGAGACCTCTGAGGCCTCCGGTGGTCGCCAGCACGCCTGATGGCCCGGCAAGTCCCTGGGGGCCTGCAGTTCCTATCAGCCAACATGGTACAGGACTCTCCTCCCAGCCGTGCAGTGTTAACCAGTGCAACAGTGGGGTCCCAAAGGCTCCAGTGTTCTCTGGAAAAAAGTACTCATCCTTTCCTGAATTCAGAACCCTTTCAAGCTCAGGAAACCATGCCTCACTCGTGCTGACCTTAAAGTTAATCTTGATGTCAATTTCAAAAACTCTTCCTCCTCCTCGCTCCTGTTGAATTTTTCTTTCTTCTTTCTTAATCGTTTTTAGTGACCTTAGTTGTAAGGAAACTGTCTTGCTCTATGGGGAAGAGGACTGTTGCTTGGCAGGCAAAAAAGGATTCTCTTCCCCATCCACTACCCCCCAGCCAAATGTCATCTCTGCTTCCCTTGCATTTATTAAGCTGTATATAGTGGGCAAGCAGTGAGGTGTTTGACACGGGAATGCCTACAGCCTCTTCTTTGTCCTAACAGAATTCCTTTGTCGATCTTGCCTGTGGTGAGTCATGGCACCTGCATTGCTCTGGTCTAGGCGTCATTTGCAACACACAATGTTGTAAGCGAGAGATTTTTCTGCCCATATCCAGTGTTTCCATGCAGAAGTTTTTGTTGATGTCACAGTACTGTAACGAGTAACAGACTTGATCATAGTCTCCTCGTGCCCGTGCAAGGCTGCGCAGGCTCGATCTTATCAGGGTTCCAATCTGTTAGATTGCCTTTAGACAAAAAAACAAAACAAACAAACAAAAAAAATCCTGACGTTTCAACTGTCTAACACAAAACAATACCTCGAGGTACATTTCCCCTGCAATGTAGACCCTTAACTCCCCTCTCCTTTTCTGACATCAGTGGGTTATCCTTTTTAAAATATGAATGTGTAAATAGCAGGATAACTTTTACAATTTTTTCTTTGCTGTGAAAGTAACCCTAAAATATGATACTCTCCATTGTTTTGAAGCCATCAGAAGTTCCATATCTTATTCTTTCATGTTTAAAACAAGAAAGCAGAACAGGTCAGGGGAGTGGACTTGCATCTGTAGGGTGGTGTTCTCTTCATTGCCTCCCATACTCGGTGACAGCAGACCAGTGTCTAAACCCTGTTGAACAGATGCTGTCTAGTCCAGCTCTAGTTCCAGGGTGAGAGTGAATTTCTTTCTTCCGGAAGATCCATCCCCTCCAGGACTCCAGAATGTTTTCTGCGTGAGACCTTGAGTTCCCAACTTCTCTTGGCTCACAGACATACACACACACACACACATACACACACTTTGAATAACTGAGTAGCATTCTGTAGTTCACAAAGGGAATTAGTCTCTGGCATTTCAGTTTGGCGCTGTAGAATTCATAGCCTTGTCACTTTGTTATGCTCTGGAAATGTATCAGTTTCTCACTTAGGAGGAAACTCACCTGAGACGTGTAAACAACTGCCCTGAAAGGCCAGTGCATCCTCAGACGTCCCTCCCTCCGTGAGGCTCAAAGCTGACGTTAGGTGGCGGGAAATAAGTTTAACAGATGCTGCTGATAGGGGTCTGACAGCTACAGCTCTCCTAGATTTGGCCACCCTTGAGGCAGGGTCAGAGTGGGTCATTTTGAATAGCTTCTTCATGAACACCCCTTTTACCCCCATCTTGAAGATGAACCCTCTGTCTGTCAAGAAGCCCTTTTAGTTTGAGCTCACCAATCTTGTATAGTGACGACTTCCTCTGAGGGAAAGAAGCTTGATAATAAGTGCACGCGTATTCACCACCCACCTTCTTATTTGGGCGCTGTTGACCTTCAGATTTTATTTCTGTTGTTTGTTTGGAGGCCCCTTTTATATCAGTCTCCTTTCTCTGATCCCTCATACGTTCTTCCTGACCATATATCCCTTACAACGCTCCCAAAGGGCTTTGGTGATCTCTGTACTTCTTTCCTGGGACACTCCCCCACTACCACTCTTTGCACACACCAGTGACCAAAGTGTGTCCAGTGATCTCACAGAAGACATCAAAAATGGTGCACGCACCATGAATGTGCTCACAGAGACACGTGCACAAGATTCTGCACCCTTGGCCTTAACCTCAGTGTGACTTACGGTGCAGGAACATTTTTAACAGGTTTTAAAAAAACAAAAAAACCCTTCTGGGAGGAAAAAAAAAAAAGACGCAACAGCTCAACTGTGCCCACTCCTAACTCTCCACTATTTGCTTCCAACTTATTCTGTGCCCACCCCATCCCATCCCTATTTTGAGTAACCAAAAACAGAAAACAAAAGCAACCTGAGGAGATGTTTCTGGACTATTTTATCTTCCTCCATTTAGATGGAGATATAAATGCTGCTTTGGGTTCCATAATCCTAGGGGGCTATGTTTACATAGTAAAATACATCCTACCAAATCAGGAAACTGAATAATGGGAATCTCTGCAGTGAGAGTTAGGTCACTGATGGTGAACAAGAGAAGTGAGGGGACATGGGGGTTGGGGCAGAGGAGGAGAGACGGAGAAGTAGCATTTTCATGACTTGGGACGTGTCTCTCCCTTCCTCCTTTCTCCCCCCTTCACTTCTCTCCTTGCCCCTTTAAACAGAAGGTGCAGAGAAGGGCATCAGAAAGAGGCTGGATTTTTAAAAGGCAGCTTTCCAACTTTGCACACAAACAGGTAACAGGAAGGTACAGCGAAAATCCTCTCATCCGAAACAGCAGAAACAAAACCTGTAACATGACGAAACAGCTGCACATATCGATGCTCTCTGCAAGTTACCTAGAAGTGTTTTGTTTTTCTTATACTTGAAATAGCTTTTACAATATTGTTTTGGTGGCTTTCTTTTCTCTCTTCTGATGGGCAATAGAGAAAGTGGATGATGGGACTTAAGGAAGTTTGAGGGGAGAAAAGGGAGGGTTTGGCATTGTCTTTTTTTTTTTTTTTCTTAAACATAGAGGTTTAATCAAACTCCCATATGTTGAATTTGCTCCTCATATTACTGGTTTTACATGGACACAGAAACTAGGCACTTTAGAGGTGCACTTGCATGGCAGGCTGGGCCCCCCTTTTCTGTATTTTATTTTACTTTTTTAGTATAGTGGTACTTAAAATCACTGGTTCACTTAAAAAACAAACAATAAAATGTTAAACTCTACTAATGTACAAATAAGCTGAAAAGTTGCATTTTATGTGTATTTTTTGCCATAGCAGGTACTGTATTTCTCATGCTGGATTTCAAAAAAAAAAAAATCAAAAACAAAAAAAACTAAAGGGTGGTGTTTTATTGGATTGTGACAGGTCGAGTAGTAAGGGATTAAGTCGCCGCCATTTCATTAAACTGAGAGATGATGTAATGCAGATATAAGAGTTTTCTGAAGGGTTTTTTTGGGCTTTTAAACAGCTTATTTTTGTTTTTGTTTAGTTTTTTATTTTATTTTATTTTGGAAAGATATGATTGTATTATGTGCAACTCAGTTGCTTACATTATAACTACAAAATATTTTTGGGTTCCTGGAAAAAAAAAAAGAAAAAAGACTAATAAATGTGTTTGGCTGCTAAGCATTTATTGTGGTTTCCTGTTTTATTCTGCTAATTTAATTTGCTCATTTGTTGAATGTTTATATTTTGTCTACTCTTCTCTCTCTCCCTGCACCACACATAAAAGCTGTCCGAAATTCAACACTGGAATGGGGCCTCAACTTTGTCTATCTCGTCTTATGTTTTTGTTGTTGGGGTTGTGCTCCTCACTGCCAGCTGCAGGGCACGGTTCAAATTCTCTGAAAGAAGTTGATGTCCTCCTTCTGCCTTTTGTTGTTGTCTTGTTTAATCCTTATTTGCATTTGGAGGGAGAGGAGAGGAGAGAAGAGAGAAGATGCCTGCCTGGGACTGCTGCATCCCAGGAGATAACCGGCAAGCTAGCTCTGTCCGGAAAACACCTGCCCGGCGCTCCTGGCCCACACTGAGCGCTGCCACGCTGCTGGGGAGCATTAGAGCTGGACCGTGAAGGCGAAGTTTCCCCCATCTAAACAGTTTCTTATTTACTGTTAGCTGCTAAAATAGAGACTTGTAGACATGTGATCATGAAATACCTCTAGAATGGCAAAGGCAAGAATGGAAGGAAGCTAACATTTTCTCATTCCCAAGTACTGTTGTATCTGACTTAATTCTCAGAAGGCTGTGTGAAGTAGCAGCAAACCCATTCCCTGAGGAAACTCGTGGCTCCGAATAATTACTGTGAGCTGGGCACTCCTCTAAGCATGCCATAGATACTCACTCATGTAACTGAAACTTGCCTCAGTCACTGGCAAAACTGTAATAGAAACCCAGACGGGATTCAAAAGTTACCGTGCTAAAATGCCCCTGCTGAAAATGCCTGGATTTCTGAGAAAATGCTCTTAAGCAAGTCTGTTGCACAGTCATAGGCCATATACCATCCAATTCTGTTTACTCATAAAACGAGTAAACACTGGGAAATGTGAGATGGGAAGAGATGAACTAGATGTTCAGAAACGCCTCGACGACCTGCCTATGACGAGTAAGTGCTGTTGCTGAGAAATAGAGATGATTGCAAAAACTATGAAGATCTTTATCACCGAAGGCTTTATTTTAAATTTTGGATATTTAAAAAATGTATAAATGGCTGGCCGGGAGGGGTGCTGTAGAATTAAAGCTGGTGGTGAAGACTTCAGCATCTGACTCAGCCTTCCTCACGGCTTTGTGCCCTGCCGTCACCTTAGGTGACTTCAGCGTCCACGTGGAAAATCTGTCCTAACAGCCAATCTTCTGCTCCTTCCTCCAGTCCCCTCAGCTACGCACTCCCGTACACAAAATTGCCCCCCTCCAGAACCACCAGTTTCGGCATCCTTGACCTCCTGTCCTCCCAAATGATTCTCACTCTTCTTTGGCTGCATTTTGATGTCATCAGCCACTCCAGGACACTGACCTGTTTACTTTCTAACAGTCCCTCAGCCCTCTCCTTTTTTCGCTTCCTTTCTAATCCAGTTTAGATTTTATAGCCCATAATTTCAATGACATGGCTGCTAATACCTATAAATTCCCTTGCCCCTCTTGTTTTCTTGACACCTACATGACAAAAGCCCCAGTTTGGAAAAAAACCTATTTTCTGTGTTCCAGCGGCACCCAAAAGCAGCATTGCTAGAAAAAATGTCACTACAGGGCAAATAAGGACTCGTAATCTACTGTAACCAACCAGTAATGAGACCTTGACACCGTGCAGCAAGCATACTGTGCCCCCTAATACGTCGAGAAAATTAGAGGAATCTGAAAAATTCCCCTAAGTTCCTGCTTCCAGACTATAGACAGGGAGAGGTGCTTCCCCTTCAAGTGCTGGGTCCTTCAGTGCTTGGGATCCTTTCTCTTCCTGCCCCCTTGGGTACTTTTTAACTCTCTTAAGCCATTCTCCACATGTTCAGCTGGGGCCCTTGCCATTCAACGTGCTCATGTCCATCTGGGTAAAATTCCTTCTCTGGGCCCATGTTCCAGCCCCTGCCTTGCCAGCGACTGTCCCATTTTCCCCCTCGAGAAATTTTCTCTCCTCCCCATCCTGGGTCTCTTCCAATCTGGTTTCTGCCTCTATCATTCCCCTAAAAGAGCTGTCTGTAAGGTCACTAACAACCTCTCTAGTCCAGTGGACATGACCACTCCAACCCTGGCCTTTCTAATCTGTCTATCCAACTAATTCATTGCCTTTCTACTTCTAAGTCTACTGGACAGATCCCTCCACCTTCCTTGTCAAGTCTACTTCCCCAATCTGTTCCATCTCGGTAAATGGCACCACCTCATTGTTCAAACCCACAGCTCCTTCGCACTGCTTATTTGGCCCATCAGGAAGTCCTGTCAGCTCTCCACTAAACATATATCCACAGACGGTCCACATCTCTCAGGTCTCACCGTGACCAACTCAGGTCTAGCCACCCTACGTGCTCACCTAGACCACTGCAGTAGCTTCCCAGCAGTCTGCCATCTTCCCCATAACTCCATCCCAGACTGTTCTCTGTTTGTTCGTGTCACTACCCTCCAATGGATTCTCCTTACAATTGAAATCCGAACTCCATGCCATGGTCCATAAACCCCACGCAAATCCCCCATGAGATCTCATTCCCTCTGACTGTTCACGTCACTTTCTAAAATTACCTTGTTTTTTCTTTATTATCCATCTCCCTCACTGGGGTGTAAACACCAAAAAAGGCCGAATTCTTTTCTGTGTTCATCAGCTCCAGGGCCTAAAACCCCTATGGTTTTAATTACCATCTATATGCTAATGACTGCTAAATTTATGTTTCTAACCCTTACCACTGAATTCCAAACCTGTACATATAATTGTCTGTTCAACATTTCAAAACACCTGGCTATGTTAACAGCACTGCAAACTCAAATCCAAAGTATAAGTCCATCCTGCCTGCTTGCCCCTCATCCCATGGGGTACCATTTACCTTATGGTAAATGGCATTACCATCCATTCGGTGATAAAATCTAGAAACCTAGGAACATCCTGGACTCCACCCACTCCCTTACTTCCCATAACTAATCCATCACCAAGCTGGATTGATTGTATCTCTTAAATTAGTCTCTTCCTTTTCTTCATTTCCTCTGCTACTTCCCTTGTCGATCACCCACACCGCCAGGTCTTACCTAGCCCACGTCATTAGCCCAACTGGTTTCTCAGTGGCATTCACTCCTGTTCCCCTGCCCCCAATCCATTCTATACATAACAGCTGGGATGATATTTTTCATAACACAAATCTCAGGAAGTCATCCTCCAGCTCAAAGCTTTTTAGTGGCTTTCCATTGCTTAGAATAAAATCCCCAAATATCCTTATTTTCAAAGATGAGGTTCTCATGGTCTGGCTTCCATCTATTTCTCCAAATTTACCTCCCTCTCTTCTCACCGGTGTCCTCTCCACTCCAGCCTCATCAGCTGACTCTCGTATCCCAGTGCTTGGTACTATGCCTGGCAGTCGGTGTGGACCATTGTGGAATGAATGATCCTGATGGGTAACGGGATGTTACATCAAGCATTTAAGAAACTAGGTATTTTAAAAGCCTGAAATAAACACAGAAGGATAGTTACAAAAGAGAAAATAAAACAATCAGAAGACCTGTTCACACAGGGCAAAAAGAGATACAAAAGTAAAACTCCCAATTTAGAGATGTTGCTTTAGGAACAGTGACAACCAGCTACAAGTGTCTAGATGGCCTTTGGAGATCAAGAAGCAAAACTCTGGAGAACCTGAGGACTCAGAAGGTAAGCCTTGCAGATGTGCAAGCAGTTTCCAAGGGGAGGCATGGGGGTTAGGTCTTAGGAAACTCCTACTGCTCCCTTTTCCAGGAGTGAGTGGAGGAAGGGTCATCAAAGAAAGTCAGAAAAGGAGGAGAATTAGTACAGTTTAGTTTTCAAAGCAGGAGGGAGGGGTTGTCAAAAATGCTAAAAACTTCCGTCAGCCAGGAGCGATGATTTAGTACAGGAAAAAAGAAAAACTATTTGGCTCAAAAATCAAAATGATATAAAGATGTACATTGGGAAGTTTGCTCCCAGTTCTTTCTCTGCCTATCCTATTCCCTGCGTGTCCCCGCCCCCCCCACCCCCACCCTGCCACACACACGGACTTTCTTAGTGATTCTTTATGTAAATATAGGCAAGCAAATATATATTATGGGAAAGGGCCTTTTCATTTGTTTATTAGAGGAAGTTATTGGTGATCAATGAGAGTGTGATTTGGAGGTCACGAGAAAGGGCAGACATTGCATCGCAGTGCTAAGGAATAAAGCAGGGAGGGGAAGGAATTTGTTGAATACAGGAGTCCTGGACACTGAGCTAGGAAGTCAGCATCTATTCCTGCCTTTGCTCCTGACTACACCTGGGGGTCATCAGCCACATTCACAGGTGAGAAGACCAAGTGCCAAAAGATGAACTAATTGCCCAAGTCACACAACTAATAACTGGCAGTGCCAGGAGTGGTTGGTGAAGAGGCAGCCAGAAACAGGTTTCCATGTTAAGGAGATAGCAGAGCAAGTGAAGATGTTTCTATAGTGAAAAGAACCTGTGCATTTAAAAAAAAAAAATCAGAGGAGAAGGGAGGCATAACTGAAGAGATTAAAAATTTCAGATAAAATAATTGAAAGAACAAGAACCTTTCCTGAAAGAAGAGAGAGAAGACTGGTGGCAGAAACTCCGATTTTGAGGAGGAAAACAGCAAAGTGAAGCACAGGCAGGAGAGAGGGCTGGAAGACTGAAACAGCTGAGTTTGCAGTAGTCATGGTGGAAAGTGAGAACAGTGAACTCGGCACATCAAAGCAAGGACACGCCTGAAGCAGTCTGCAAAGAGTGGGAAGTTGCAGGGAGTAAATTCTTCGTCTTTCCAGAATTGTCTGCCCTCAAACCCAAAACCAATTCTCTGCAGCTCAAGATGGGAGGAGGAAGACCTAGGTGGCGAGCCCAGCTGACTGATGGGCTTTGATGACCAAGGCTTCTGGAATTGGTGCTGCAGTCAGTTCAGACTGCTAATTCTGGAGTCCAGGTGGAGACATGAAGGATCCACGGAATTAGAACACTGAAGAGGTGTGAGAGGGTGGGGGAAAAGGAAGTGCACTGTCAGGATCTAACTTGTTCCTTGGTTGTTGTGGGCCTTTCTCTTTCTGGACTAGGCTTCTTTGGGCAGTACTCATTCATCCAGCAAACATTTATTAGCCACCTACAGCATGCTAGATCCTGTGCCAGGTGCCAGGAACACAGGTGACCAAGACAGAGTTGTTCTCCGCCTCCACCAAGTTGCCATCAATGGGAAAGGCAAACAACACTGAACTCTGGTGAGAGTTATGAGTGAGGCCTATAAGAAGCCAGGAGGTCACTCATCATCTATGAAATCCCAGAGGTGGGGAGAGAGAACACTTCTGGGGGGATCCATAGGTTTTTGAGTGAATCTGTGAATAAATGAAAGCAGAAATGGAAAGATGACAGGAAAAGAAGTTATTGTCAAGGATATGATCTTGAAGCCTTCAGATCTAATCAGCAGCTTTTAAAATCCCTGAAGTATTATGGTTACTGGGGGAGGGGAGTTGACTTCGGCAAACAAATTGGGAATTCAAAACGGAATTCCCCTGGGAGGTTTCAGAGGGAGGAACTCAGAAACAATTTCGAAGCAGCAGAGTACCTGCTACTGTAGCACAAAAGAAAGTGTACATTTGGAGAAAAGAACCAGGGCTCTGGTGCCTATCAGCTGCATTTAACTCCTAGCTCTCCTCCTTCTACGTGAGCAATCTAAAGACACTCCACCTGCCCATGTCTTTGTTTTGTCATCTGCAAAATGGGAATAATGGCTAGCATTTACTGAGCACTTACTCTGTACATTGCACCAAGCGCTTTACTTGTATTATTTTATTTAATAATACCGAAACAACTTAGGATCCTCACGAGGATTAAATGAGATCACATGTGTAAAGCACTCAGGACAGGAGCTGATACCTAGTAAGACCTCCATAAACGTTAGCGATTCTTATTGGCCAACCAGAGGAAGGAGCGGGACCATCACGGAACATTTTAAGTAGGAGGTAGTGAGATGGGAGAGGTGTTCCAGGACGAGGGGAATGCCTTCACCAAGCCGTGGTGTGACCTGGCACGGCGTGTGCTGGGAACTACACAGCATAATGGCTAAGAGTGAAGAATTCAAGTCGGGCAGCTCCACTTATTAGCTGGGTGACCCTCAGCAACTCACTCAGCTTCTATGAGTCTCAATTGCAGCGCTTACTGAAATCCATTTTTGCTGCAGTTTCATGCTAGAGGCTCACTTGGAACTCGATAAATGCCGATTTTCCTTGGGCATCTTCATTTCTCCTCTCGGTGCTAGGTAGTTATCAGGAGTCGGGGAGGCGGAGGCAACAATAATTAAGAGCAAGCACATACAGGGCTTTCTACGTGCCCCAGGCAGTCCTAAAGGCAGGTCTTTTTTTTTTTTAAGGTAGATCTTAATGCACCTTTTTTCAGATAGGGAAATTGAGGCACAGAGCACCTAAGTAACTTGAGAAGCGCTGATCACGTCTCTAGTAAACAGAAACTCGTTAGTCCTCAGCAGCGAGCAGCCGCCGCTGCGCAACCTTGAGCGCTCAGGTCTCCCGGAACCCGGGGGGCGGGACCAAGTGGAGGAAGTCCCGCCCTCTAGGCTTCCGCTTCCGGCCTTGCTTGGCCTGTTCGCTGTGGTGGGATCTCGTGTTCGGAATGGCAGCAAGTGGGGACCGTGGCGGGCCGCTGGCGGGCTGCGGGCACGACAGCTACCGCTCGCAGCTTGCCTCCCGCTACGCCAGCCCGGAAATGTGCTTCGTGTTTAGCGAGAGGTACAAGTTCCGGACATGGCGGCAGCTCTGGCTGTGGCTGGCGGAGGCCGAGCAGGTAACGGGCCGCAGGGCTGAGGGGCCGGGCCGGGAGAAGCGGGCCCGCCGCTGCACGTGCCGGGCTCGGCGCCGAGCGTGCGCCCTGCCGCCCGGGGCACCCGCCCCGCTGTTTTCGGTCGGGTGTTCCCTTTCCCGAGGAGCTCGGCCCCAGGAAGGCCGGGGCAGGAGGCCCGGGAGCCGCCACCTGTTGCCTCGCTGTATCTAGTCCCCGAGGGTTAGAGGCGCGGAGGCGACGGCGAGGAGGGCAGCCTGTCGTTGAGGAATGAATCTGGGCCGTTCCTGCAGGAGTGCGCTCGCTGCTCCCGGCGCGCCCGTTACGTGCTCCTCTGCTCGTCTCTTTACACGTGTTTTCTCGTTTAACCCATAAACCCATAAAGACCTGGCAACCTAAGTGATGCTTTTCCCCCCTTATAGGGGAGAAAACCAAACCTCGATGACGGGCAAGCGCATTAGTTGCTCTAGGCCACCCGCCCAGCCATTAAGAGCGAACCGGGACGTGAACCTGGGTGCAGCGCACAGCCTGGGCGCCTGGCCGCTTCGTCTCCCACGGTGCCTCTGAAGTTAGTGGCAGGCCCGTCGCTACAAATCCGTGTTTTCTAGGCCACTGTTTTTGCTTCACGCGTCCGCGTTTTCCTCTGAGGAGGGAGAATCGGAGTAGGGATTTATTAGATGGAATTTATGGTTTCTTTGATAAGAACTGCATACAGAGCTGTTCAGCCCAACGGTTTCAGAAATAGCTGCAAAGCGGCCTTCCCAGAGGAGTTGAAGGAAACTGAAGGTGATCCAGAGAACTATAAAGTTTCAGAGGAAAATGCCACACCAAGCAAGATGGCAGTGTCCCCTCGAACGGCGTTAGTAAACACCAAACAATCTGAGTCGGTGCCTAGGACCGTGGTACAGTGAAACGCTTCAAGAGAGAACTTTTATCCTAGATTTCACTGTCACATGCTCGAGAAAATAAAGTGACATAGTAATGGCAGACATTTCTATAATGCTTACTATGCCGCAGGCGCTGTTTTAAGACTACGTATTAATAGCTCATTAATCATCAAAACAACCCTTTATGGCAAGTACTATTTTCCAGATGTTTCACAGGTGCTGGAATGGAGGCACAGAGGGATTTCATAAAGTATTGGTTCAGATAACAGTAATGGATGGTAGAAGGGAACATTAATAGTGTGTTGTCGTGAATTATGTTCTAGCATGTGTCCTATTTTCTGTTTCATCTGATGCTCCATTATATAGATGAGGGTAGTGGCATTTAAAGACTTTGCCAAGGTCGCCATAGCTAGTACATGGCTTCAAGCTGGAATTGAAATGTAGAGTCTGAATATGTGTTCTTCTGCCCAGTCTGTGCATTGCCTGAAATGCATACAATTTTGATACAATCTCCTGGGTTTGGATTATGTATTAGAGCGTCAAAGTTAGCTGCATAAATTACATAATAATTTAGTAGTTAAGAAAAAAAAACCTTGAGGAATGAAAGATTAGGAGGAGTGCAGAGAATTAGGAGCAGGGCGTGAATTTTGAGAAGATGCCCTTCTTGGGGGATAGGAAGCAGTTTGGCCACACTGTCCCCTGCTGCTTTGGTTTGGGAGGAGCCCTGAGCTGTCCTATCTACTGGCCAAAGAGCCAAGGCAGTTCTGCCACATGTGGCTGCGGAGCACTTGAAACGTGGCTAGTGTGACTGGGGAATGGATTTTTACTTTTCCATTTTAATCAGTTTGCATGTAATAGCCGCATCTGGCTAGTAGTTCCTGTCTTGGACAAGAAAGGCCTCTGATGCAAAATCCTCTCCAGGGCCAGGGCTTGGGAGTTTCAAGTGAGGTTTGAATGAATTTGACCGATGCATATATTCACTGCTTGGATCCAGGGTTCTGAGCTGCCTGTGGGCTGCCAGCTGTTTTTTGCCAGCCTGATTTTTCCAGTGACAATGAATGTAAGGTGTTGATGTGTTTATTTTCTAATCAGTATCTCCTGGAATTCCTTTCAGTTGCACTGAATTCCTGTACATAATTGGTTTTGAAACTACTTAGGGCATTCATAATTTTGGTTTCTCTGAGTTAGTCCATCTGGGTCAAATGTAAAGCTGTGGCCTGGACTGTTTGGATGTTTACATGCCAAGCCCTAACGAGTAAACAGTAAATACAACAAAGCTCTCTTCTGATGGAATATACGTTGTAGAGAGGGGCGACAGGCTAATACTTTGTAGAAAATGTCATGTGGTGATAAGTACTCTAAAATCAGGCTAAAGGGATAGAGAGTGACACAGAAGAAGGGTGTTTCACACTGAAGTCAAGAAAGACCTCTGAGGAGATGGCATTTGAGCCCAGAGACCAGAACATGTGAGGGAGTGAGCCAAGCAGAGATGTCGGGGCAGAAGGCACAAAGATCAGGATTACACTGTTGCATGTATTGGAGTTTACTTAGAATGTGATTCACCATGATTCATTGAGAAAGTTGTCCCCTCCTCACCATGTGCTTTTAGTTGCCCCAAATTTTAATTTAAGAATTGAGAGGTAGGGCATAAGTGGCAACATGAACCAACTTTTTTCTCGGTGTTACTTCAGTTCAAATAATTGTGACACTTGAGTTTATTTTATTTTGCCTCTTCTGCAGACATTGGGTTTGCCTATCACAGATGAACAAATCCAGGAGATGAAATCAAACCTGGACAACATCGACTTCAAGATGGCAGCTGAGGAAGAGAAACAGTTACGACATGACGTGATGGCTCATGTGCACACGTTTGGCCACTGCTGTCCAAAAGCTGCTGGCATTATTCATCTTGGCGCCACCTCCTGCTATGTTGGAGATAATACAGTAAGAGCCCATGTTGTTTGGTTTCCAAGTAGGACTCAATCTTTATAATGCTTTTACAAACTTTATTTGATTTTGTCCAGTTTTAGGAAGTGACTCCATAGATCTTTAGTTTTCGGGGCATCTTAACACTCAAGAATTTTCTCCTTTGGCATCCTTCCACTCTAAACTATAAGCCTCTAATGACTTCTGTAAATAAGACCTGCAGATACTGCTTATGCACTGGTATGCTGGACATCAGCCAAGGTCTTACTGTTTTAGTGGCCAAGGTAATTTTCCAAAGTCCTTTATAACTCTTTGCTGTGACTTCTGAAAAGAAAAAGGATTGCATTATAACTCTCAAACAAAACCTTTAATTAGCAAAAGCTTTTTTTTTTAATAAGCTACTCCTTTTTTTTTTGAAGTATGCCTTTTGCTGAGGAAGATTGGCTCTGAGCTAACATCTATTGCCAATCTTCCCCTTTTCATGTCCTCCCCAAAGCCCCTACAACTAGGTCATTCTAGTTCTTTTATGTGGGATGCCACCATAGCATGGCCTGATGACCGGTACCATGGCCACACCCAGGATCTGAACCGGTGAACCCCTGGCTGCCACAGCGGAGCACACACATGGACTTAACCACTTGGCCACAGGGCTGGCCCAGCAAAAGCTTCTTGTAGTCAAACATGAAAAAGTAACAGCACGCATTTTCCTAAGAGTTTACTAGGTGCCTGGCACGTTCTGAGCACTTGATCTATATTGCTTATTGCTTCATTTATTTTTTCACAACAACCATAACAGAGAGAAGCTATTATCTCCTTTTTTTTTTTTTAAGATTGGCACACCTGAGCTAACAACTGTTGCCAGTCTTCTTTTTTTTCCTTTTCTCCCCAAATCCCCCCAGTACATAGTTGTATATTTTAGTTGTGGGTCCCTCTAGTTGTGGCATGTGGGATGCCGCCTCAGTGTGGCCTAATGAGTGGTGCCATGTCTGCGCCCAGGATCACGAACCAGTGAAACCCTGGGCTGCTGAAGCAGAGCACATGAACTTAACCACTAGGCCATGGGGCCGGCCCTATTATCTCCATTTTTAAAGAGTTTTGTTGAGGTATAGTTTACATACTGTAAATTTACCCATTTTAAATGTACAGTTCAATGAGTTTTAGTAAATTTATGTAGTTCAACCTTCACCACACTCCAGTTTTTTTGTTTTGTTTTTTTTGAGGAAGATTAGCCCTGAGCTAACTACTGCCAATCCTCCTCTTTTTGCTGAGGAAGACTGACCCTGAGCTAACATCCATGCCCGTCTTCCTCTATTTTATATGTGGGACGCCTACCACAGCATGGCTTGCCAATCAGTGCCATGTCTGTACCTGGGATCCGAACCAGCGAACCCTGGGCCGCTGAGAAGCGGAATGTGCAAACTTAACTGCTGTGCCACCAGGCCGGCCCCAACACACTCCAGTTTTAGAACGCACACCTCACCAAGTGTTCTCATGGCTGTTTGTAGTCAGTCCCCTGCTTCCAAACAACCAGTGACATGCTTTCTTTTTTTTTTAGATTGGCACCTGAGCTGACATCTGTTGCCAATCTTTTTTTTTCCTTCTCCCCAAAGCCTCCCTGACCTGCTTTCTGTCACTATAGTTTTGCCTTTTCTAGAAATTTCACATAAATGGAATCAGAATATGTAGTCTTTGAAATCAGGCTTTATTGTTCCCATCTCTACTGATGAGGAAACTTAAAGAGAAGTTGAAGAACTTGCTCAAGGTTACGTGGCTAGAAAGGATACGAGCCCAAGTAGAATGGCTCCACACTCTGCTCTTAATCCTAGTGCACCTGTGGGACCAGAAGCTGGATTCCAGGTACACTTCCAGTTCAGAAAGAAGCCACTAATTTTTAAGTTGTCCCAAAGACTTTTTTAGTCTTATGGTACATAATTGAAGGCATCTCTGTGTAATTGGTGAGTCAAGTAATGGAAGAACAACAACCCTTTCATTAGAAATAACACTTTTTAAAAGTACCCGGGGGGCCGGCCCCGTGGCTGAGTGGTTAAGTTCGCACGTTCTGCTTCGGCGGCCCAGGGTTTCACTGGTTGGTGATCCTGTGCGCAGACATGGCATCACTCATCAGGCCATGCTGAGGTGGCGCCACACATGGCACAGCCAGAGGCACTCACAACTAGAATATACAGCTGGACTGGGGGCCTTTAGGGAGAAGGAAAAAAAGGTACCCAGTATGTAGTTGAGCTCAACAATTACTGTCTCATATGAGCATGTGTTGGAGTTGCCTGAAATACATCTCTTACCTCTCTCAAGAACAGCTTTAAATTTCCTAAACCTTGATCTTCTGGTTCATGCCCTTTTTTGTTAGCAATGATAGACATGAAAAAGGGAGAGGAAACTAATGGAATGTGCCCTATGGAAACTTCTCAGAGATTCAAGCGCTTTTCTCTGGGAAGATGCAAACCTTGTTGACCTGCACATCTTCACAGTATTCAGGATGGGAGTTTACCCCTTAACTGTTTTTCGGTCATTGTAGATACCATGCAAATTGGGCTTTATGAGTATAAAGGTTTTGTTCTTTACAGATCCCAGTAGTACTGCTAAGTTGGTGTGCTTTTAAAACAGTAATCAGAAAAGAACAACTTCTGTTAGTATCTTCTGGCTTGTACCGTGGGTTGCTAACACTGAGATAGGCAGCTAGCAGTTGTGATGGCCCAAAGGTGTTATCTCATAATTTTGTTCGGGCAAAGCTGTTTCATATAAGACCATTGCATTTTCCTTTGCAGGACCTGATTATTCTTAGAAATGCACTTGACCTGCTTTTGCCAAAGGTAAGGAGTTGGCAGAAGTTTCCTACCAGCCCTAGATTCCGTCTAATACAAGATGGGCACCACTTACATAAATCAACACAATGTATATCTAAATAGATTATTGTTGGGGCTGCAGGCGGCCCAGTGTTTCGTTGGTTCGAATCCTGGGCGCGGACATGGCACTGCTCATCAAACCTCACTGAGGCAGTGTCCCACATGCCACAACTAGAAGGATCCACAACGAAGAATATACAACTATGTACCGGGGGGCTTTGGGGAGAAGAAGGAAAAAAATCTTTAAAAAAAAATCAAGTAAAAACAAAAAATAATAAAAATAAATAAATAGATTATTGTTTACTCAGGCAAATGATCCTGTATCTTATGGAGAACTAGTTGTCTCTTCTTGGGTTAAAACACTGTACCTGTATGCTTTTTACAGCATAGCCTTTTTTTTTTTTTTTTTTTTTGAGGAAGATTAGCCCTGAGCTAACATCTGCTGCCAATCCTCCTCTTTTTGCTGAGGAAGACTGACCTTGAGCTAACATCCGTGCCCATCTCCCTCTACTTTTTTATATGTGGAACGCCTGCCACAGCATGGCTTGCCAAGTGGTGCCATGTCCGCACCCGGGTTCCGAACTGGCAAACCCTGCGCCAGTGAAGCAGAATGTGCGAACTCAAGTGCTGTGCCACTGGGCCGGCCCCCTAAAGCATAGCCTTTTAAATGAGGTGTAACCAGCAGCTTGTTGCTGGAATATGTGGGTCAGATTTATGATTTTGTCCTGTTGTTCTGCATGGACATGTCAGTCCTCCTAAAATTGTGCAGAAAAAGTTCATAACTTTTAAGGTAGTCAACTCGATTTTTGAAGGTTGGTTGCTGTGAACTCTTCAAGATGCTTGAGAATACAAAGATGAAAAGATATGGCCTCTGCCTTCCATGAGCTGGAGGTCTAATTTTATATTAAATTATCTAAAAGTTTATTTCCTGATTATGTAATGAACTCAGCCTGAATACACCCTCTTTCTGAAACCACATGGTCCCTCTTACAGCTTGCCAGAGTGATCTCCCGGCTTGCTGACTTTGCTAAGGAACGAGCTGATCTGCCCACCTTAGGTTTCACACATTTCCAGTAAGTGATGTGGTTACCTCTTGGGTATTGGGCTTGCTTGTGTGCATCTGGCTTTCATTTATTCCTTCAGTTCTCCCTTCTTCACAGAAACCTTGAGGTGAAGAATCTCAAAACATAGCTTAAGCAGATAACTTGGGATGCTTATGAGGAGTGAACCTGATACTTACCTTAAAAGCTATACTGGTGAGAGTAAATCTAATAGTTCATTTGAGAAACATTAGGAAATATATATCAAGACCCTTAGAAAGTATTCAAAGTCCTTGATTTGGTAATTGCAACCTTGAGACCCTAGTCCAAGGAAGTAATCCAAATTACGGGAAAAGACTTATATATGAAAATCTTTGTTAAAATATTATTTATGATAGCATTGGAAACAATCTAAGTGTCCAACAATAAGAGAATAATTAAGTAATATATAGTATATAGTATATCCACGGGTTGGAATAATATGCAGCCATTAAAATAATATGTGTAAGACAAATATTGTGGAAATGTGCTTAGGTTAATGTTAGGAGATAAAGACAGCATATAAATTGGACAAAGATTGGAAGAAATTACACCAAGAATTAAATATTGATTACTCTGGTTTATGAGATAATAGAGAAGTTAAATTTTTTCCTTATTTTTTGTACTTTTGATTTTTAAAATGTGCAAGTGTTTTTGTGATTACAGAATAAAACCTTTTTTAAAAGTGGATGATGTTGTCTTTGGAACGCTAGTCGGAAGTTTCAAATGATACTTGAGTAGTGGTGTATCAGCATCTGCCTTATGTTTTGATGGGGTGATGCTATGGCAGCAAGGATATCATCTCCTATAACTTAGGAGAACCTGTTGAATTTAATCTTCCTTAAAGTTAGGGCCTGTGTTTGTTGATAGCAGAAACCTGAAGAAATTGTTCATGTGAAGGAGCGGGTGCTCAGTGTGTGTGAGTTGACCATGACAGATACTGCCTTCTGCTGGCTCCCTGCACACTTAGCCTCACCTGTGTTGCAGCTCCTCTTCCTCTCCTGCATCTGTTGGAGGTGCTCAGGGAATGCAGGCTTTCCAGTATTCCTCTGGGGGTAAGGTAATGAGAGGTATCTGCTGCCAGTTAGCAGGCATTAGGAACTCAGAAAGTGGATTTGCAGGCATCACCTCAGTATGTGTCAGTCCCTGCAATTAAAAAGAAACAGCTTTTTTGAGAGATAATTCACATACCACAAAATTCACCCTTTTTAAGTGTATAATTCAGTGGTTTTTAACATATTTACAGACTTGTACACTCATCACTGGTATATAATTTCAGAATATTTCCATTACCTCCCCCCCTTTGAAAAAAACTGGACCCATTAGCAGTTGCTCCCATTCCCTAGCCCCTGGCAACCACTAATCTATTGTCTGTCTATGGATTTGCCTCTTGTGGACATTTCATTTAAATATAATCATTCAGTATTCATCCTTTCGTGACTGGCTTTTTTCACTTAACATAATATTTTCAATGTTCATCCATATCGTAGCCTGTATCAGTACTTCATTTCTTTTTATGGCTGAATAATATTTCGTTATGTGGATATACTACATTTTGTTCATTCACGAGTCGATAGACATTTGGGTTGTTTCCACTTTGTGACTATTATGCATAATGCTGCTGTGAACAGATCCATGCAAAGATATTTCTTTGCTTGTACTAATACTCTATTAGCAAGATTTAGCAAGGAAAACTGCCATGAGATTAATTTGGGGACATATGGTAGCTTGTGGTGTACCTGCTATAGACATTCCTAGTAGTGTTCCTTGATGTCGCCAACTGTCAGCATCAGTAGTCTGATAGAGACATTCCATCTGGATGGCTGGGTGATCTGTTAGAACTCCAGTGTGACTGCAGTTGTTCATAATTATGTTTTATGTTCAGAGAGACCAATGAATTGATTTAGACTTCGGACTAGAAACAAAGCCATTGGCCGTGATGTTGGAGTCCTTTGGTTATGTGTGTTTGGGGTTGTTCTCTACAGCATGGCTGGCTCTTCCTCAGATCTTGACTCCTCTCAAAGGCCTTCCTTTACTGCCAGTCTAGAGTAACATTCTCCAATACCCTCATCCTCATTTTATTTTTCCTAAAATGTCAACAATTACCATGTTTGTTTACTTGTTTACAGTGTGAGCTCCATTGGACAGGGACCTTGTTTGTTTTGTTCTTGTCTTTCCAAAACCAAAAACACTTTAGCTACTTGGCAAATGTTTGTTATGTGAGTGTATATTTCTTGCCAAAGTCTGGAGATGAACAAAACAGACATTGTCCCTGCCCTTATATGATATTGCCTCTTGAAGATGAAGAAAGAACTGTGTTAGGAACCTGTTAGTTTTATAATCTTTGAATATTTATAAATGACATTGAATTTCCTTAATTATTATTTACTCAAACTTTTTAGCTCTTGTTTTGTCTATACTGGTTTCTCTGTTTCTTATTTTAATTCTTCCTCTTCCCAGGGTTAACAGTGATTATTGGAAGAACCAGTGAAGCTTTTAGGAAGTTGACTCCTTGGTTTGAGACCTCCATGTGTTCCTTTTTTGGGTTATTTTCAGACCTGCTCAGCTGACCACGGTGGGGAAACGTTGCTGTCTTTGGATTCAAGATCTTTGCATGGATCTCCAGAACTTAAATCGTGTCCGAGATGACCTTCGCTTCCGAGGAGTGAAGGGCACCACTGGCACTCAGGCCAGCTTCCTGGAGCTCTTCGAGGGAGATCACCAAAAGGTATTCTGAAGGTGACCTGGGGGACACAGAAACTCAATTGTGGGAGCGTCAGAGACAAAGCTGACCTCCAGGATGTTAGGAAAGATTGCTCTCGGGACAAGTGGAGTCTTTGGACTGCAAGGGCCATGGAGGGCTGGAACCTGAGCAGGATGTTGAGATATTTTCATGCTAGACATACCTGGATTTCCGCAGAGATGTCTTTTCTTTCCAAGGTAGAGCAGCTTGACAAGATGGTGACAGAGAAGGCAGGATTTAAGAGGTATGTGGGAAAAGTGGTGGCCTCCTGTTAAGTGATCAAAGGCCTGTGTTCAGTGTACCTCTAGATTTGACCTTAACTTTTTTGGCTTTTTCTTCCTTTGTTCTTCTACCCGTTTTCTTTCATCTGTGGCCTGGGTTTTATTTTCTTATGGTCTGGATTCTATTTCCTTATAATCTATAAGAAAAAAGGAAACTACTTACTTATCAGATTTTTAGAATGGCCTTACCCATGTTGTTGCTGTTTTTCTTTTTTTTTTTAAAGATTTTATTTTTTTCCTTTTTCTCTCCAAAGCCCCCCAGTACACAGTTGTATATTCTTCGTTGTGGGTCCTTCTAGTTATGGCATGTGGGACGCTGCCTCAGTGTGGTTTGATAAGCAGTGCCATGTCCGCGCCCAGGATTCGAACCAACAAAACACTGGGCCGCCTGCAGCAGAGTGCGCGAACTTAACCACTCGGCCATGGGGCCAGCCTCTGTTTTTGTTTCTTTACTGAGGGTCTCTGATGAGTCAGTCTAAATCAGACCGTTTCCATTGAGCCACCAGGCTCTGCCATGGCTCCTCTTTCCGGGCACTTCCATTGGGCTGCAGCAGAAGGTGGGCACGCTAGACCATGTTTTCTTTTCAGGTCAGGACAGCTGTCTGAGTATTAGTAAAAAGAGTGGGAGAATAGTTTGTTCCAGGAGCAGATATCAGTGAGGTCCTCTGGGCTCAATGTGACTAAGTATACCAGTGAGGCCAGGCTTTTGCTTAGGGTCCATTTTCGCTCATTTATTTGGCACTGTCACATTTTGAAATATTTTCACTTAAGATGCTTTTCTGTTTATTTTTAGGGCTTTCATCATCACAGGGCAGACCTATACACGAAAAGTGGATATTGAGGTGCTGTCTGTGCTGGCTAGCTTGGGGGCGTCAGTGCACAAGGTGAGTGGTGGTAGCTTGTGGAGGTGGGTGAGAGCTTTGGACACCACAGACAGACCAAATCAGCCTCAGACTTTCACTTAATCATGTCTCTCAAGAGATGTCAAACATTATTTTAACAGTTTGGGGTCCATAAGTGAAGCCTCTTAAATTAAGGTGTGTTAAGGGGAAGGATGGGTTTTGACCTTCTCATTAAAGTTCATCTTGCTATTGTCCTTCTGTGATACCTTAAGCAGTGTTTAACAAAAACACTTCCATGCTCCCTGAGTTTGTCATCCCAGCTCTTCAGGAGCCGAGAGAAGGCTGAGTAAGATACTCTCCAGGAGCTCTTGGGGAGGATGTGCTGATCTTCAGCTCAGCAACGACGCACCTGGGGAGCTCATCTGCTTCAGTCTAGTCCCTGCTCCCAGGTTCCTACATAAAAGATGTAGAGTGATGCCGGTACTGCTGCTTTCCCCCCAGATTTGCACTGACATACGCCTCCTGGCAAACCTCAAAGAGATGGAGGAACCCTTTGAAAAACAACAGATTGGTAAGTGTTGTGTGAAGACCTGGGAGCACCACAGAGATGCTGGGAGGCTGGCAAGTGTGTGTTAATAGCTCACTCAGCAGCACCCTCGGACACTGACCTCTGAAATCTTTCTGCGTTTGCTTCTTGTCCTTTACATTGGCAGGCTCGAGTGCGATGGCATACAAGCGGAACCCCATGCGCTCAGAGCGGTGCTGTAGCCTTGCCCGTCACCTGATGACCCTTATCATGGATCCGCTGCAGACAGCCTCTGTGCAGTGGTTTGAACGCACGCTGGATGATAGTGCCAATCGGTCAGTAGGATGGGAATGTCACCTATAGCAGGTTGGGGAGAGGACCAGAAGAGGGGCCTGGAAGCAGAAGGACGTTTAGAGCATCTCTGTATTCCCTTTTTGTCTCAAAGAGCATGGAGTCTAGCAGGGAGGCAAGAACATAGAACAGTGTGCTAAGTGTTAGGATCAAAGTGTGTGGGAGCAAAGAGGAGGGAGAAGTGATAGAGAAGTTGGGAAAGCTCCAAAGAGGAGGTGATGCTTTAAGACTTAAAGAAATATAGGCATTTTTTAAAGACATTTAGGACAAGGTTAGGAGCAGTGTACAAGGCTCAAAGGCAGAAGAAAGAACAGTTTATGGAGTTACTAATAGTTGGGTAGCACTGGGGAATGAAGTATGTGGCAAGAGATGAGGTGGGACACGATCGTGGGTCATAACCAGTTTATGAAGGGCCTTATAGTTCCTGAAAAGGAGTTTAGATATTGTTCTGAAGGCAGGTAGATGTCAGCTTTGGTATCTTGGCACAATGACATGTTGGTTAGTTACGAGATGGGTCAGAAGTAATTTGTAGTTATTAATAAGGTACCAACATGCACATGGTTTTCTAATTTGTGTATATACTTATTTAAAGCAGATTCACGTTACTCTTGTTTGCTTGCACTGGGATTTCTTGAGTGGAAAAGAATATATAGTTAAAGGTAACTGGGTTTTGTGCATAACCCAGGGTTTATCTATGGAAATAAGATATGTGAATTCATTCACAGATCAGCCGTTGAATACTTTTTAGCAGGCTGTGACCTAATCAGATGTGCTCGCTAAAACACACTGCAACAGTTTGGAGAATCAGTTGTACAGGGACGTGGATCTGGTCAGAACAAGTTACGAGGCTACTTTAAAAGTCCACGTCCACACTGGCATAGTGGCCTTGTGAATGGAGAGGAAGAATGTGGATATAAGATCAGTGACAGACTGGCCGATCTTGGTGGTTGACTGGAATGAGTATTAAGATCATGTATGGAGTGCTAGTGACATTTACTGAGACGGGAGCTACAGAGAGAAAAGAAGCTGGTTTGAGATGGTGAGCAGGAGGCAGTGGAAAATGGCTGAATTCAGTTTTGGGTTTGAGGTGCCTACATATCAACCAGATAGAGATCTCCAATTGGGTATATGGTCTGGTGCTTGGGCAAGTGGTCTGGACCAGAGGTGATAGATTTGAGGGTCATCAGGATATTGAGGTAGTTGAAGTCAGGAGATTGAAGGAAATTGTCCAAGTACATAGTACATATGGCATGAGAAGTCAACAGGGCAGCTTCTTGGGACACACCCTACATTTCACTAAAATTGTTTTGTTTAAAGAGATAACTGAATAGGCTGTTTGTTTTCTAGACGTATCTGTTTGGCCGAAGCATTTCTCACTGCAGATACTATATTGAATACGTTGCAGAACATTTCTGAAGGATTGGTGGTATACCCCAAAGTAAGAGGCCTCATTTCAAAAGCAAAATATTAGGGAGGGGTTGGACTGTGGGAAGGGGAGTATAGCCTTTTCTTGCTCTGGAGTATGTTGAGGGAGCTGTATTCTGGTCCAGCAGTTCTTCCCAACCAGAGCTCATCCTTCAGGTTGTGGCATAAGCTCTGGGGAACTAACTGTGGAATTCATAGGCACATCTATAGAAAAGGGAAAAAGAAGTACTTGAATTGGCTTAAACTGTCTCCCAGCATGAATCATCAGCTCTGGTGAGACTGGCAGAGCAGACTGTTCCCTTTGCCTGTTTTTAAGTACCTGAAGCAGATGGGTTCATTTCCATCATATACTCAACTCGTGAGGTTGAGCACTGAAATTTAACAAACTTGAGGTTTTAGGAATCATCTCGATGAAGCAATTTTTAAAAGTTGACTTAAATCAACTTTTCTTTTTTTAAATCAGGTAATACTCTGGATTAGTAAGAAAACTGAAAAATACAGTGTAGAATAAAACAATACATTCTGCTCTATTCATAAATATGATAGTTCATGTCCTTGCTCTGCGTTTTGCTGATCATAGTTGATATCTTACTGTGTATGACTTTGTAACCTTGAGGCATCTTTCTTGGCCCTTCATTCATTCATTCTAGGTAATTGAGCGGCGCATTCAGCAAGAGCTGCCTTTCATGGCCACAGAGAACATCATCATGGCCATGGTGAAAGCTGGGGGTAACCGCCAGGTTTGTAACCTTTCATGCTCCTGGGTAAATTGAAAGTGCACCTTTAGTCCTCCTCTCTCCTCCCTGAAGAAGAATGGATGAAGGAAGGTGTTTCTGTCATTACCTTCAGTCATGATATTGGTATAGAACGTGACCACATTCTGCCGTAGAACAGGCTTATCTCTGGAGGGTGATTGTGGTGAACTCAGTTTATTAAAAGTGACTCTCTTAATCACTTAATAGAAAAGGTCCACTCTCAGTGAAGGAATTAGGTCTGAATTTTCATAAGAAGATTCATGGGAAGTGGGCAGGACACAAGAGCAGATGGTTCATGATGCCTTAGAGGAGCCAGCTCGAGGTGGGTGTTCACTTCCTCCTAGGATGTGGTCAGAGAGTCAAGATCCTGGTGAGTCAGACTGTAAGGGCAACCACCTCCGCTTGGAGGGGCTTTGTGTAACAGCCATAGACAGCATGGATGTGGAGTGTCAGACGACTTTTCAGGTTCTTCAAATGCCCTGTTAGTAGTGAACCAACCATACCTCACTGTCTTACCAGGATTGCCATGAGAAAATTAGAGTGCTTTCCCAGCAGGCGGCTGCTGTGGTAAAGCAGGAAGGGGGTGACAATGACCTCATAGAGCGTATCAAGGCTGATGCCTACTTCAGTCCCATTCACTCCCAGCTGGACCAAGTACTGGATCCTTCTTCTTTCACCGGTCGTGCACCCCAGCAGGTAAGCGTCAGAGCACTCCTGTTGTGCTGCAGTGTTCCCCAGGTGCCCTTTTTTACACTGCTGGGCTACAGAACCTGAAGTGCTCGAACATTTCTACTGTATAGGAGGTATGAGGAAAATGGGGCTAGTCAGAAAGAATCCAGAGCAGGTTGCTGGCTAAAATGTAAAGATTTGGTTGTTTTGAGCTGCCTTAACTATTTCCCCCTGTGGATTTCTCTGAATTCCCTTTTGGTCTGGAGTATGTGGTAAAATCGACAAAGATTGAGTTTTACCATCAGGTAAATCTGGGTTCAGTCTTGACTTCTGGCTTTTACTGGCCGACAGGATAAAAGTACGTATCTCATAGGATTGTTATGTGGATTGAACGGCCTAGCATAGTGCTGGATGCATAGTAAATATTGAGTAAATGTTAGTTATTTTTCCTGTTGGAGACTACAAGAGTTAATTCAAAAACATTCATCGAGTACAGACTAGGTGCTCAGTTTATGTTCAGTTAATTCGTGATTAATTCTGGATAATTCTTTTCTTCAGGGGTCTCCATACTCAGTGGTGAAAACTTGTAAACAGGTCACTGTAATACCAAGCAGTACATGCATGCATTGAGGGAAGCACATCTTTTTTGGCATCACAGAGGAGGATTCAGTGCTAGAATAAGAGAAGTTGGGAAAGACTCCTTGGAAGACATGACGTCTGAGCTGAATCTTAGGGACAAGTAGGAGTTGGCCTGGGAACACCAGGCTGAGAGGAGAGAGCAAACACATAGATGTCCAATATGGGAGAGAAACTATAATCATTTGAGTGTTGCCAGATTATCAAGTGCCCCAGAACTAGTTACAGGATTTAAAGTTTCAGACAGACAAGAGTTTATCATTTGTATTCAAATCACTCTGGGGTTTGGGATTTGAAAGAAGTAGGGAGTAGGGAGACCAATAAGGAGGCTGCTGCAGTGGCCAGGCTGTTACTGACGAGGGCTTTGAGCCAAGGCAGTGGAAGATACAAATGAGGGGATGTGAGGGCTGCTGCGGAGGCTGATCACCTGGCAGCTAGTTGAATGAGGAGGAGAGAGGAAACAGCGATTTTAACTTGGGTAACGGGGTGGAGAATGGTGGGCCCAACTGAGAGAACACAGGCTGGGCTGGCTTCTGGGGAAGGACAGGCTATGTGGGCGTGGTAGGCTGAGCTGCTGGTGTCTAGGGAGAGATTTCTGACAGGAAATTGAGAAAAATAGAAGCTCAATGGTGGAGTAAAAGCTTTATCAAATCAGGTCTCAAGTCAGATATAAACTGACATTGAAAAAAGTATTATCAAAACCTGTATCTTGGGGGCTGGCCCCATGACCAAGTGGTCAAGTTTGCACGTTCCACTTCATCAGCCCAGGGTTTCGCCGGTTCAGATCCTGGGTGTGGACCTCCCACCACTCTTCAGGCCATGCCGAGGCCCCATCCCACACAGCACAACCAGAAGGACCTACAACTAGAAGATACCACTATGTACTGGGGGCTTAGGGGAGAAGAAGAAAAAGGCTTGGTAACAGATAGTAGCTCAGGGCCAATCTTTAAAAAAACCTCTATCTTAGTGTTTTCTGTTGTCTTATATTTGCTTTCCTCTTTGGCAGGTACGGAGATTCTTAGAAGAGGAGGTGTATCCCCTGTTAAAACCATATGAAAGTGTAATGAAGGTGAAAGCAGAATTACATCTGTAGAGTCGGGAGAGAACTAAACAAAAAATCATTGTTGGCTTTAACTTTTATTGCCAAGTCATGAAAACTGTTATTCTACTGCCTTGTTTTACCTCAAGAATTGTTACCTTAAATTAATATAGCACTGTGTTCTCTCCATGGTGCTTTCACATTTCTCAAGGTTTACAAGGTAGAAATAAATTGTGTTATAGTTGGATTCCGTTTTTCACAGCAACACAGACTTGCATAATAAATATAGCTGGTAGTTTTCTCTCTGTTCTTTCAAGGTATATTTTCCATCCAGTCTGGTTCTTTTCACATGTTCACTTGCTTGTGAGGGAGTGAGCAAATTCCTGGTCCTCTCTTCTGAAGGGGAATTTGATCTGGGCCTAGCAAAATGACCTGGACTCAGTGATTCAGTATGGTTGGATACCTTTATTTCAGGTATCTTTAGCTAGAATAAGGAAATTGGGAGCTACAATAAATTCTCAAAGAAATTGATGTCTGTGATCATCAGGCTTACTCAGCTGAGTTGTGTCCACCCTCACTTCATCTTTTCATAAGGCTTATATATCAAGGAAATGCTAATTGAGTGTATTGATTTCATCAAGGCATTTGACAATCTTTAATCCTGGTTACACAGATTGATAGCCGATTGAACCAGCTGTAGCCAAAGAAAATTGAGTTATG
Source organism: Equus asinus (assembly GCF_041296235.1). Taxonomy (NCBI): domain Eukaryota; kingdom Metazoa; phylum Chordata; class Mammalia; order Perissodactyla; family Equidae; genus Equus; species Equus asinus. Next base: position 21,257,361 of record NC_091793.1, on the reverse strand, counting down.
AATTCTCGCCCACCTGGAGGAGGAGCACTGGTGTCGTGCTGCGGGCCTCTGTCCATAGCTCTGTCTCATTCCACATACTTTTTCTGCATAGATAAGAATGAAGAAAGCTTATTTATCAGATGACACAAAAATAGGACAATTAACCAATACATTTATTTGGTAAAAGAGTTAACTAAGATTTCATCTAACCTAAATAAATTGAAATGATGTGGCCAAAACCAGGAAGAAAAAATTAAGATAAACGTACATAAGTTAAACATAAACTCAGTACGAACCAGAAATGGTCACCAGTGAGAGAAGACAGTTTTGGGATGTGGTGGTGGTAGTATGTGTCCAGAAAGCCAACATAGTCTTAACTGTTCCACACTCATGGCATTGTGTTCGATTATGGACACCCAGTCTGGGCCAACCTCCAGAGAAGCCCTTATAAGAGGAGGAGAGGTGAAGGAATGTTAGGACCCTTTCCTATAGGAGAAACCTTGTCAACGCTTCACTTACTGTTGTGAGGAGGAAGAATGACTTGATTTTTACTCCAAGAGACAAAACTGATGCCCCACCCATTGTTGAGAGTCAGGCTAGATATGGGAGCTGCTGTGAGTTAATGATTCCCCCATCCCTTGGGGTCAGGCAGCAGCCAGAAGACTCCCTAGTTATCAGGAATGGGAATGTGAGGAACGAGAGGCTGCATCGCCTCCAGTTGTATATGCAAAGCTAGCCAGAAGTGATGAGCTTGGCCTAGTGGAAAGAAAGGGGACTAGAAGGAGGCAATTCTTAAAACCAAGTTCTAAATACAGATCCAAAAGCAGTTGATTACTCTGTTCCTCTCTGGTGACAATCTTGAAGGGACGTTTGAAACTGTTAGATCTGGCACAAGGAATTACGTCGCTGGGTTCTGATCAAGCTTGCTGTCTACTTCCTTCTGTGGTATGGACCACTTAAGAGGGATCCACCACTATCAGTGTATCTGTAGTCTGAGAACTTATATTACATACCAGACACGCTGGGGATATCAGATACCATGGATTTTAACTAATAGTTTTCCTCATAGAAAATAAGGAAGTAAGATAACAGTCTTATTCTGGCAATTCTTAACTCATGGTTGGTGGTTTGGCTGGTTTTCTTCCTGGGCTGTTTGGGTGGGTTTGTTGTATCTTATTTCCTCTTCCATTCTCTCTTGTTTTCATATACTTGTGATATACTCTAAGTGCAATTTTGTTATCTTATTTTCCCATTTAACACTAATTTAAAGGCATTTGTATGGGTTGCAGTTTGGCTCAGAAGAGAGAACACTCATGCCTTTTGGAAGATTAGATTGAATTCCATTACCCAGTGATGCAAACTCCAGGATCTGAACCATCTAGAAATCAGGGTCTGGGCAGACTGGGACAATCAGCTTCTGTTCAGGCGCAGTCAGTCACCTAGGTACTACTGCCCTCTTCTCCTGGCCGATGGTAGATTCCATTTGATAACGAGGAGAGCTCAATGTCCTTAAAGTAGAAGCACAGAGGTTAGGTGCTCCAGGATGGTGTATATCCTGGATGGAGGTGAGGGTTAGCTGACTGAAATTGCATAATGTAGGGTCTGACATGAAGAAGGTACTCAGAAGATGTCATTTGCCTTTCTGAGCCCAGGAGGGTTTGCTAGCTTTCTTCAGTGTGGTCAGTTAGAAACAGGATGCTGCCATTGATTTAGTTTGCCTCCCATGGAAGAGAGCATTTCCTGAATTTAAACCGCCCAGAGAATGAACGGGGAATGAGTCAACATAAAAGATAAACACAAAAAAGTAAAAAGTTAAAAAACAAAAAAAGTGCTAGCTTCAGCAGCACATATATTAAAATTGGAACAATACAGAGAAGATTAGCATGGCCCCTGTGCAAGGATGACAATGCAAATTCGTGAAGCATTCCATATTTTTTTTTTAAAAAAAAAAGCTGAAAAGCTATGTAATGAAATACTAAGTGTGGTTTTTTTGGATAATGAGTTTAAGGGGATTTTTATTTTCTTTTTGCTTGTGTGTATTTTCTCAAGTTTTTAATGTAATTTTTATTTAAACAAACTTTAAATTTTAGAACAGTTTTAGATTTACAGGAAAATTGCAAAGAGAGTACGGAGTCCCCACATATGCTATGCTGGGTTTCCGCTGTTACTAGCATCTTACATTGGCATGGTACAGTTACCGCAGTTAATGAGCCAATATTAATACATTATTAAATAAAGTCCTTAGTTTTTAACTAGTGTTCTTTTTCTGTTCCAGGATCCTATCTGAAACAGAAATTACATTTAGTCATTATAACATTATTTTTTAAGTACTGGAATTCATATATATTACTTACAAGGTGTGTTCTTTATCAGAGATGTGGACTAATGGACACAAAATTTAGCTGGTCTTCACCATAACTAGAAGTTAAAGCAGAGTTTACTTTTTCCAGTCTGGATCTGGTGTGGCCTTATCCTTACCTCATTAAATGCTGTATACAGAGAAATTCTTAGAGGCCAAGTTTATGACAAAATAGTTTAAGTGGTGAATATGGGTGGTAATTTACCTTCATGAAAAGCCCAAACTCAACTAAGGTGGATTTCTGGCCCAGATTTCAAGATGAGCATTTCAGAGGACAAGATGTTCTTTAGGTCAAATGAGAAATGAGTTTTTGGGCCAATGAAAACAAGAGGCCCTCGTTTTTCTTATAACAAGGCCCTTTGGCCTTAGAAAAGCCTTGTTTGACCGCCCATTAGGATTCTGATGCCTCACTTGGTACTGCAAGTTCTCTTATCTTTGTGATGGTACTGGGCCTTCCCCTTCAGAGTGGGCCAGAAATTGTGGTTAGGTAACACATCAGCCCGGGCTGGAGTGGAAGAAGGGGTTTGAAGGGATATCTGGGAACTACTGCAGACCCTCTTGTCCTTAATCCCCACAACAGGTTTCTTAGGAAATAACCAGCTCATATCAAATAGGGCGTCTCAAGTGGTCACATGTGAGATCTGGAGGGAGACTGGAGCCATGAATGCTGCAAGTCAGTTTCCATCCACGAACGAATGACCTAGCCTTTCATTGCTCTGGCTTGAGGGCAGTGAGAAGTTTAAAACTATGGCAAGGTGTTATACCTCTCCCATGGCTTTAAACTTGGAGAAGTTGTAATTAGGATAGCGTTGGTTCTAAGAGTACAGGCCAAGTATACTGCAGAAATCCAAACATGAACAGATCTCAGAAGGATTCATCCCATAGTTCCTTAAATAACTGACTTGATTTCTTTCAAGAAAAAAAGGGTAAAATAATGTATGTATACTTCACATTTAGAAGGTTTCGTTTCTTTAGTGATAACCTGGAGGAAATAACTATTTACAAAATATTTTGTTTCTGATCCAGATTTCATACTTTAACGAGTATTTTTTTCAGCACTCTACTGTGTGTTGGCAATACACTGGTGAGCAAGACATTCTGCCCTCCTGGAACTTATGGTTCCAGTGCAGGAAACAGACTACAGAGTGGTGAGTGGCTCCTCAATAATGGGACATAGATAATTGAACATCTGAGCACATGTAAATTTCATTAAGCTCCACTGAGAAAAGGTGTTCTTGAGATGTAAATTCAACCAGAAATCCACACTGCTTTCCTTGGTTTTTTTAGCTCCCTTGGTTTAAGCATCTTGTTATTCACTCATGATGCAGAAGCTGCTTTTTCCACCTGCACGGTGCTTGGCTGAATTACTTCAATACACCTGGCTCCATCCACCCTTCATGTGGCGTGAATTGAGAGGGGCCCCCCTGCCTTGGGTGCTGTCCTAGGAAGCTTTTAAGAATTTTGGCATTTTCTTTTCTTTTGTTGACTGACTAATGGAGGCTACATGTGTATACAGAATTCTTACACAGCATTTACAAATAAGGTTTCATACAATTGTTAGTCTACCATTCCTAAAAGGGTAGTACTCGTTTTCTGTCCCCTATGGCATGTAGACCTGCCCAGTATTGATCTCTGTCAAATGTTCCACTGGACCCAGGGGAGGACTGGAAGCTTTATTTGGCAGCAGTGTTGACAAATCCTTAGTTCCCTATTAAATCTGTAGGGAAAGAAGGCAAAAATGAAATGCTGATGGTTTATTGCAAAAACCTAAGGGGCCTGTGTTGAAACTAGCTCAGCCATTGAGTTTTGACACCTCAGCTTACCTTACAGCTATCTAAAGAAATTATTTTCCATAAAGATAAATTTAAGAAATATAGCCCCTGCAAGTTGTGAGATGAGAGAAAAAGGATGTCATCACGCTAAAAAGGCTGAAATTTTTCAGCTCTACAATTTTTTTTTCTAGGAAGATTCACCCTGAGCTAACATCTCTGCCAATCTTCCTCTATTTTGTATGTGGGTCGCAGCTTCTACGTGACTGAGGAGTGGTGTAGGTCCAAGGCCCGGATCCCCCAAACTTAACCACTATGCAAGGGGTTGCCTCCCCCCCCCCCTTTTTTGTTAAGGAAATCAAAATTTGAAAGATGGTGGTGTGGTTGGGAAGAAAAATGAACTTGGCCACAGAAATGGTTCAGATCTCTGCTCTGCCACTTAACCAGGTGGTTTTCATAATTTTGGTTAGGTCCTCTAAAATTTGAATGATAAACTTCACCCTGCTTTCAGCAGAGGAGTCCTGTGAATGGCGTGTGAGTGCACTGTAAAGTGAGCATAATACAGTAAGGTCATGACTGAGGCTGCCTTATTTTGTAGGCTTTGCCTGTGGTTTCTATTCATTCACCTGGCATCACCAGCTTGGAACACCATTTGGAACCCATGCTTAAGATAATAAGTAGCTTTAAAGCTAAGTTTATATCTCTTCAGAGTGGGGTGAAATTTCTGGAGAACATTCCTGTAATATTGTAGCTTTTGGTGACCTTTCTAAAAGGTGGCAAGCACGATTTTTCAAGGTAGAGACTGATGTCAACTAGGACCTGGATATCAAATGGAGATGGGCCTGCTACCTTCCTGGACTGTTCATTTGCACTGTGCTTTAACATTTTCTCAAATAGCATCTAGTTCTCACACAACCAGAAGCTCACACTCATTTTATGGGTGAGCTAAATGTTAGTGTGCTTGAGTGACTCAAATGCAGGCTTCTGACTACACCCACTGCATTATACATGCCGGAGAGTGAATTTCTTGGGCATGACCTCAATCAATTTGTTCCAATTTGTGGCTAATTCCAAGGCTGGTGAATTGTCTAAGAGTGGATCGGGCTGGGCTAGGACTGATTCTGAACGCTCGTAATGAAGGCACTTAACAGGCTGGCCTTGTGCCAGTGGTTAAGTTCCTGTGCTCCGCTTCAGCAGCACAGGAGTTTCCAGGTTTGGATCCTGGGCGCGGACCTAGCAGCGTTCATCAAGCCATGCTAAGGCAGCGACCCACATAGCACAACTAGAAGGACCTACGGACTAGAATATACAACTACGTACTGGAGGGCTTTGGGGAGAAGAAGAAGAAAAAAGATTGGCAACAGATGTTAGCTCAAGGCCAATCTTTAAAAAAAAAAAAAAGAAAAGAGACACTTAAATATTTAGAAATGAGCATCAAGTAAGGGCCACTCCTTCCCAGAAACCTGCCCCATCTATCCCGCGTCCTGACGGCTGGTCCACCCCATATTGCCCTCAGGTCCTCGGGCTGCGGTGCAGACGGGAGACCAGTGGGCATAAGCTAGGCTAAAAATGGGCTTCCATGGGTCGGGGAGCGGGGCTTGTCTCTGGAATGAGACTCACATGCGGGTCCAGGGTCGCGCAGATGCTGCGGACACTCGCGCCAGGCGGACCACAGCGACTACAGTCCCCGGCATGCCCCGCGGCCGCCCGCTCGGCCCGGCGCGCGTGCGCGCTGGCACCGCCGAGCGCCGACTGGGTCCGAGCGGTGGAGCCGCGAGCCTGAGCAGGTTGGCGCTGAGGTGGCGCGGAGGCGAGGCGGCGGAGCAGCTGGACATCCGCTGTGGGGCAGGTCAGTTCGGGGCGAGAGGTCGGCCGAGACTTGTGGGGCCCGGCGCCCGCACGGCCCCTCCGGTGTGGACGCGGGGGCGGCTGTGGACAGACCGACGGAGGGGCCGCAGGGGTCGCGGAGGGGACAAGCGCTGGCCCCGGCCGCAGAGAGCGGCGCCGCCGGCCTTGGCTCGCGCGGCGCGTGGGGCGGCTCCGGCTGTCGGCGGCCGCGCGGGCTCCTGCGGTCCGGGCGCGGCGCCTGCGGGCGGGGCGGTGGTCGGACCCGCGCCGCCTGCGTCCTCGCTCGGGGGGCCGGGCCTCGAGCCCCCGGCGGCGCAGCCGGGCCGGCAGGAGGCGGGGCCGCGGCGCGCGAGCTCAGGCCCGGGGGCTCGGCCCGGCGCATCCCCCACCCCGGCAGCTGGGAGCGGTCTTTCAGAGCGCATCCCATGCCGGGCGCCTGTTTCTTTTTCCTTTGGGAAGAACGGCTGCCTCGGGCGCGTTTACACAGCACACTTCCTCAGGTGTCACTGGAGACTTAGGTTGAAGATTCAGGTCGGGTCCAGGGTCAGCCTCAGATTCGGGCCGAGACGCGGAGCACGCTGTAAAATGTGTTTGTATTTCAACTTTGGGGAAATTGAGGCATGTATTAGCGAGGATCACCGACTGGGGTTAGGATTGGAATTTTGAAAATTATTCTCATACTTAGGTTAATGATGCAGGATGCTTTTTATATGGGGTGGGGTGGGGGCGTTTTAAAGTTTCTTTTCTATGACAGATGACTGTGTCGTATTTGCCAGCCTTGTGCTGCACGTGAGGTTTGTGGTGGGTTCTGGCTCTTTTTTGGTGGGATGTTTAGAGGTGTCCAGTAATATACTTCACCCTTCTTTCTTCTTCTTTCTTGGTAAATTCAAGTTCCTAATCAGACTCTGATTCACAAAAACTGAATTTTCAACTGACTTGTTTACTTGTAGCTTTTGTGATAAAGTTGATAGATACACATACAGTTCCTACTTTTCTTCCTCATGTCTTTTCCTTATCTTCTGATTCTCTCTGAACGCTAAGCAATAGTTAGTATCTTCTTTGTTTTACATGTTTGTTTCTGTTCTCCATGATTAGTTAGTAAGTGATTCTAAATAAAGGTCGATATTCCAGTTTTTTGATAATGCTAAATGCATGTAGCCTTTTCAGAACTAGTTGTCACATTAGCCTGGACATTAGGTGTGCAGGGGTCTGGAAGAGCAGGGAGGGGGCGAGGGGTTTCTGTTGATCAGATATGGGTACCAGGTGAACATGACCCGTGACCAGAGCATTAACTTTAAAAGGCTGTGAACAAAAACTGTTTAAATATAAAAGGGCATACTAATCTTGTGGATTTGGGAACTTGTCAGGTTGACAGTCAGTGAACTAGAGTAATAATAGCTCACAGAAATGAACTGACATCAGGGTGAAATATGGAGACGGGAACTCAGGAGAGAATTGTCTGTTTTAGCACACAGCCATCTTTCTGTGCCTGGAGTGTATGCTGGGAACACCTTGTTGGCTTAGAAACTTGGTGTTCTGAGTGTTTGTGTTTTTAGTTTCTCTCTTCTTAGTTCTCAATGAGAGTTTTGGCAGGAGCCCAAAAATCTTGTACAGTTGACGCTTTAACAGCTTTATCTCCTTATTCTCCAGATTGTCCCTGTTCCTCTGCTGGGGACATCAGTAATTTTCCACAGTAGCCATTCATGAACTCATGCAGACTGTCACATGGCAGTAGACTAGCACAGAGGGTGGTAAAAACGGAAGAAATAAGGATCCTGTTTCTTTGCCATCACATGTTACACACAGGCTGAGACAGAAAATCTGGACTGAACACAAGCTATGTGGGAGGGCTTAGAACACGAGAGTCCCGGCTTCCACATACAGTAGTAATCATCGATTCTCTTGATTGAATGTCTTCCGTTTGCCAGGGGTGTAGCTGTAACAGGGAGGTGTAGTTCATTCTCATTTTGTATATGTGTAAGTCAAAGCACACAGGTTAGGTGGTTTGCCTACAGACATAGTGACAGGGCCAGAATTCAAATTCCAGTCTGCCTGACTCTGACACCCCTGCTCTTTCTCTTGTGCTGTACTCCCTTCCAGCAAATACCGTCCAGTCCTTCTCATTCTTAAAATATATAAAACTTTCCTATGATCACATCTCTTTTTCAGACTATTACCATTTCCCCTCCTTTTCCTTTCTAGACTTGTTCTTAAAAAGCAAACTCTATGCTCTTGTCCGCCATTTACTCCTTAGTTCACTGCTGTCTGGCTTCTACCCCCAACTCTGTTGAAATTGCTCTCATGAGCTCCACTCAGCCATTTATTGAATACCTGTCGTATGTACCATCTTCTAGACTTACAAAGAGGCTAAAACATGGCTCTTGCCCTGAGGGAGCTTAGGGACTAAAGAGAGAGAAAGTTTCATACGTGTCAGTATGATGTGTTAATTGCTGATGGAGCAATCTTTGCTCTTGGGAGCTGGAGAAGGAACACTTCACTGAGAAGTGGGCTGCCGGCAGAGAGAAACTCTAAATTGTTCCAGACAGCGGTGTCAGGGTTGCATCTGTAGGTCTGGAGTTTTAGGAGAAGCTGTATCTCACCAGTGAGCGATGATACAGTTGAAATGCACCGTGTAAGCCTTACAGTCTGGTGGGCCTGGGAACTGAGCTTTAATTTCTTCTTTTATAATACCTGCCTACAACGTAAGCTCTATGAAAGTAGGGCCTTTCTCTTTTTCACCACCTCAACCCTGTCTCCCAGAACAGTGCAAGGGGGTCAAGAAACATTAGTTCAATGAGTACCTCATAGGATGTTGTGTTCAGCACATAGTTGGTACTAGTACTCGCAACATAGCATATGACCGAAATAATGAGGCTCACTTTCAGTGTGGGTTATGAACTGACTTTGAAGACCCCATTGTTTGAATAGTAGATGTATAATCACCTCCCTTTCTTTTTTCTTTTGTTTTTTAAGATTTTATTTTTCCTTTTTCTCCCCAAAGCCCCCCAGTACATAGTTGTGTATTTTCAGTTCTGGGTCCTTCTAGTTGTGGCATGTGGGATCCCGCCTCAGCATGGCTTGATGAGTGGTGCCATATCTGCGCCCAGGATCTGAACCGGTGAAACCCTGGGCCGCCGAAGCAGAATGCGCGAACTTAACCACTCGGCCACCGGGCCGGTCCCACCTCCCTTTCTTTTTGAACATTTAGGCTTGTGACTTTATGGTCACAATTCATAAAGGGGGAGAGACATTCACCTCTTTTCTGTAGGCACAGTTAGCTGTTACCTGTCTTCGCTTCTAATATCATGCCTCTCTTCCAGTTATAAACACATTCCTGCTTTTTCTAAGTGCTTGTGATGTAGATTTTGTATGTGTGTTTTTTCCTCTGCTAATGATGTGAATTGTTTTGCGAAGTTAACTTCTTTGGAACCATTAAATAGCTTTATCAAGAAGAGTAACGTTAGAAATAAGATTGAAAGCCCCAATTAAGTTACCAGAAGGTTGGTTTTAGGAAAGGCCTGGTTTCCAATTAGGACTAAGAAGATTTTTTCTTAACAAAATGATATGACTGTTCCTGGCCTTCTCTAGATATCTAGTTAGCCTTCTAGCTAACATTCTAAAGACATGAAACAATAGATCATTTCTCTCTTGTGTTTGAGTTTCATTTGTAAATATCTTTAATATATGTGACTTGAGGTTAGGGTTAAAGTCCAAATACAACCTTTTTTTTTTTTTTTTTTTTTGATGAGGAAGGTTGGCCCTGAGCTAACATCTGTTGCCAATCTTCCTCTTTTTGCTTGAGAAGATTGTCGCTGAGCTAACATCTGTGCACTCTCCCTCCATTTTATGTAGGATGCTGCCACAGCTTGGCTTAATGAGCAGTGCTGGGTCCATGCCTGGGATCCGAACCTGTGAACCCCGGGCCACCGAAGCGGAGTACACGAACTTAACCACTATGCCACTGGTGCGGCCCCCACCTTTTTTTTTTTTTTTTTAACTTTTGAAGTCAGTAGAGTATAGTAATTAAGAGTACCTACGATGAAGTTAAATTCTGTCTACCACTTTAAACTTTGAAAACTTAACACAAGTGGTATAACTTCCCAGTGCCTCATTCTGCTCATCCACAAAATCACGATAGTTACTACCACCACCACCACTCATGGTAATAGCTAATATTTACTGGGCGTTTACTATATATGAGGCACACTTCTAAGAATTTTACGTATATTAACTCAATCTTCATAACCACCATAAGTATTATTAGTGTTACACCCACTTAAGGTGAGGAAACAGTCACAGAGACGCTAAGTAACTTGCTCAAGGTCACACGAATAAGTAGTAGAGTCAGGATTTGAACCCGGGTAGTCAGACTCCAGAGTTTGTGCTCGTAACCTTCTCCTTCATAGGGTTGTTTTGAAGCTTAAATAAAATAATCTGTGGAAAGTGTCTGTGACAGGCAGGCAGTGAGTCCCGGCTACCACAGTTAGCTTTGAGTTTATAAAGCATTTCACGTGTATTTTCTTATTTGGCGTCGTAAGTACGACAAGTGTTGTCGTGAGCATCACCAGCTCACAGACAGGAACTGAGGCCTAGTGTGGTGGCTTGCCCGAAGTCACAGAGCAGGTGAGGAGGCAGTGCCCTGGCTCTGCTCCTCCGCCACACCTGGATTCTCACGTTGATTTTAAGGCATCTCGTTTTGAGAGAGGTTAGCGGACATGTTGTTTTGGCCTGCCCAGCTTCCAGTCCAGGTTTTTTTGGGAATAGCAGCTCATGGTGCTTTGAGGACGCAATCCATCCCTGACCAAGAAGGTGGTGGTCACACGACCCCCGGTTAGGCCAGCAGGGGGTAGGCAGATAGATGTGTTCCTCCTCTAATTTGAATCTGAGGTGGAATGACACAGTGACAGACAGTCGCAGCTCCCTTATCACAGTCAGGAGTTAATTCCTAATCTGTAGACACGGGAGCTGTTCTGTTATTTGTTCTCAAGACCTGATTCTTCAGCTTTTTCTCAGTCGTGTGCCCTACCTCATAGCCTTCCAATACATTCCTATAGTATGTAATTTAAGTTACCCAAAGTCAATTTTTGTGGCTTGCAGCTGAGACTCCCTTAACACGCAGCTCCATGACATGAGGCCATGTCACTTAGAAAAGAGTTAAAATAACTGGTTAACTTTAACCTGAAGAGAAGAGGCGTCTCAGAGAAGACCTGAGGTTGTCTTCAAAGGTCTGAAGCATATAGTGTACAAAGTGTCCCTAAAAAGAATGAAGAGTAGACATTACTAGCAAACAGATTTCTGCTCAAGTTACAGCCTAAGGCAGGGCTGTCCTCGGGTGGACAGGCTCTCTTGGTCTGTGGAGGTGGATATATGCGCTAGAATTGTTCAAGCCAAGACGACATGGTCCCCTAGGAGGAGTAATGTGGGTTTTAATAATCTAATGGGTAGTTGTACTAAATGACCTGTAAAGGTCGCTCCAGTTCTGAGGTCATGCTTCTCTGATTGAAATCTAAGTCTCCAGAGTCTCAGACCTAGAGATCTTTCTAGAACAAGACTGTTCTTGCCCTTCTCTACTTTGCCAACCTTGTCCCCCTGCCTCACCACCTATCTACTGCTCTTCTGTCTGCCCCAGGCCTCAGCTTCGCTCGGCTCCTCACCTTCTTCAGGTCTTTGCTCAGATTTCACCGTCTCATTGAGCCTTCCCTGAACACTTGATTGGAAATGGCACCTTCTGGAAACTGCCTCTCCCCTTTCCTGCATCGTTTTGTTCTCTAGCATTGTTCGTCCCCTGGCATACAATTGAGTTTCTTATTTATCTTTTTAATCACTTGTTTCCCCTCTAGAATGCCGGATCCTGGAAAGAAGAGATTTTTATCTCTTTTGAGCACTGCTGTATCCCCATCACTTAGAACAGTGCCTGGCACATAGTAGGCATGCAGTAAATAGGTGTTGAGTGAGTAAATATTTCCTCAACACAAAATCACCACTGGGTCTGCTTTGAACTCTACCTTTTTCAGTTCCTTTCCTTACTGTCTGGTACCACCTTCTTTTACTCTTCTCTGAATCACAGCATTTTAGGACTAGAAGTCTGAGATCATCCCCTTCATAAGGACTAGAGATCCCCATGTCACACAGCTCATTAATGACAGAATTGGGGAGAGAGTGATGCCTGACTGGTGGTTTATCTATCTCCTTAAACTGTGGTGCCCCTAAATCTTACTGGATTTGTGTGAGTGGTTTGTGTGTGTGTGTGTGTGTGTCTTGGTTTATTTTTGTTTTGAGATTCAAGAATAGGTAGAAAATGCTATAGGCAAACACAGGCAGTATAATAAACTTTGGAAGTGAGTTCTTTTTTTTATAGATGTACATTGCAGAATACATATGTATTTAATTTTATGAAGTGTGTATATTTAAAAGTTGCTGCAACTTTAATTTTTATAAATTATATTTTCTTTCCACATTGATTCACATAATATAAGCAGCGTTTTAACATTATATTCATTCATATTGAGAAGAACTAAGTGCTTTGGGGAAAGTTACAGGAAAATTTTACTAATCTATATAAATTATCAGAAGAAGGCATAAGTATTTGAACAACACAAGATACTATATTTAGGAGCTAGAAAGATTCAAAATAAAATATATTAACTTATTATTCTAAATTTAAAAGGTAAATCTGGAAACTCACTGAAATAACAAAAAAAACAAATTACTTTGATAAAATGAAAGATTATGACCTAACGAAGTTAGCTGGGAGTTTGTAGACTTTTCTACTTGACTGTCATGGCCAGAAAGACCAATAAATATGTCAGGCGTTGTTCAGAAATGTTTTGGAAACAAAACAGAAAATATTATCCCATCGTTTTTTAAAATTTGAGATGGCTCTGAACACTTAGTGTTTTTCTGGTAGAATATGGATTCCTCTCATTTCTCGTAAAGGACCAAATAATAAGCGTGAGAGATAGCCCTTATCATTACCTGACTTAATATGTACGTTTCTGTGCAATTTATTAAATTATATTAATAATCGTTTTATATTATGGGATCGTTTGGTAGTCTCCTTACCTGACTAGAATAAAAGTTGCGCAAGGCTGAGGTTGGGTTTGTTCACTGTTTTGTCACAGGGTCTAAAATGGGGTCTGACCCAGAGTAAACACTCCTTTATGTTGAATGAGAGAATGCCATGTGAGGTCAGAATGAAAGATTAGGACTTGTCATTGTGAAAAAGTGTGGGTAAGAGGAGACTGACTGAAATTTAAAATGGTATTATATTAATAATAGCTTTAACATATTGAGCACCAATTCTTTATTTTATCTGTAGCTGTGTAACAGTCACCCCAGAATTTAGTGGCTTACAGCAACGGTAATCATTTTATTATCCTCTCACTTGGGAGTTGACTGGGCTTCACCAGGTGGTTTTGCAAGCAGTTGCCATTGGATGGGGCTGGAGTCGTCTGGAAAGTTTCCTCATTCACATGTCTTGGGGTGGATGATGCCTATCAGCCAGATCTCAGCTGAGGCTGTTGGCTGGAACACCCACATGTGGCCTGTCCATGTGACCGTACCTACCTCATCATGTGGCACATGTGTTCCAAGAGCGAATGTCCCAAGGAAGCAAGGTAAAAGCACATGGCATTTTTATGACATGACCTTGGAAGCCACATAGTGTCACTTGTACCATATTCTTTTGGTTGAGACAGTCACAGAGCTTTTCCTGGGTTCAGAGAGAGGGGTCATGGACCCCACCCTCAGTGGAAAGAGTGTCAGTGTCACATTTTAAGAAGAGCATGCGGGATAGGTTATATTGTAGTGGCCCATCTTTGGAAAATACAGTTTCTACACCATGTTTGTATCAACTGTGATAGGAATTTTAAGTACTTTTTCAGTTCTTTAATCTGTAGATACAATACCCTAATTTTACTGATAGGGAAACTGAGGCTGTTGAGAGAGGAAAGGTTTTGCTCAAAGGCCGCACAGCTAAGTGGCAGACAAGCTGTCAAAGCCAGGCCTTCTTGCTCCCACTGTACCATGTATAAATAAGGTGAACGTAGATTTCTTCACCGAATCCGAAAATACTAAGGAAGGTATATTCATGTAGGTACCTTGTAAAACACGTGATTAACTTAGTCACTCAACAGACACTTATTGAATCCCTAGGAAGTACTAAATGCTGCATAGGATTCAGCCTTTAAGGAGCTTCCAGTCTACTATGAGAGATGAGGCACACACAACTAGTTAAATGAGATAAGTGTAAGTATGTGGCATTGGATAGGTGCAAGTAAATATTGAGAAAAAGGATTAGGGAAAGCTTCACAGAAGTGGCATTTGAGCTGAGCACTGAAAGATGGATAGAATCTTGACATTCGGACGTGGAAAGTGGCCTTCTAAGCAGAGGAAACAATATAAAGGTACAGGAGCATGTTGAGATAGCAGTGAGTGGTTGGGTGACTGAAGCACAGGGTACAGGAAGGGAAAATAAGAGCTGACTCAAAAGGTTGATTGGGGCCCACTGAAGAAGATGAGGAGGGAACCATGTGATCAGAACCGTGCTTCAGTGAATATTAATCTGGTGTTTATTTAACATGAAAGGAAAGATGGGAAATTTGGAGGCACAGAAACTTGTTAGGAGGTTTTTACAGTGGCCCAGAAAAGTAGAGCAGTGAGGGTCTGGATTAAGGCAGTGGAAATAGAGATGATTAGAGATATTTTAGAGGTAAAATCAGTAGACTTGGCAACTGATTCAGTGTGAGAATAAGAGAAAAGTAGGAGCCAGAAATTACCCTAAAGCTTAAAATCTGAGTCTCTTGGAAGAAGAAATAGGAAAACCAAACAGAATCATCTGAGATGGAATAAGAATAGATTCATTTAAAAAATACAAGTTTTGATGTGTTAGGTGACAAGTCAACTGAAGCTGTCCAACAGGAAGTTGGAAATATCAGGAGTGTTGTTATGGCTAGAGAGAGAGATTTGTAGCTTATCTGTATAGCAGTGATAGTTAAATCCCCATTAGGAACAGGAATGGATTCCCCAATAGGAATCCATGAGGAGTGGGTTAAAAAAGACGAGATTGATTTGGGGAATGTCTTTCTCGGGGGTCTGGAGGAAGACGAGGGGTCAGCACAGAAGCAGTTAAGTAAAGAAAAGCCAAGGTGGTCGTTGCCCTCAGAAGAAACCTGGGTACGTCAGCAGAGCGACATGGTACAGGGAGTTTAAGGAAATGAGGCCAAAGGAAGAGGATTCCATGTGGTGACAAGAAACCACTGGAGACCTTAGAAAGTCTAGGTGGTGAGAGAAGAAGCTAGGTTGAAAAAGCTTAAGGATTGAGTTGACTGATGAGGCGTGGGTGCAGAATTCTGCTCTGCTTTTGAAAAATATGGCAGTGAGGCAGAGGTAAAAGAGAGGGGTAGGAGGCTCGAGTGGGTCCAGCAGTAGTTGCTTTGTTTTGGTTTGTTTTCATTAAGGATACAGGAGATCTGAGTATATGCACTGGACGTGAAGCCAGTGAAGAGGAGAAGACCGAAGATGCTGTTGTAAAGCAAGTGGATTGAAAGGTTATTGTGGGTGGAGTTGACCTGGGAAGGGAGGAAGGCTACTTCTTCCTCTGAGAGGGAGAGTAGAAAGAGAAGCAGGTAAAAAGACTGAGCAGTTTTGACATGGAGAAGGAAGAAGTTGAGGAAGCTTGAGCTTAATGGCCTCAACTTCATTAAGGCAGGAAGGCAGGTCATCAGCTGGGAGTGAGTGGCAGCTGAGAGCACTTGGGGTTCTGAAGAAATGTGGGAAAGGCTTGAATGTAGCACTTTACGGAACATGACATAAAGTCAGAGATGAATGAAAGTTGCTGATAAATAGCAAAGTGAAGATAAATACTGTGTTTGCTGACTTTGTCCAGGAGGAACATGGGCAGAGAGAGCAATGAGAACTGATATGGGACTGGACAAGGCAGTGTTAGTTCAGAATGGTGGTGTACTTCCTGCTAGGTAGGAGTTAAGTTTATGGACCTGGTTGTTTCAATCAGCAGTATTAAGTATTAGATATAAAGAGCTACGCCCAAAATTGTAGATTTTCTAATGGAAGGCAGGCCCACCAAAAACGAAAGGTATGGTCCGCCTAACCCTGGGTTTACAGCGGGAGGGCAGCCTCCCATGACGTCTTTGGTGGGCTTTCTAGTTGGTAACAATGCTGGTCTGAGTGTAATCCAATTTGCCTGTTCTCATGTTTTTCCCAAGTTTTTGATTCAATTTTAGGTTTCAATAGTGGAAATAGGAGACTTAGCTTCTGGTCTGGCTGTGTCACCTACTCTCTGTATGGCTTTAAATCAGTCTTTTGACGTCTTTCACCTGACTTTCTTTTTTTGAAAAAAAAAATGAGAGGGAGATGAACTCAAAAGGATCCTTCTCTCTCTTTTGTTTATGACTCTCTGTTCTAAGGGGCTTTGCCCTGCACCTAGAAGAAGCTAATGGTCTCTAAATATAGGTGCAGGTCTGTTAGAGAAATTCATTTGCTCTTGTAATGTGGGAATTCTCTCCTAATTTATCTGTTTAATTTGGAATTTTCACAAAAATTGATGTTTCTTAATACAGTTGCTTGTGTTATGTTTTAACATTGGCTGGCTCCCACTGGGCCCCATATCCCAAGTCAAGGTCTTGTTCTCGCACATACGCAAGTAGCTTCATGGTCTTCCCTGGAAATTGTGCTGCAAAATTGACAGCTACAATTTACTAGTCAGTGTGGTATAGAGGGACAGCTTAGGATCAGTCCTCACTCACTGATGTTTGATATGGGCAAGATGCTTAACCTCTCTGAGCTCTGGTTTTCTTAGGTTTCTTAGCAGTATGGTAAATACTCAGTAAATATTATTTTTCCTCCTTTCATTGGTACTTCCCATCTCACACCTCCATCCACACTGCCACAAAGTAAGTAGGTTGGATTACTATACTTAGGGTTATTACATATTTTCATATCTGTAAATGAAAAATTCTCAGTAATTGTATAGATGGTATGGCCAAATAAATGACTTAAAGATAAGATAGTTTGTTGACCTCTATAGTTTAATCATATGAGGAATAGGGACCTTGTTGACTATACATATTTATGATCTCCTTTTAAGTGCCATAAGCTCCTGTGTTAATGCAGTCGGCCGTCTGTATCCTTGGGTTCTGTATCTGCGGGTTCCACATCGCGCATTCAACCAACCGCAGATCAAAATGTCTACAATGTTTGCGTGTACTGAACGTGTACACACTTTTTTTTGTCTTTATTCCCTAAATGATACAGTATAACAACTATTTACATACCCTTTACATTGTATTAGGTATTTTAAATCTAGATTACAAAGTATACAGGAGGATGTGTGTAGGTTATATGCAAATACTAGGTCATTTTATATAAAGGACTTGAGCATCAGCAGATTTTGGTATCCGTGGGGTGTCTTGGATCCAATCCCCAATGGATACCAAAGACGACTATATAAACTTTATTTTTTTTGTTGCCAGTCTTCTTATTTTTTCTTCTTTTTCTCCCCAAATCCCCCCAGTACATAGTTGTATACTTTAGTTGTGGGTTCTTCTAGCTGTGGCATGTGGGACGCCGACTCAGCATGGCCTGATGAGCGGTGCCATGTCTGCTTCCAGGACCTGAACCGGCGAAACCCTGGGCCTCTGAAGCGGAGCACGCAAACTTAACCACTCGGCCACGGGGCTGGCCCCATAAACTTTAAATATAAATTTCTCAGTGGCCTTTTTTGCCAGTCAGCCCTCAAGGAGCCTTATTTTCCTGAAAAACTCTTGTCTGCTATTTTTCAGAGCTACCCGAATGTTGAGTTGCAGTTACTTCTAAAGGGGTTGTTGCCCCCATCCCTGGTGGGGGGAGTGATGGGAGGTCCCTGCAGTACCTTGCCTTTGCTTTCCTTATCACCCGCCAGGTACCGCCAGGCTGTAAATCTTAGGGGAGGGACCCTGGGAAGGACTCAGGGAAGTGGCCAGATTAGCGTGGATGATTGATTATTTTACAGGAAGACCCAGAGTGCATGAGCACGGTTCAGAAGTCTGCACAGGAGAGCTTCATTTCCCTGGGGCTGCTGTGCAGGAAAGGGAGAGCCATACCTGCGCTTGCAGAATTCTGGGGTGAGGTTCCTGTTTCCCTGGTCTCTGTTTCCACAGGCTGTGCTCTGCCTTGCACAATCACACCTAACTCTTGCCTAAAGGAACACTCTCTATCTCTCGTCACAAAGAAAATATTGACTCAGGGAAGGGAGAGCAGTCCCAGCTGTAAGCCTGTGGGTGCAGGAGTGGTGCTCAAGGTAGAGTTGATTACTGGAGTCATTTTGCTCTTCTGCTGATGCCAGTTTTGGGGGAGAAATTGGCATGATATAGTTGAGAAATTTGGACGATATCATGAGTCTTCGCTTCAGATGTCTGTGGCACTAACGGAAATGAAGAGTGATATGAATGATAAACATGTTTTCAGCAAGAATGACTGCATGACTGGAGAAGGGAGCCAGTTCTAGATGATTACCACCACTAGCTGCCTTGTCATGGTGTTTGATGGGGCCCAAGTTTCAAGACTTTCTTTACATCCTGCTGAGTAATTGCTTCATTTAGCAGTACGTGCTGAGAGAAGGCAGGTGGATTCCAGGGTCTGGGGTATGCTGTGGCTGGAGCACAGAGCCTGTGTTGAGGGCAAGTGAGAGGTCGCTGTTGAGAGATGAGGCTGGAATGGTTAGTCGGCACTACTAGGTCGTGCAGGGTTTTATAAGCCACGTTAACACATTTGGACTTTTCCCTGAAGTCAGAGGGAAGAGAAGGTTTTAAAGAGAAGGAAATGATCAGTTGCATTTTTAAAGGATTTCTCTGGCTACTGAGTAGAGAGTAGATGGGGCATGGGAGGCGGGGGGCAAGACTGGAGGTAGAGATCCCCGCTGAGACTTGTAATAGCCGTGATGGAGAGGAGTGATGACAGCCCCCTTCTCTTCAACAGATGGAAGAGAAAAAGGAAGTTTCAGAAAACATTAGGAAAGGCCTAACTGTCGAGGGGCGGAGGTGGGAAGAGGAAGGAGAATCCGTTGACTCTGAGGCCCAGTTCTGGCTGGAGAAAGTGGGTGAATAGGTTGTAAGGCCAGTTTCCTGGGATAGGGGCCACTGGAGGAGGGCACGTTTCATGAGGGAGAGGATGGCTTAATTTTGGAGTGTGGTAAATTTGCAGAATGTGGAGGAGCAGTGCCATGGGCAGCTGGGTGTGCTGGCCTGAGGTTCAGAGAGAAATGTGTCCTGGAGACGGAAATCGGCGACATCTGCCTGTGGCTACTCACTGAAGCCATGAGCATAAACGGGAGCGCAGAGAACTAGAGAAGGGTCTAGGGCAGAACGTTAAGGTATGGTAAGAACCAGCAGAGGCGGAGGGGCCCGGAAAGGAGACTCAGAAGGAGCGGCCACAGAGGCAGGAGGAAAGCCAAAGGGTCAGGACACTTGCGCACCCTGAGGAGACAGTGCTTCAAGGAGAAGCACTTACCGCAGGAGCCGCTACTGAGGGGACAGGCGTGGTGAGAACTCGATGTCCTCTTTGGATCTAGTGAACATCAGCTCCAAGCATGTGCTAAGGACATGAATAAAGGAGAAACAAAAATAAGGAGAGAAGACGGAAAGAACTTGACATTGGACATTTCATAGAAACATGGCAAAAGTCATCTTGGAAAAAATCGAAATTTTGAACATCCTCATACTTATTTTTATTTTCATGTTGAACTAAATGGAGGGGGACACATTAGTCCTTTTTTTTTTTCTGTGAGGAAGATTGGCCGTGAGTTAACATCTGTTGCCACTGTTTCTCTTTTTGCTGAGGAAGATTGATCCTGAGCCAACATCTGTGCCAGTCTTCCTCTATTTCATATGTGGGACGGTGCCACAGCATGGCTTAATGAGCAGTGCATAGGTCCCTGACTGGGATCCGAACCTGTGAACCCCAGGGCTGCTGAAGCGGAGCATGTGAACCTAACCGCTGTGCCACTAGGCCAGCCCCATAGTATTTTTATTCTGTGGCTATCTAAAGGTCTTTAAAATTTTTTTCATCTTTAGCTTTATTTGTTTGAATAGGTAATATATTAAATAGTTCAAAATTGAAAAGGTATAAAGAGTATTAAGTAAAAAGTCTCTCCCACCCAGTTCCTCTCACATACAGCTTTCTAAATTTTATGTGGAAATTCCCCCTTTTTTGTACAAATGTTTACCATTCTTCTTACTGTTTTGCTCCTTGTTTTTTCCACTTGACAGTGCATCTTGGCGATCATTCCGTATCAATGCACAAATAGCTGACCGTTTTTTTTTTTCCAGTGGCACCCTATTGCATTATGTGGATAGACTGTAATTTATTTAACCAGTCCCCTACCAACAGATATCTAGGTTTTCTAATACTTTGCCATCACAAACAATGCTGTAGGGAGTGTCCTTGTATATGAGTCATTTTGCTGAAGTGTAGGATAAAATTCCAGAAGTGGGAATTGCTGGACCAAAGGGTGTCTGAAGATTTTAATCAACTCTGCTTGTTAGCTATTATTATGAGAAATACGTTATAGATAGGTTGTCTGATATGTTGTAGGTAGACAGAGGAATAGGGGCACCTAACACAAACCAGGCGGGGGAGTGTCAGAGAAGGCTTCCTGGAGGAGGACAGGCCTAAGCTGAGGCTTGAAGAATGAGAAGCCAGGTGGAGTGGAGGGCATTGCAAGCAGAAGGAGCCCAGCACAGGAACTTCCAAAGGAGCTTGCTGTACGTGCGGATCTTCCAGGAGTTTGGTGTCCTCTCCTCAGTCAGCTGGGCTAGGTACCAGATGTAGGGCAGATGTGCACATGAATAGATTACAGGATGAACTAAAGAACAGTAGGAGCAGGTACAAAATATTAATTCTGTCAGAGAGGGGAGGTAGGGGCATGGAAGTTGGAAGGGGAGGTGTTAGAGGAGGTCACATCTGAGTCAGAATGTGAAAGAAGGATCGTCAAAGGGGCATTCAGCTCAGTGGTTCCCAGAGTGTGCACCCTGGACCAAGAGTATCAGCCTCACTCAGCAACCTGTAAGGAAGGCACATTCTTAGGCTCTAAGACCTGCAGGCTGGGAATTGTGGGCGTGGGCCTCAGCTGTCTGGGTTGTAAGGACCCCTCCAGTTGATTCTGATCTACTCTGCAGTTTGAGAATCACTGATCGAGATCTTTGAGGAGAGGGAACAACACTGTAGAGTCAGGGAGCTGTAAGCTCCATGATGGCTGAAGTGTAGCTCTCATTTTTAAACAGTTGTTTTATATGCCTGTAGAAAGAAATGAGATAAGCTAATAAAACTGCCGCATGACATGATCAGCGGAAATCACTTAATTTTTATAAAAAGGACGCAAGCCCTATATCCCACATTATGTGAGAATTCCAACACCCTCACCCAAATTTTTCAAATTTAACTCATTTAATCCTCATAACAACCTTATAAAGTAGGAATTATTATCCCTACTTTCAGACCTTTTCTTTGATTTTCCCTCAAACCACCCTCCAGGCTCTTATGAGTAGGGCAGGCTTTACTGAAGATACGGGATGGCAGGGGGATTTTAGCTTGCAACAACACAATATCTTAAATTGGGTTTTATTATTTATTTATTTTTAAAGGATAGACTTTATTTTTTTTAAGATTTTATTTTTCCTTTTTCTCCCCAAAGCCCCCTGGTACATAGTTGTATATTTTTAGTTGTGAGTCCTTCTAGTTGTGGCATGTGGGACGCCACCTCAGCATGGCTTGATGAGCGATGCCATGTCTGCTCCCAGGATCCGAACTGGAAAAACCCTGGGCCACCGTAGCGGAGCGTGCGAACTTAACCACTCGGCCATGGGGCCGGCCCCTAAATTGGGTTTTAGATTGTCTTTTTCTGAAGAGGCATTTGGTGTCCCCCACACCCCCCGGCCTCCCCACCCCTAGACACGCCGAGTATCAGTGTCTCCCAGGGGGACGCAGCTCCTCACCGTGTCTTTGGACTTCTCTTCTTGTCCCCTCTGTGGTCCAGGCCACCTCTGTTTTCTCTTCTCCCCTACCTCTAAATTTCTACTAATGTCTTTTGCTAGGCAGTTGACAGATCTCTCCTTTCTTCTAATCTATGCTTTCAAGGTTTACCTTCCACCTTTAAGGAGTTTATCAAGGTGTTTTCCCAAACAAAGATAAACCCCCTCTCTGGGGAGCATTCTGGAGACCACTATTAAAATAGTAATTCTTCATTATGCTATAATTATAACATAAAATTTTTTTGAACTTTTTTTTTTTTTGAGGAAGATTAGCCCTGAGCTAACATCTGCTGCCAATCCTCCTCTTTTTGCTGAGGAAGACTGGCCCTGAGCTAACATCTGTGCCCATCTTCCTCTACCTTATATGTGGGACGCCTACCACCGCATGGCTTGCCAAGTGGTGCCACGTCCACACCCGGGATCTGAACCGGCGAACCCTGGGCCGCCGAAGCGGAATGTGCTCACTTAACTGCTGCACCACCGGGCTGGCCCCTAACATAAAATTTTAAGTTTAAGGGTCATTAGATTAATTACCTTGCTTCAAGTAGCATCATATTAAACTCTAATACCAGTAATTTATTAACCTAATCTCATACTTTGATTTCTATTTACAAAGCTGACACTGTAATGTAGAAAAAGCAGATTTTTTATACAAATCCTCTCCCAAGTGAAGCAGATTTTTTAATTTCATTTAAGAAGTCTTCAAAGGGAGAGTTCCTGAGCATTGTTTTGATTACAGATATTGCTGTTAGGTGCTTAAATGTCATATCAACAGATGACTAGATTAGGAAATGAAAACATATGGCTATAAAGACTGCATAGTTACTGGGGAAAAGGCTGATAATTTAATGTTAAGTAGAGAAAAAATGTTTTAAAATCTTTAAGAACTGTATTTATGTAGAGAAAAACCAAAAGAGCATAGAAGAGAGGAAAGTGAGATTTATTGGGGTGGCAAAAAATGTGGCAGAATTTTTTAAAATTTTGATTTTCATTAATGTTGTTGTGTTAGTGTAATTGCAAAAGTCAGAGGAGAGTCCAGAACTTCTCTTCCCATGGTAAACACAGTGACTGTGCTTATAAACTCCAGAGATTTTCTTCTGACCTGTAATTTAGACTTATCCGGCTGCACTGTATTTGTGATTGCATCTTATTGTGTTCTCAGTGGAACAGAACAGACCTGTGCAAAGTGCCCAGAAGTGCTGGGAAGAAGCACTCCTGCGCCTTGGGCTCTGACAGCCGTGTCCCCCGACCTCAGCTCCCGGCTGGGCACCGAATGCCTGGGCTGTGGAGAAAACTCTGGGGACAGGAAGGCGTTTCTGTAAAAGTAGATCGGGAAATAGCATTTTTTTCCTCAGAGCCTATCTTGCAAATTGCTGTACTTTTCTGGTCTCCTGATTTGTAAGCCTCTGTTTTCCTTTAAACTGCTTTCAGCGGCTTTTGCTTTGGGGAAAGTATTGCAGTTCTGTGTAAGAGAAAGCAGCTGCAATCCCACGTGAAGTCAGTCACCTGGGGATTTTATTTAGCCTTTAAAAACAAAACAACAACAGTAGCTTGAGAACAGTGTCGCCAGTTGTTTTTCCAGTGAGTGCTAGACCGTTAGGGGGAAACTTGTTATAATAACTTGAAAGATGACAGACTTTACCTTTTAGCGGCTCAGGGAGTTCCTGCCTTCACAGGTTGCTAAGATGTCAGATTCATGCTGAGTGGTGTGAGGAAAGTCTTAGTTATGTGTGACAGGAAGGGATCCTTTTCACAGTTAGAGATAAGCTGTTTCTAATAGTCTGCACCTTTTCTTTTCACTTTTGCTTTCCTTGGTTTTGTCTAAACGTTAAATCCTGCCGAGGTGGCTCTTGGAGGTGACAAGTAGGAGCTGTGTCAGAGGAAAAGGAAGGCGAGGCTTAGAGAAGCCACGTGGCTGCTGTAAGTTCAGGCCTTCGTTTGCGGACCTTGGAAACGCTCGAGGACACGTTCATATTCCTCAGTGTTCTGTCCTTAAGCTGTAATTTTTTTTGAGATATAATTCATGCGCCATAAAAGTCACCCTTTTTTTGTTGTGTTTTACGTAGTTTTATTAAATTAAAATGGTTTTATACAATTAACATGAGCTCACTGGTCATTTTTGTTCTCTGAGATGCTAAATTAACATTCATTTACAGCATTGGGGAGAGCTGTGGTGGGCAATAAACATATCGTTTATGTTGGTCTTTATATAGTATATAAATATATATATATGTATATATATATAGTAGGACTGTGGTGCTGTGATTCAGAAAAATGCAAATAAAATAACAGATACTAAAACAGTGTTGCCAAAGGAAATGCCTAGAAGGTAAAAAGTTGGGTTCTATGAGAAACTGCTAATGGACCTCCAATATTAGTAATGGAATCCTGCTGAGAATGCACACTGTGCCTGCCAGGCTTCTGTGCAACGAGGTGAGGCCATGTTGAGGTGAGCCATGAGGCTGTGGACTGACTTGTGTCCCCACCCAATTCGTATGCTGAAGCCTAACCACCCCCTCCCCCAATGCAGCTGTATCTGGAGATAGGGTCTTTAGGAGGTAATTAAGGTTAAATGAGGTCATAAGGGTGGGGCCCTAATCCGATAGGACTGGGGCCTTATAAGAAGAAGAGATTTCTTCCCTCCTCTACCCCCCATGTGAGGACACAGCAAGAAGGTGACTGTCTGCAAGCCAGGAGGAGAGCCCTCATCAGAAAGCAAATCAGCCAGCACCTTGGTCTTGGACGTCCCAGCCTTCAGAACTGAGAGAGGAAACTTTCTGTTGTTTACACTCCCCAGGCTGTGGTACTTTGTTATGGCAGCTCAAGCAGACTAAGACACCACATGAGTGAGTTCTAGCCAATGAGGTACGAGCAGAAATGACAAGTGTAACTTCTGGGTTTGCCATTTTGGAGAATGGGCATGCCCTCCCCTTCCCCTCCTCTTTTTCTCATCAACAGGAACCTGTACATGGTGGTAGTCAGCCATGTTGGACCACTCACATGAGGACAGTGCCTTAGGGATGGACAAACTTAGAACATAACATAGAAGGGGCCTGGGTCCCTCACAACATGGATCTGTCATCCTAGGTAAAAGTCACCCTTTTAAAGTATACAATTCAAAGTTTCCAGTCTATTCACTGTGTTGTGCAACCATCACCACTATCTAACTCCAGAATATTTTTATCACCCCAAAAAGAAACCCCATACCCATTAGCAGTCATTCTCTATTTCTTCCTCCCTCCAGCCCCTGGCAACCACTAAGCTACTTCCTGTGTCTATGGATTTGCCTATTCTGGTCATTTCATATAAATGGAATCATAGAATATGTGATCTTCTGTGACTGGCCTCTTTCACTGAACATGTTTTCAAGGTTCACCCAATTGTAGTATGGATCAGTACTTCCTTTTTTATGACTGAATAATATTCCATTGCGTGGATATACACATTTTATTTATCTGTGCATCCTTTGAAGGATAGCTGTATTGTTTCCACTTGGGGGTTATTATAAATAATGCTGCTGTGAACATTTGTGTACAAGTTTCTTTCTTTTTTTTTTTTTTCCTTTTTGAGGAAGATTAGCCCTGAGCTAACATCCATGCCCATCTTCCTCTACTTTGTATGTGGGGCACCTGCCGCAGCATGGCTTGCCAAGCAGTGCCATGTCCACACCCAGGATCCAAACCGGTGAACCCCAGGCTGCTGAAGCAGAACGTGTGAACTTAACCGCTGCACCACCGGGTCGGCCCTACAAGTTTCTTGATGTAATTATTTTTGAACATAATACCTTTATACTTTTTCAAAAACAAAACATTAAAAATCAAGACCAATAAATCTCATACTCCTACCACCTAACCCAGCCATCTTCATTTTTGTGTTACCTTCAGCATGCATGTATTATCTTTTGAATTGTTGAAATCATGTACTATCTTGATGCCGATGACTCCACTTTTCTTCTGATCCCTCTTCAACCCCCCTCCAGTTGAACTTTCACCCTCACCATTAAAACTTGAAGCTCTTGTCAAGATTGCCAACAACCACCACCTTGCCAAACCACTGACCAATTCTCTGTCCCCATACTCCTTGACCTTTAGGTAGCCTGTGACACTGATGATCGCCCCCTCCTGGAAGAGCTTTCTTCTCTTGGTTTCTACACCACCACATACTACTGTGTTCCTTCTACTTCACTGACCTCTCCTCAAATTTTATTTCTTGTTTCTTTCTCTGCCTGACTTCTAAGTGTTGGAATGTTCCAGGATTGGGTCCTAGGTCCTCTCTTCTGCATTTTCTCCTCGGCCATGACATCTAGTCCTGATGATTCCCAAGTTCACATCTCCAGTTCTGTGAACTGGGCTTCTGTGAACTCCATACTCCTACACAAAGCTCCTTTCTTGACATTTCCACTTAGAGGTCTAATAAGCATCCAGCTTAACATGGCCAAAGCAGATCTCTTGATTTCTAACCCTGAAACCTGCTCTCCCCTCGGCTTTCCCTCATCTTGGTTAATGGGACCTGCACTGTTGTTCAGGTCAAAAACCTAGGAGACATCATTGATTCTTTCTTTCCATTATCTACCTCTGCACTTCCAAATTATATCCAGAATCTGGTTACTTGTAACCATCTCAACTACTTTAATCTAAGATGCCGTGTCTTAACCTAGACAACTGTTACAGCTGCCACCCTTCACCCCGCCGCGGTTCATTCTTCACCCAGCAGCCAGTGTGCTTTATTTAAAACCTAAGTCAAACCATGTTGTGCCCCTGCTCAAAGCTCTCCAATTTACAGAAATTCATGAGTGAAGTGGTTTTTTAAATCACAAAATTAGTTTTTACCAACATTGAGTATTTTATTTTTAAAAAGTTTTGTATGTATGTATATACATATAATTATATGAAGGTGCATACATTCGTCTGTGTGTGTGTATAAATGTGTGCTTCCATCACCAAAGGGACACACTTCCTTGGCTCTCTAGGTCTCAAATCCAGCACCTCCAAGAAGGGTTCATTAGGCCGTTTGGGATCAGGTGCTCATGCCTGGTCTGGTCTTGTTCGGCAATGGCTGCTGAGTCTTAAGGTTGGCACACCCAGGTCTGTGCTTGCCCAGAACCATCAGTTAGGCTCAGGGAGATGAAGTCGTGCAAATATAAACAGCTCCCCAGAACTGTGCTGTTGGGAAGAGTGAGAAAAGGACACAGTTTCAGAAAGTGTGGTGGGGATTGCTGTTTTCCAGACACCCAGAAGAAGGGAGAATATGGAGTAAATAAAATGCTAGTTATTTATTACCATGGTATGAAATATGACTTTTATTTACTTTTTCCTCATCTGCTCTTCATTCATTCGTCTAATTTATCTAACAAATGTTTATCAAGAGACTTCTGAGTGCCAAGGATGTAACGAGAAACTGGGTGTAGTCTAGTCTAGAGGGGTCAGTTGGCCAAAAGAGAAAAAGCGATAAAAATGCTCTGGTGATACGTGCTGTGATGGACTTATTCACAGGGCTTTATAGGAGCATAGAGAGAGAACTTCAACTAAAGGCGGAGAAGGGTCGTGCAGGTTATAGTAGTTATCTATTGATGTGTGACACATCACCCCAAAACTTAGCGGCTTAAAACAACGTAATCATTTATTATCTCTCAAGGTTTCTGGGGGTCAGGAATTCAGGGGCGTGTTGGTTCAGATTCTGAGAAGAGGGTCGCTCACAACTTTGCAGTCAGATGCTGGCTGGGGCTGCAGGCATCCGAAGGTTTGGGACCAGGGGATCTACTTCCAAGGTGGCTCACTCGTGTGGCTGACAAGTTGGTGCCTCTCCGTGGTGTCCTCATCTCATGGCAGCTGACTTCCCCCAGGACGAGTGGCAGGAGAGCTCAAGGGGGAGCTGCAGTGCCGACTATGGCCTGTCCTTGGAGGTTACACACGGCCACTCTGCCATATTCTGTTGGTCACAGAGGTTAGCTGTTGCTCGGCGTGGAGGGGCCTACACAAGGGTGTGAATACCAGGAGGCTGAATCATTTGGGGCCATCGTGGAGGCTGGCCACCACAGAAACCTTCTTTCTGTGAAAACATGTCGTTTGAGTTGAGTCTTCAAGTATGAATAGGAGTCTGTCTGACAGGAAGGAGAAGACCGTTAGAGACAAAAGGAAGGCAGCATTTGGGCAGCTGGAATAGGTCAGCCAGCATGACTGTAGTGTAGGGTAGAGTGGGGATGGTGAGAGAGGAGCAGAACCAGGTCCTGTAGAACCTCATGCTGTTAGAAACTGTGGCCCATGTTCTGGGGATATGGCACGTCATTGCCAGAGTGAAGCGGAAGACGCAGGGATCAGATTTGCATTTGAGAAAGATAATGTCGGCAGTAGGAAGCAGCTGGAAATAGGAGTCTGGAGCTTGGGAGAAACGTGTCAGCAGAGGAGGGAGTTGACAGGTGGTTGTGAAAGCTCTGGCAGGGCACGAGATTGCCCAGGAATAGCTCCGAGTGAGAAGAGCAAGGGCAGAGGGTGGAGCCCACACACATTTTAGAGGTATGCTGAGGAAGAGAAGCCAGGAAGAACCCCAATGTTTTTGTACCCTACCTTGAAAAAAGTACTCATGTATTTTCCAATAAATGTTCATATCCCATTGAGCATTTATTGTCTGATTTTACTTTTTT
Organism: Equus asinus; assembly: GCF_041296235.1. NCBI lineage: Eukaryota > Metazoa > Chordata > Mammalia > Perissodactyla > Equidae > Equus > Equus asinus. The sequence goes on along the minus strand of NC_091793.1, from coordinate 21,228,744 downwards.
TAGCATCTGTAGTAGCCACATTATCATCTTACTCCAGCCTTTCTCGGACTTTCCTGGCTTTGCACTTCTCTCTCCCAGTTAGTTACTGATAGACTTCAGTGTTCTGTCATTTCCTCGTGGAAAAATAATAGTCTTCAGGATTGCAGAGGCCTCTTAGAATACAAGTATTTTTGCTTTTGCTGCTTACAGCTTTCATGTTCCCTGGCAAATGCGTGACCAGCTCTGTGGTTGTGGCAGCTCTGCTGTATCATCAAGAAAACAGACAGGGGGGCTGGCCCCGTGGCCGAGTGGTTCAGTTCGCGCGCTGCGCTGCAGGCGGCCCAGTGTTTCGTTGGTTCGAATCCTGGGCGCGGACATGGCACTGCTCATCAGACCATGCTGAGGCAGCGTCCCACATGCCACAACTAGAAGGACCCACAACAAAGAATATACAACTGTGTACCAGGGGGCTTTGGGGAGAAAAAGGAAAAAATAAAATCTTTAAAAAAAAAAGAAAACAGGACAGGGGGTTAAGAGTAGATGAAGGACTGGATCTCGCTGATCTGCATCAAGAGGCCACACACACGGGCGTTTACAGTGACATCTGACGGGCTCCCTCGTGAATACAGTTTGTCTGTGTAGCATCGGCAAACTAGAGAGAAATGCACTGGAGGCAGAGTAAAAAGACTGACTCCTTTAAGCATGTAAATTTAATGTTTAAAAATTCCTTCTAGAGCACCCAGAGTTGCTTGCATCAATCCTGTTTTTCAGAAGTGTCTGCCTCTTGGTACCTCTCTGACAGCAGCAGGGCAGCCAGTGACGTGGCTAACTCCTCAGCTGCTTCCGCCACCTCCTGGATGGCTGCTTGCGGGAAGGTTTCCATAGCAACCAGAGGCAGGAAAAACCTGCCTGCCCAGCTTAGCAGTATCTCATCCGGCTCCTGTTCGTGGAGACTCTAGGGCAGTCAGTGGGAGACGTGGCATATATGTACTATTGTAGAGACTCTTTAAAACATATCCAGAATCTGACCATTTCTCGCTGGTCCTGTTGTAGCAAAGCCAACATCGTTCCCGCTGGCGTTGCCACCACCTCCAGCCTTGAAGTCTTCCCTGCACAGCAGCCAGAGAGGGCTTTCAGAACCTAAGGCAGGTTCAGGCTCCCTCTGCTCAGAACCCTCCTGTAATGTCCCAGCTCACTGAGAGTAAGATCCAAGGTCTGTCTGGTGCTGTTGGGCCCTCTGTAACCCTGCTGCGTCTCCCACGTTTCCTCGCACTCTCCTCTCCTCACCCCAGCCCCCTGGCTGCCTTGCTGCTGCTTCAGCCTGCCAAGTGTGCTCCTGCCGTGAAGGCTTTGCACTTGGTGTTCCTTCTGTCTGGATCGCTTTTCCCTGAGATACCCACATGACTTGATCCCTCACTTGTCTTTGTTTGGCTCAGGTGTCACCTTATCCTCAAAGAGCTTTTCCTAACCGATTTATACAAATAGCCCCTCTCTTCCAATACTCTCTGTACCCTCATTTACTTTTCTCAGAGTACACAGTCATCATGATCTGACACAGCTGTTTTTGTGTTCATTGTCTGACTCTCTGCTGTAATGTAGTGGCTAGGACTTCTGTTTTTCACTGTTGCATCTCAGCCCTTAGAACCACGCCTGGCTCAAGGCACCGCTCTATAGCTGTTTGTTGAGTGAGTGAATGAGTGGGAGGCAGGCTAAGGTCAGGAGGGGGATCCGCTTATTGAGAATTTTCTTCCCAGCCCCCTCAGTCCTCCACAGCCAGAGACAGCTCATTTCCTTTACCACAAGCAACACCTGCTTCCTTCACACTTTCTCTGCCCTTCCAGAAGAAACAACAAGATCACTACCTCTGGGGCCTCAGTGAGGAGGAGTCTTTCTCACGATCTCAACTGGCTTAAATTATGTTGAAACATAGGAAATTACCATTTGTATAGGTTGTAATGGAGGGACATCAGTGGTATCACATGGCTTTTAGTAAACCTCAGTGTAGAGGGCCCAGACATTAACAATAAATTTCTAGAAATTATGAGGACTACTACTAATTGCCTTGTGCTTCCTGAGTACTTGTTGTGTGTCAGACGGTGTGCTAAGGGCCTTATTTGCATTCTCACTTAATCCTCATAGCCACCGTAAGACATAGATATTTTTATTCCACTTTATGGATAAGAAAACAGATTCAAAGAGGTGAAGTGAGGGGCCAGCCCGGTGGCATAGCGGTTAAGTGCACACATTCTGCTTCTCAGCAGCCTGGGGTTTGCCAGTTTGGATCCTGGGTGCGGACATGGCACCACTTGGCAAGCCATGCTGTGGTAGGCGTCCCACATATAAAGTAGAGGAAGATGGGCACGGATGTGAACTCAGGGCCAGTCTTCCTCAGCAAAAAAAAGAGGAGGATTGGCAGTAGTTAGCTCAGGGCTAATCTTCCTCAAAAAAAACAAAGGTGAAGTGAACTTGCCTGAGGTTATAACAAGTGAGGAGCAACAGAGCTGGGGTTGGAATCCACCTCCATCTGACTGGAGACGTCTTCACTTTAACCGCAGTGCTGTCCAGCCTCTGCACTAAGGCGGGGCAGGCAATGAGCTCTGAAGCCGCCCCCTCCTCGACTAGCACCATGGCGCAAACGCCCTCCCGGGGCTCCAGGCCCATGGGTGGCATAACCGAGCACAGGTTATTCTCCCAGGGCTACCTGGCTGGTGGCTGTGATGTCGTCTCACAGGGTGGGTGGCGGGCAGCGTGTGTTGCAGGAGGCACCGTTGCTGGAGCCTATTTGGAAAACTGTGCAGGTCCAGGTCTTTTCGAGGCTTACTTTCTCGTATATAGAGAATAGAGAGATCTACTTCAAAAGGTGTCATGAGGATTGAATGACGACGTGATTCTTAAAACTGCTAGTCCCTTTTAGGTAAAAATATGTAGTGCTCCATCCAGCGCCGAATTCTGATTCAGACCAGGCCCCACGTATCTGTTACACTGAAGGGAGACAGGATGCTTTCACGGTGGTCCTCCTGCAGCACAGATGAGCCTCGGCTGCCTGAGCCAGTCGGGAAGGCGGCTTCTCCGTCTGGCTCTCAGCAGGGCTTGGAAGCAGGAGGGAGGGGCTCTCCCAGGTGGGCACCAAAGCCTCCACCAGGGGCATTTCGCCCCGACTTCGCATGGTCAGGGTGTCTGGGGGTAGGAGTCGAGGTTGGTGACCCAGCTGAGCTGCCCTTAGGAGCTCTTTTGCCCCCAAATTTGCAAATATGTCTTTAAAGAGAACTGGGATTTTTTTTCCTGTGCCCGTTTTCAACAGACGCTCGAGTTAAGGGCCCACAGGGTGATGTTTCCTCACAGCTCCCTTGAAGCGGTTGTGACTTTCCTTTTGGGTTTCTTCTTCTTCTTTTTTATATATATATATTTATAATATCGCCTACCTTTCCCTTAATATACATGGGTTTTCTGTACCTCTGTTCCTTTGTGTGTGCGTGTGTGTGTGTGAGAGAGAGAGAGGAAGATTGTCGCTGAGCTAACATCTGTGCCGGTCTTCCTCTATTTTGTATGTGGGATGCTGCCACAGCATGGCACCTGACAAGTGGTGTAGGTCCGTGCCCGGGATCCAAACCTATGAACCTCAGGCTGCCGAAGCAGAGCACACAAACTTAACCACTATGCCACTGGGCCAGCCTCCCTCCTTTTTGGTTTCATTTTCTTACCTGACCCTTCTGGCTTACCCAGAATCCCCAACACCAGAGTTCTGTGGCAGATAGCCTGGAGAAGACTGGGGCTGCTGTGGACCAGAGTAACAACTGTCACTTCCAAGCTCTCGTCACCAGAAAAATGGCAAAAGGAGGTTTTTCTTCTAGGTAAATGTGATTTCAAGGAAAAGACAACTTGTCCTAAAATATTGAACCATATCTCCTTACTGTTACTTCACATTTATTTCTGGAGTCAAAGCTTTTCATTCACAGTTATAAGTAAGAGGCTATTCAGGAAAAAGACTGAGAAAACTACTCTAAAACTGCATTTCTGTTGAAGCTCAAGCGGGTGATAATAGACTCTTTCTGGTTCTAATAGGGCAGGTTAGAAAGAGAGAGTTAGAAAGCCAGAGGAGCCACTTGTGCTGACACCCCAGATGATGGCATTTGTTTTTTTAATTGAGATATAATTCACATACTATAAAAGTCACCATTTTTAAAGTGTACACAGTACGGTGGTTTTAGTATTTCGTACTGTTGTGCAGCTGTCACCACTATCCACTTCCAGAACATTTTTCATCTCTCCAAATAGAAACCCCGTTAACAATTCCTCTGCATTCCCCTCTCCCCGTCCCTTGGCAGTCACCAATCTACTTCCTGTCTCTAAGGATTTGCCTCTCCTGGACGTTTCATTTGAGTAGAAGCACACAATATTCATCCTCTTGTGACGCTTCTTTCACTTAGCATGATGTTTTCAAGATTCATCTATGTTATAGCCTTGTTGGTTCTTCCTTCCTTCTCACAGTTGAATAAATTTCATTGTATAGATATTCCATACATTTTGTATATCCATTCATCGGTTGTTGGACATTTGGGTTGTTTCTACTTTTTTGGCTGTAATGAATAATGCTCCCATGAATATCCATATGCAAGTGTTTGTGTGGATACATGCTTTCATTTCTCTTGGGTGAATAACTAGGAGTGGGATTGTTGGGTCCTGTAATTCTGTGTTTATCTCTTTGAGGAACTGCCAAACTGTTTTCCACAGCAGCTGCTCCTTTTTACATTCCCACCAGCAATGGATGAGGATGCAATTTCTCCACATCCTCGCCAACACTTATGATTGTCTGCCTTTTCAATGATAGCCATCCTAGTGGGTGTGAAGTGGTATCTCATTGTGGTTTTGATTCATATTTTCCTGGTAACTAATGATGTCAAGCATTTTTTTACCTGCTCATTGGCCATTTGCATCTCTTTTTTGGAGAAATGTATATTCAGATCTTTTGCCCATTTTTGAATTGGGCTATTTGTCCTTTTATGTTGAGTGCTTATTTTTTAAGAGGACAAAAAAGAGAGAGAGGCAGGGGTTTCAACAGCGACAGGAGAGATATATTGCCATTTCCTAGTTTCCCAGCCGTAGGGCTAGTGGAAAACGTTGAAGAGCAGACTGTTGGACGAGGTGGAAAATGTCAGTGTCGGGGTGAGTGGAGTCATTGACTCAGCAGCTCGGCTGAATTCCATGCAAATGATCCTCGGAGATTCCGTCTCAGGGGAACCCAGTCATGGAGGTTTTGGTAGTGGCTGGTTTTTGTTTTCTTTTTTAAGGAACATTTGCCTGAGCATAGCGCATCGGGAAGTCTGTACGTATGGTTTTCTCCTTCCTGGATAATGTGGGGGCTGAGTGGACACCCCCCTTGGCTGACAGAGCTGTTAAGAACGTTAGTATTGTAGCTTCTTCAAAGTGTATCCTCTCTCAGATGAACTCTTCAGAATAGGAGGCTTTTTAAGTCTGACTTTTCCTTCCCTTGTTGAACAGTGGCCAGGACTTCCCTCCCCTCTGCTTCTGGGCCGGCAAAACCAGAGTGGTGGGTGGAAAGGATCACAGGAGAGGAGCCGCTTTAGAATGACTTTCCCCTTTGCTCTCCTACCAGGGCTGCTGTTTCTTTATCAGATGAAGCCTGAGGAGCCTTCCAGCTGTGAGATATTAGGAGAGGAAAACTTCTGAGTCTGGATCTGCAGAAGACTCGCCTCGCCTCTCTGCACAATGTCAGGTGGGAGGAGGGCCTGGGCTGGAAATGGGGTGAGAGGCCCCCAGAGAGCAGGGGCATCTTGCCCAGGAGGACCCACCCGTGGGATGGAAGTGGGCTTGTTTGTTTTTCATATACCTTTGAGGCTCACTAAGACCATCCAGGTAAGAGGGGTAAAAAGGAGCAAGACTTCTGATGGGGCGTCGGGAGAGTCGCTGCAATCTCTTCTGAGCTCAGCTCTCCCGTTTGCCCGAGTCTCTGTCCTCCACCCTCCTTCCGGCCTACAAATCCTCATTCTTAGGTGGAGGAGGAGGCAAAGAGATGAGATTTGGTTATGTTTTCTGACATGCTCCTGTTTTTCTTTTCCTCCTCTGGAAAGTTGCACATCTCTAGGTTTCTTCCCCTCCCTCACCCATTCCGCTTGAGACGGGCAGTCCCTTCACTGCTGGTGCCTTGGGGTGGCAGGGGAATGTCCTGACTTGAATTTTCCCCCTGAACACTCTGCATTTTCGTCATCTCCTATTCCTGGTCCTCGTTGATTTTAGGAAGCCATGTGCCTTCTGCCAGTGGCCCCTTCTCAGCCCTAACTCCAAGCATGTGGCCTCAGGAGATCCTGGCCAAGTACACGCAGGTACAGCAATTTACCAGCACTCTGCTCCCAAGCTGTGGTGCCGAAGGGGACCCACACTACAGGTTCTAGGGCATAGGTGGCCACTCCACCATAGTCACATAGGGTCAGAGGCCACCCTCAGAGATGGCAGCTTAGCTCCGCCTTCTCTGTGAATAAGTCATTAGGTTAAAGTATTATGGCACTATGTGCTTAGTATTATGGAGACACAGAAATGCATAAAACAGTTCTCTTACCTTGATCTTACCGTCTTTGACCTCCATGAAGAACAGGGAAAATGCTGGGAGAATTCCAGAAGGTAGTGGCCCCCTGCAGCTGAGTGATGACCACAGAGGCTTCAGGGAACGGTGGCCTCTGATCTGAGTCTTGAAGGCTGGGTGGAATTTCAGCAGGCAGCAACGCGGGTGGCTGTGATCCCAGAACCTGTAGTCCCAGACAGGGCCACCTGACTGACTCTTCCCCATCCTGGTTCTAGAAGGAAGAGTCAGAGGAGCAACCAGAGTTCTATTATGATGAGTTTGGCTTCCGTGTGGACAAGGAAGGTAATATTTTGTGTAATCTTGCTGGTGTCCTCTGTCCTCTGGGGAGGACAGAGCTCCACTGACACTCATCGAGCAGCTGTGGCCTCTGGGCTCCGGATGTTTCCCCGCCCCAAGACCCACAGAGCTGCATCTGAGGGTGCTGCTGTTATAAGTAGATGGTGACCTCTGGTGTTTTTTAGATTAATTTTATTGATCTTCATGTGATAATAAAAGCAATAATATTCATTAAAGAGAAGTAGAAAAATACAGAAAAATGTAAAGATTAAAACAAATTAACCCGTAATGCCACAACCTGAAGATAACTGCTGACGTTTTTGTGTATTCCTTTCCTGGCTTTGTATCGGTATGTGCTTTCATAACTAAGACTATCTCATATACACGTTTTCATATTGCTCTTAGATCTCTTAACATTATACCACGAGCATTTTTTCTGTCAGTTAAGAACTCTTTAAAAGCCTATTTTTCAGTGGCTGCATGATATCCCACTCTAATGGGTTTATCAAAATCTTTTTATAGCCATTCTATAAGCGGGCCTCTAGGCCATTTCCATTGTTTTCTACTATACATACACCTGTTGGTTCCCGAGATGGGAAAGCCATCTGCCAGAACCCAGGGTGCCTGTCCCAGCATCTGACTGTGACTGGGAGATTTTAATTGGCTGAAACCAGTTGTCCTCGGATCACTTGTGTTTCCAGTTCTGACAAAAGTTTCCCTTGTTCTCTAGTTTGCAGACAGATATTTGGAAGTTAAAAGCTGGGCCTGAGAGGAATGCTGGGAGCTTTCTAGCATGATGGAAGTACTCTCTGTCTTGATGGGAATGACGTTTAGACGTTGGTGTATTGATGCTCACTGAAGTGTACACTTAAAATTTGTGCATTTTACTGTATGTAAATTCAGGAAAGGAGAAGCTTTAGAAAGCTGAGGCTGAGGGCGTGGCTTTAGGATGAGTAGGGACGAGGCTGGCTGTGGGGCCAATAGCACCTTGCTTGCCCGGTGGCTGCAAGAGCCTTGTTGGCATTCGCGCAAGCATTTCAGGAGGCCGACTGTGGGTTGTGTGCTCTCCACTGCTGCCTCCCAGTGCCTGGAACAAAACCAAAGGGCCAAACAAATAAGTGCTGGGGGCAAGAGGAGCTGTGGAGAAATTCAGGGACTAGCGAAGAGGGTGGTGGATTGTACATAAGGTGGTGAAGGAAGCTTCTAGGGGGAGACATTTGAACAGAAACTAGGAGGAAGTGAAGCAGTGAGGGGAGCCAAGGAAGGGGAATAATAAGTGCGGAGGCCTGAGTGGGGGTGGGTCTGGTGGGAAATAGCAGAGTGGAGGAAGCCAGAGTGGCATAGTAGGAGATGAGGACAAGGAGGGGGTGGGCCACGAGGAGGCGGGGCACCGAGCCCTGTAAGGCCTTTGGCTTTGCACCTGAGGTGGGCAGGTGGGACTAGAGGGCTCCCAGCAGAGTGACATGATCTGACTGTCTGGGAAGGGCCACCCTGACTGCTGTGTGGAGAATAGCCTTTGGGAGGCAGGGGTGGAAATGGGCCAGGGAGAAGGCTGTGGGGGTGATCCAGACGAAGGATGATGGCTCCGACTAGGGCACTGTCCGAGGTAGTACGAGTGGCGGGATTCTGCCTGTGCTCTGAAGGCAAAGCCTGCGGCATTTGCTGATGGGTTGGACATGGGGTCTCAGTGGGGGAGGAGCTGAAGGTGCCTGAGCATCTGGAGCGTGGAGGGGGGTCGATGGATCTGGGAGACTGCGGCAGGGGCAGGTTTGGGGGAGAAAGTGAAGAGCTCGGGTTTGCTGGTTGGGATGCCTGTGGAACGTGCAGCTGGAGCCACAGAAGCTGTTGGAAATGCGGCTCTGGGTTTTGGTCGCGAGATCTGGACGCTGGAGCTGAAGCCCAGGGCCCTCTGCTTGGGAGAACGTGCAGTGAGGAGTCGTTTCCTTCCTGCTGTGCTCACCCCTGCGGCCCTGGGCTCACTCTCTCCTGGCAGATGGTGCTGACCCCAGTTCCAGCAAGCTGCCAGGTGTGTCTCTGATGGAGGACCCTCCACAGAGGCTGCGGTGGCAGGCCCACCTGGAGTTCACCCATAATCATGACGTGGGGGATCTCACCTGGGACAAGATTGCTGTCTCCCTACCCCGCTCTGAGAAGCTTCGCTCCCTGGTGCTGGCTGGCATCCCACACAGCATGAGGCCCCAGGTGAGGTAGCCAGAGGGACCCGCAGAGGGCCAAAAGGGTTCAGATGTGCCTTGAGAGACTGAGTGCTCATGCTGGCTCCCCCTCAGTTGTGGATGCGGCTCTCCGGGGCCCTGCAGAAGAAGAGGGGTTCCGAGCTGTCCTACCGAGAGATTGTGAAAAACAGCTCCAACGACGAGACCATTGCTGCCAAACAGGTGAGGCCAGGGCAGTGCGGGGCGCCCTTCGGGAAGCGCTTTCTGCCCAGAAACTGTGTGGACCTACAGGACGGCAGTGGGCTGCCTGGGGTTACCAGAACCCGCCCTTGGCAGGGGTGGCGTGAGAGAGCATGGCAGCCGTGTGGCAGCCATGGGCAATCGTTTCACCCGCAAACATACTGTCAGAACAAGCTTGCTCCCTCCTGGGTCCTCTGTAGGCAGCAGAGAGAATTGTCAAAAGGGTCACCTAACTTGAGTGCATATTAGGACCACCTGGAGATTTTAAATACAGATTTCCAGGCCTCGCTTCAGAGATTCTCATTCTGGCTTGAGCCCCAGGGACCTGTAACTTTATTTTTATAAGTTCTGTGGTGAATCTGGTGGGATCAGCTACGTGGTAACTGGAATCTAATCCTGAAGGCTGGAGGGTCACTTTGACCCGGAGCATGAGGAATCCCCATTCCTGGGTAAGAAGCCTGCCTGGGGTTTGCCCCACAAAGGGGTCTCTCAGCCTCCCTCGCAGGGGTCTCAGGTGTCAGCAGTGTGGAGGGTGTGGGCCCGCAGGCCTGCAGCTGTGTCTCACAGGGTCTCACTGTGGGTGCGCTGTGACAGATTGAGAAGGACCTGCTCCGCACCATGCCCAGCAACGCCTGCTTCGCCAACGTGAGCAGCATCGGGGTGCCCCGCCTGCGCAGGGTCCTCCGAGCACTGGCCTGGCTCTACCCAGAGATTGGCTACTGCCAGGGCACGGGCATGGTGAGCACCGCCTGGAAAGGGGTGGGGGTGTCCCCAGGGTGTCCTCCAGGCTCCCAGTGGTGAACGATCCCGCCATCCAGGTAGTAGGACGAGAGGTGGGGAAGGAGGTAGGAGTCCTGAAGGAGGCTGGGGCTGCCAAATATGGCGGTTCCATCCCCGAGGAAGGCATGCGGTCTATGATGGGACCCCCAGAGGAGGGTGCCTCTTCTAATTCTCATGGAGACCTGGGTCGAGGCCTTTTGTCCCCCTGCCCTGGCCAGGTGGCCGCCTGCCTCCTGCTGTTCCTGGAGGAGGAGGATGCCTTCTGGATGATGTGCGCCATCATCGAGGACCTGCTCCCTGCCTCCTACTTCAGCACCACCCTGCTGGGTGTCCAGACAGACCAGCGGGTCCTGCGCCACCTCATCGTCCAGTACCTGCCTCGCTTGGACAAGCTGCTCCAGGAGCATGACATCGGTAAGGGCCAGCATCCAGACCCTTCTCTAGGGTCAAGGGGTCCTGAGACGGGCACAGATCCTGCAGATCGGAGGCCTGCAGACGCAGCAGCAGAGGCCAGGGCTCTGGCTGTCTTGGGAGGAAGAAGGAGCTCGTCTGACGATGGCCGAGCATGGAGCCGGCACACGCAGTCTTCGTTGCTCTCCTGTGCTTGGACATTCCCTGACACCCTGTCTCCTCTCTCCCCTGGGAGCACACAAGGCCTCTTGCTGCTTTGGGGGAGCTACCCTCCACCTCTTCCTCAGCTCGTGTGCCTGGGGGACACCCCTTTTCCAAGCTGTCCAATGCCAGCCAGCCCTGGTCCCAGCCGCAGGGCTGTGGTCTGTGTCCACAGAGCTGTCCCTGATCACATTGCACTGGTTCCTCACGGCCTTCGCCAGCGTCGTGCACATCAGGCTGCTGCTGCGCCTCTGGGACCTGTTCTTCTACGAGGGCTCCCTGGTGCTGTTCCAGACCACTCTGGGCATGCTGCGCCTCAAGGTGCTGCTGCAGCCCCCTGTCCACCCCAGGGCCACACCACCCAGCTTCCCAGCTGAAGAATAGGAGCCCTGTGTGCCACACACAGCTGTCCTGGTGCCCCTCCCCTGGGGGAAACAGTGGGGTCCAGGCTTGAGCATCATGTGGCCTGACCACTGGCCCTTCCTGAGAGGCCCCTGGTGGGGGGGTCTCCTGGGGTCACAACTCCTTGTGCTCAGCCTGATCATCCAGAGAAGTCACAAGTGCCTGATTGATGGTGATTGGGGTCAGCTCACGGGCCTGGCGCCTGGCAGTAACACCCCCTCTCCTCACTCCTTCTCTTGCATGGCCCAGGAGGAGGAGCTGATCCAGTCCGAGAACTCGGCCTCCATCTTCAACACGCTCTCAGACATACCATCACAGATCCAGGACGCAGAGCTGCTGCTGGGGGAAGCCATGCGGCTGGCTGGCTGCCTCACCGATGTGGCCGTGGAGACCCAGCGCCGCAAGCATCTGGCCTACCTCATTGCAGACCAGGGCCCACTCCTGGGAACCAGCGCCACCACCAGCCTCTCTCAGGTGGGCCTGAGGGAGGAGGCCCCACCTCACCCAGAGCTAGGGGGCGGATTCCCTGGAGGAGGCCCCAAGTAAGAGGCCACAGGGAGCCCATCCGCCCTTCCCGCTCTGCTGCCCCTGTCCCAGGCAGCACCTGCTGCCTTGGCTTTCATGCCTCTTTGCTGTGACCAGCCTGGTTTTAGTGCAAGACAGACCCAGCTTTGAACTGACAGTGCATTTCTGACCCTCAGAGGCCGTTTTAGATGCGGCTGCCTGAGCATGAGGCTGGACCGGGCCTCCGCGTGGGAGGGCTTCGTTGGCTGCCTCCTCCGCTTGGCCGGGTGCCTGGGCTGCCGCTGACCCCTCTTCCTGCCTGCAGGTTGTTCGGCGCAGGACCCAGCGGAGGAAGTCTGGCATCACCTCACTGCTCTTTGGTGAGAGCCGGGCACTGGGCTGAGCTCAGCGGCTCCTTCCCCGCCAGCCGAGTCCAGGCTCACTATGCTCAACGCCATAGTTGGGGGCGGTGTGGGGGTGGAGACCAGGGCCTGTCAGTCCTCATACCTGGTGTGGACTCTGAGCTTCCTCAGAGTTGGCAAGGGGGTGGGCAGGGGCCATGGCTGCCACAACTTTCTGGGCTTCCCAGGGGAGGACGACCTGGAGGCGCTCAAGGCTAAGAACATCAAGCAGACGGAACTGGTGGCTGATCTCCGGGAAGCCATCCTGCGCGTGGCACGCCATTTCCAGTGCACAGACCCCAAAAACTGTAGTGTGGTGAGTCACGGGCTCCCAGGCCTATGTGCGATGGCTCGACTTGGGGGCTCTCCTTCCCCAGCCCTATCCTGAGGTCCCAAGGCCCTGGCGAGGACGGGGGCCTTGGGCTGAGGCGCTTCCCCCTCGGTGGGCCTTTGTGCTGCTCTGGCAGGAGCTGACCCCCGACTACAGCATGGAGAGCCATCAGCGAGACCACGAGAACTACGTGGCATGCTCACGCAGCCACCGGCGCCGGGCCAAGGCCCTGCTGGACTTTGAGCGACACGATGACGATGAGCTGGGCTTCCGCAAGAATGACATCATCACGGTGCGTGGGGCGAGGCTCGGGGCGTCCGCAGACCACGGCTCGGGCCCAGGATGGGGGCGCTCAGCGGCAGGGGGGCCCTGGGAGCTGGGAGCCAGCGCCATTTGCCTGCCCCTGCTGGCCCTGAGGCTGTGAGGGGGTTCCTCCCCCGAACCTCCTCCCTGCCGAAAGCTTCTGATGGCCTGGCTGGGGACAAAACCTGATGGCATGTGAGGCACTGGGCTTGGACAACCGGAGCTTTGCTTCCTGCACTTTTCCTCCTTGCAGATCATTTCCCAGAAGGATGAGCACTGCTGGGTCGGGGAGCTGAATGGCCTGAGAGGTGAGGCCTCCCTCTAGTCTCGAGCTGTGGTGGGAGGCGGGCTGGACAGTGAAGCTGGGCACCCTTTACCACCCCCATCTCCTCGCCCTCAGCAGGAATGGGCTTGCTCTGTGTCCTCAACCCCGTGGGGGGAAGTATCAGGACACCAGGCTGTCCACTCCTCACAGGGCCCTGCTTCTCCCGCAGGCTGGTTTCCAGCCAAGTTTGTGGAAGTCCTGGATGAACGGAGCAAAGAGGTAAGAGGGCGCGCCGGCCCGGCTGTTCCTGGGAGCTGATGCTGCTGCCTAGACCTGGCGAGGCCTGCACCCTCCTAGCCAGGGCCTGGGTCCCGAGCGTGCGCTGGCTGCAGCAGTGACTGTGGATGGGGAGGGGGGGGCTGGCTGCCTCTCAGACCTCATTGCCCACCACCAGTACTCCGTCGCCGGGGACGACGCTGTGACAGAGGCGGTCACTGACCTTGTTCGAGGGACCCTCTGCCCAGCCCTCAAGGCCCTGTTTGAACATGGACTGAAGAAGCCGTCCCTCCTTGGGGGTGCCTGCCACCCCTGGTTGTTTATCGAGGAGGTAGGTCAGTGGCTGGACTCATGTCCCCCACGGTCCTACGGAGCTGGCACAGGAGTTCATCAAGTGGTGATGTGCACTGAGTTGGACCCTGTGGCTTTGACCTGGTACCTATCCTGTTGTCCCTGACACTCATCCCCTGTCCCCCAGGCGGCCGGCCGGGAGGTGGAAAGAGACTTCGACTCCGTGTATTCACGCCTAGTGCTGTGTAAGACATACAGGTAACCAGCCCCCAGCCTGGCGTCCTCCTGGCGGGGTCTCCTGGCAGCCCCGGTGCAGGGAGGGAGCGGCCCAGCCTGGCACACCAGGGCAGCGCTGGCAGCTTTGGTCTCCCCTCAGGTTGGATGAAGACGGCAAAGTCTTGACCCCGGAGGAGCTGCTCTACCGGGTAAGCGGGCAGTGGGTGGGGCAGGCCTCCTGGTTTGGCAGCCGGGGGCACCTGAGTGACAGCTGTGCCCTCCCAGGCTGTGCAGTCCGTCAATGTGACCCATGATGCTGCACACGCGCAAATGGATGTCAAGCTCCGCTCCCTTATCTGTGTGGGGCTCAAGTGAGTGTCTGCACCCGCTCTGGGCCCAGAGCAGCCCACAGTCAGACGAGTGGCAGCCTAGGCTACGGCCCTGGGGGAGCGCGGGGTGCCTGTGAGCCGGGCCTTCGTGGCCCAGGAGCTCGATAGACAGAGAAGGCAGCAAGGGCGGCTCCCCGAGGGCTTCCTCCAGTGTGGGACCAGCCACGGCTCCGGGCAGGCCAAGGCTCTCCGGAGTTTCATGAACACACACCAGCAGGATGACGGCTGAAGGGGCTCACCAGGAAGGAGGCTCCACCGCACCCTAGGGAGGGGGCCTGCCTGAGGGCAACTCAGGCATGGGTGAGACTCAGCCTGGGACAGGGTGCATGTGATGCTTCTGGGTCTGCCACCTGGCAGAGGCAGGGTTTGCAGAGGGGCAAAGGTCCCTGAGACTAGCTCGAACGTGGCCATGGGGCCTGCCAGGCTGGGAAGTGTGCACTTCGCTCCTGGACTGACCGGCTGGGCTGAGGCCCCTGTGTGCAGAGGGAGGCAGTGGCTGAGTCTCAGACACAGCGAGGAAAGAGCTGTGACAGAACTGAGGGGAGTGGGAGCCATGGGGACAGCGGGCCCCTGAGTGTGTCTTCCAGTGTGGAGGAGAGGAGCAAGGCCCTTCTGTGAGAGCTGGCTGAGTGGAGGAGGTGGGGTTGCCTGAGGAGGCAGCCAAGTGGAGGGAAAGGGGTGGGGGTGGGGTTGGAGGAGCCCCGGAGTCTAGGGGCCCAGTCCAGCATGGAGGGCGGAGCCTACCCACCGTCTCAGACGACCCCGTGGACGGCTGTTCCTCCCCGCCTGTCCCCAGCGAGCAGGTCTTGCACCTGTGGCTGGAGGTGCTCTGCTCCAGCCTGCCGACGGTGGAGAAGTGGTACCAGCCCTGGTCCTTCCTGCGCAGCCCCGGCTGGGTCCAGATCAAATGTGAGCTCCGGTAAGGACTCTGTCACCAGTGTTGGGTTTCTGGAGCCCCGACCTGTGGCCTGGGTCGGGGGGAGGGGCGGGACAGAGCCTCCTGAGGGCGACTGACAGCCTCCCCCCTCCCCCTGCAGCGTCCTCTGCTGCTTCGCCTTCAGCCTCTCCCAGGACTGGGAACTTCCTGCCAAGAGAGAGGTGGGTGGTTGGGGGTGGTGCTTGGCTGGGCAGCGTGCCTTCCCCTCGGGGCTGGGGGGTGGGCAGGCCAGGTGTCTCTGCTGGCAGATCACCCCAAACACTTCCTGGGTGGCTGAGGCAGGGTCCCATGGAGACCCTGAGTGCTGGCATCGCCTGTAGAACCATTCTGGCCCTGCCACCTTGGGCTTCCTTGCTTTGTGCCCCAGCACCCCTGCCATGTGCTCATGACAGTGAGGGCCTGTCCTTTGTGCAGGAGGAGAAGCAGCCCCTGAAGGAGGGTGTCCAGGACATGCTGGTGAAGCATCACCTTTTCAGCTGGGACATAGATGGTTGACGGTCTTCCTCCGGCGGTCCTGTCATGCCGAGGCCTCCCCGAACCCGTCGGCTACAGAGCGGCCCCTTCCTCAGGCAACAGGAGAACAGCATGGCCCTGGCCAGTCTCTGGACGAGGTGGCCAAGGTCCGGCCCAGGCTCTGGGGTCAAGTGAAGGAGACACTGCAGCTCTGGCCGGGCGCCATGGGGGGAGACCGGGGACATGGCCCTGGGTGCCCCAGAGCGTCGCTGGAGGGCAGGGCCCAGCTCAGCCTGCTCTCCTGGCCCCAGGGGGAGGGCAGCCAGGGTCTTCACGGAGGCCATGGACCCCAACTCCACTGTTGGTACTGACCAGAAATCTCCCGAGGTGGGAGCCACCTCTTTTCTGTCAGTTTTTGCTCAGGAAAGGAATGGGGGTGGCTAAAGGATCCTTGGCCTTTTTGCTTTGTAAATAAATAGTGTCTTTGAGAAAGCACCTTCTGTTTTCTGTCCAGTCAGGGCTGTACAGCTGTTTATCCAAGGTTCTGCCCTTCCTGGAATGGTCTAGAATGCACATCCAGGCCGGGGAGGTGACCCCCCCAGATGCTAGAATGCCTCAGGCCCTAGCCGTACCACCCGCCTCTTCAGTGGGTTGAACAAGATGGACTACTGAGTCGGTGTTTTTGTTTTTTATTTTAAAAAGTCCACACAGCTTCCCACCTCGCTCCCAGCACTGGTTTTGGTGACGCCATCCCTAATCCTTTATGAGTGACAGGCCAGAAGGGAGGCCAGGCCCGAGGCAGGAGGAGGCCACAGCTTGAGGGCCACCTCTGCCCCACCACGGGGCCAACATCCCTTCTGTCCCAGGGCCTTGGTGGCTGCAGTGAGGCAGTGGGACGGAATGTGGGCAGGTGGCCAGGAAGCACGTCTGCCCTCGTGGCACTGATAAGGAGCAGGAAGCAGGACAGGTGGGGTACAGGCTGTGGCGGGGTGTCTACATGTCAAACACACGTGATGGGTGGGGCCGGGTAAGCGGCGTCCAGCCCCACTATGTGCACAGTAGGATGGGAGGGAGCTGCACCCACCTCCCACCCCAAAAATATATGCATATATATGTATGGCGATATACAATATAGAGGTATATACACCTGTACAGAAAACGTCTCCACCAGCTACTAAAGGGTTACGCTACTCAAGACACTAAAATGGCAGGGGCCCCTCCCAGGGAACCTGGGAGCCTGGGGGTTGGCATCATGGGGAACGGGGAGGTGGAGGCCCAGCTAGTTTCTTCCCTCGCAGGGAAGCGGGGAGAGAAGGAAGGAGATTCGCGCCCTCGCCTCAGCCCTGGGCCTCACCTGCCTGAGCAAACTGCAGCCAGACACTGCACCTCTGACCTCACACAAGGAGGTCAGGTAGACTGCCCCTGGTCTGTGCGGGCCTCCCAGACCCCGGAGGGGACCCAGAGCTGCTGCTCGGCAACTCCTCTCCTCAGTGAGCCTGAGCCAGGTGTAGGGACGCCCTGCTCCGGCCTCCCAGGGAGGGGAAGCAAGGCCCGTGATTGTCAGGACTCATGACCACGCGCAGAGGCTGGGCAGGCAGCAGAGAGCCGAGCTCCGAAGAGTTCCTGAGGCTCCCCAACTTCCAGGCCTGCCCGTCCCCCGGCTCTGCAGCCTGAGAGCTACAAGCAGGAATCCCAGTGCAGCTGCAGGTCGTGGCCATCGAGGAAGTCTGTGGAGAAGAGGCTGGGGGCTGTGGTGCTGAGCGGGGCCAGGCTGAGCACGGGGCCACCCGACGACAACTCCAGCCAGTCCATGCTGTCCAGGTGGCCATCAGCCAGGTCCAGGCCCACGCTGTTGGGCTCAGGGGCAAAGTGCAATTCCGAGGTGTCCATGGGGGAGGGGGGGTGGTCCAGGATGGCAGAGCTGCTCAGCATCTGGCTGTGGAGGTCATCAATGAGGGAGAGGGACTCTGGCCCCTCATGCCCGCTGGTCAGCAGGGGGAGCCCCGTGCTGCTCTCCAGGAAGTCCTCCAGGCGCCCAGGGAGGGCAGGGGAGGCTGATGGAGGCGGGGCAGCCTGGGGGAGCTCAGCGGAGGGTGGAGACTGTGCGGCCAGGGGTGACGCGCATGCTGCTGTCGAGGAGGGCTTCTCTTTCCCTGGCAGGGATGGTGGCTCCTTGAAATCTGCTGAAATTTCTGCCAGTCAAGAAAATGAATGGATGTCAGAAACTAGGCCTGAACAGGACCTGAAGTTGGCCCCTACCTTACACCATGTACAAAAATTAATTCAGAATGGGGGCTGGCCCCGTGGCCGAGTGGTTGAGTTTGCGCGCTCCGCTGCTGGAGGCCCAGTGTTTCGTTAGTTCGAATCCTGGGCGCGGACATGGCACTGCTCATCGGACCACGCTGAGGCAGCGTCCCACATGCCACAACTAGAAGAACCCACAACGAAGAATACACAACTATGTACCGGGGGGCTTTGGGGAGAAAAAGGAAAAAATAAAATCTTTAAAAAAAAAAAAAAAAAACCTTTAAAAAAAAAATTAATTCAGAATGGATCAAGGATCTAACTTTAGGAGCTAAAACTACAAACCTCTAAGAAGAAAACAGGAGAATATCTTTTATGGCATTGGATTTGGTAATAATTTCCTGGTTATGATACCAAAAACACACACAACAAAAGAAAAAATAGATAAATGGGACTACATAAAAATTTAAAACTTTGGTGCATCAAAGGACATTATCAAGAGAGTGAAAAAGACCACCCACAGAATGGGAGAAAATATTTGCAAATCATGTATCTGATAAGTGATTCATATCCAGAATAAAGAACTCCTACAACTCAACAACAAAACCCAACTGAAAAATGGGCAAAGGACTCAGACATTTTTCCCTTAGAAGATATACAAATAGCCTATGAGCACATGAAAAGATGCTCCACATCATTAGTCATCAGGGAAATGCAAATCAAACCACAATGAGATACCACGTCACACCCACCAGGATGGCTATTATAAAAAAATTTGAAAAGAACAAGTGTTGGTGAGGACAGGGAGAAATCGGAACCTTTGTGCCTTCTTGGTATGAATGAAAATGGAGCAGCTGGTGTGGAAAACAGTTTTATGTTCCTCAAAAAGTTAAATATAAAATTACCATATGATCCATTAATTCCAATTCTGGGTATATACCCAAAAGAAGCAAAAGCATGGAATCAAAAAGATACTTGTACATGTGTGTTCATAACAGCCTTACTCCTGACAGCCAAAAGGTGGAAACAAGCCAAGTGTCCATCCATGGACGAATGGATCAATGTTGCATATCCATACAGTGGAACATTACTCAGCCATAAAAAGGAAGGAAACTGTGACACATGCTACAACATGGATGAACCTTGAGGGCACCATGCTAAGTGAAATAAGCCAGAAACAAAAGGACAAATACTATATGATTCCACTTATATGAGGCACCTAGAACAGTCACATTCAGAGACAAAAAGCAGAACAGAGGTTACCAGGCACTAGGGGGAAGGGAGGAATGCACAGAGTTAGTGTGTAATGGGTAACGAGTGTCAGTATAGAAGGATGAAAAAGTTCTAGAAATGGGTAGTGGTGATGGTTGCACAACACTGTGAATGTACGTAATGCCACTGAATTGTACATTGAAAAATGGTTAGAACGGCAAATTTTATGTATATTTTACCACAAGGAAAAAAAATTATGTAGAAGCCAGGCTTGCTTCCTGACCCTCTAAGTCCTGTCCCTCCTGCTCTGCTTCTGTCCCAGCTGGACATGCTGCTCTCACCAGACAACCGCTCCCTCCCCGTCATGACCCGCCAACCTGCCCAACTGTCACCACCAGGGACACCGTTGGCCCCACCCATGCTGTTCAGATGCCCCCTTCCCTTGGCATCCTTGCCACCTCTCTGGCCACTTCTCAGTGTCCTTCTGGGGGCAGGCAGCACCCCCAGCTCCCCCTCTCTGCCATCTCTTCAGTGCTAGAGCTCCAGGCCTGCTCCCTCTCCGAGAGCTGCTTGCACAGTCTCTCTTCCGGGGTTGCCACCTCCCTCCCAGTGTCAGTTCCTGTCTAGACACTGGGAGCTCCCGAACTCTCAGCCAGGTCTCTCTCCTGAGCTCCAGGCCAGTCTCTCCACCTGCTCCTGAGCACCTCCCGGCCCAGCGGCCTCAGTCCACCTGCACTTGTGAGAAACACACTGAAGCCCCATGGTAGACCCTGGAATCCAGGGAGCCTCCCTAAGATCAGAAGTGATGACCTCGAGAGTAACATCTACTGAACTTTTTTTTAAAAAATGGAGGTAAAATTCACCATTTTCAAGGGTACAGTTCCATGGCTGAGCTCTCACTTTACCCGTACCATCTCATTTCACCCTCTCCCCACTGACAGGATGAAAGCACTCAGAAGGGAGCCTCCACACACTCTGCCTCCCTGCCTGCCCCCACCGGAAGCCGACCCTCCCAACCCTGCACCCTCCTCACACGCAGGGCCTCCCCCCAGGCCTCCCATGACATGCTGCTCCCTGCTCCCCTCCACAGGGAGCCCTCTGCAGAGAGCTGTCCAGACTTGCCACCTCCCTCACCCCAGCCCCACTTCAACTGGCTTCCAGCAGGCAGAGGCCCACAGTCCCATTGTGGCACCCTGGCTGAGGTCATCGACGGCCACCACAATGCTAAGCCCATGGCCAGTTCTTGGTCCCTGTCTTCCCTGACCGCTCATCAGCAGCCCTTGGCTTCAGGACTTCACTCTCCCACCCTCTGCTCAGCCTCACCTGCTTGTGCCCCTGCCTCCACCTCGTCTTCCTCTCTGCTCACCCAACATCACGGCTCCCAGTGCCAATTTAGATGCCAGCGACTCCCTAATTCCTGCCTTCAGCACTGACCTTGCCCGGGCTGCCCTGGGACATAGGTCAGGCTGACTGAGGCTGCCCTGCTGTGCCCCCCACATGCCCCACTGGAGCTCCCTCGGCCTCATGCTGCATCCAGGTAACTCAGGCTGAGACCCTTGGTGTCACCCTTGGCTGCCCTCTGGTCCTCTCATCACATGCGTAATCCATAAGGAAATACAACGTGCTCTCTCCAAAATATACCCGACTCCAGCCCTTCTCCAATTCTCTGCTCCCTCCCAGGTCCGGGCACCCTGGCCTCTGGCCTGGATCACTACAGTTGCTTCCCCCGGCTCCCACCCTTCCAGCTGGCCGATCCTCCACTCAAAGCTGTGCGAGGGCTTCCAGACTCAGGGCCCCTCCGTCCCACGTGCACAGGCCTTGGGGTCTGCTGCAGCCTCTGACTTCTCGCCCAACCCGCTCCCTTCCTACACTCACTCCACTCCTCCAACACACCCGGCCCTGCCCTCCTGGGCGCCCTGGGTGCTCCCCCAGGGATGCCCATGGCTAAGTCTGCACCTGCTCAATGAGACCGACTCTGACCACCCCCCATGCATCTGAGACCCTTCCCTGCTTTTCACAGCACTTCCTCTTATTTACCTATTTTACTTACATTCACCTCCCCACGCTAGACTGTGAGCTCCACAAGGTGAACGTCTCTATCCTGCTCACTGCTCCATCCAGGCTGCGGGCAGAGCGCCCCACACAGTGGGCGCTGGCTAAAGCAACTGTTTGTTGAGGGCTGCAGCCCCCACGGGTGTTCTCGCCCAGGCCCTGGAGACGTATGCATCTCAGCCATTGCTATGTGCAAAGTACAAGACCTGACACCCATGAAGTGTTCAATAACTAAACAAAAACCAATCCATCGACCAGCCCGGGACCGGAGACAACCTATGAAGAAAGGAGGAGGTGGGGTGGCAGCTCGGGGGTCTGGGCTTTACCTCCACTCTGAATAAGAATGTCAAACAGGTCATCCATTTGCTGGCTCGAGGAACCATTCTCCTGTGAGACAAAAATAGGAAAAAAAGCTGAAAATCTAGAACAGGAGGCCCCCAGCCTGGCTCAGGGCATAAACCCTTCCTTCTGCCCTTGAGCTAGCAGCCAGACCTGCAGACCTCACCGGCCTGTGCTCAAGCTCCCAGAGCCACACTCACTCTGCTGGGCCAGGCCCTGGCACGCTGACCCATAATGACCCGCCCCCAAGGCCTCTTTACCTATGAGACTGGTTCCTGCCCGCCCCCACCCTCCAGCAGGACCCTGGGGGCCTGTGGGAGCCCAGACCAGCAGCCTAGGCAGCCCCCACCCCAGCCAGGCTCCAGTCTACCTTCTTCACCTGCTGTCTGGGCTGCTGGCTCACGGCTTCCTCATAGCCAGGCGGCTCCTTCTTCAGCAAAGAAGTGGGGGTCCCAAAGAGGGGCTGTGCTGGGTGCTCCAGGTCCATCTGGGCTGGTGGGCCAGGGGCTGGAGAACCAGGCTGGGACAAGGGCTAGACAGGAAAACGGTGAGAGAACCAGGGGCGGGGTCAGGGAAGCGACCCAGGGCCCCGTACACTCTGGGAGGGCAAAGGGGGAGGCACCTACCTTCTGGGCCAGAACAACTTTGCTAGCCATGCTGGCTTCCAAGAAGCTTTCATGGAAGCCAGTGGAGTTGGGGATACAGGACAGGGGAGACCCTAACCTCTGACCCTGCAGAGAGTAGGGTAGGCATGGGGTGACTGGCTGCCTGGGGTTTTGTACAAGCCACGTGAGGGCGAGGGAGGGGCCCTGGGCTGACTCCCCCTCTCCTCCATTTCTGCCTGAGGCTGCTCAGGAGTCCATCTCTCTTCCTAAAGTGCCTGGTTCCTGTCACTGTCCCCTCCACCCCAAGCTCCACAGGGCTGAGGCCACACAAAGCCTGAAGCGGCCTCACCCTTGGACCAGGCTGGGTGGAGGGTCTGGGCTATGAGGGTGTCAGCAGCAGAGAGCCAGTTGCCAATGACACCTTGGTCGGGGACAGCTGGCCTCTTTGAGGGGAGGGGGAAGAGTGGAGCTAGAACCAGGCTCAGCCTGGTGGCCCCCGCTGGCTCCTGGGCAAGAGAGCCAGGCCCACAGCCTCCCTCAGGCAGGGGCTCCCCTGATTCTTACCTGGGCCCTGTCCTACCCCCATGGCGCAGAGGGAGGAAAGGGCCCGGCCTGGGTGGGGGCTGCTCAGGAACCCTCTACCCAGGTACACAAATGTTCTGATATCAATGGCCAGACCCTCATGGCTGTGGGTTCTTGAGCAGGCCCCTTAAGCTTCCCAAGTCTCAGTACCCTCCTTGGTGACATGAAAATGGTGACCTCTCGTTTTGTAGGGCTGAAGGGAAGACTAAAGGAAGCAAGCATAGCCTGCCCAGCCATGAGGACACGTGGTAACCAGGGCTGTCATTATAAGTATCTCCACACCCTCCTGTGGCCCCTGCCCCTCTCACACCCAGGTACCTGCTGGGGGCTCCCGCTGGCCAGGCCAGGGCTGTCTGCATTCTTATTGGTCACGGTGAGGACAAGGTGGGTCCCTGTGGAGTCAGTGATGAGGGTGGGAGGTGTGACCCCCTTGATGAGGCCGGGGCCCTGTGGGCCCATAAGCAGCTGGGGGGTGGGGGCCGGCTCAGGCTCGGGTAGCACGGCTTCCTGCTTCACCACCACAGCCGGGGGCACCAGGGCACAAGTGTCTGCATGGTGGGCAGTGGAGGCTGCCAGGCTGGGGCTGAAGGAGTGAGCAGGGCCCGGGGGCTGCCGGCTCAGCTGGCAGCTGGAGAAGCTGTTCTCCTGCTTCACTGGGGGGCCAAGAGTGACCAGGGCCGGGGTGGGGGATGGGGCTGGTGCAGGCTGCTGGGCCCGCTTCTCCTGCTCCAGCTGCAGCTTGAGCCACTCCACCAGCTGCTGCTTCTGCCGGAGCATGCGGGTCAGCTCCTCGATCTGCTTGTCCTTTTCCTGCAGCATCTGGTCCTTATCACGTCCTTCCAGCTCTGCCCGCACCCCAGGACTTAGGCAGCAGGACCCGGCCCGGGTGCCCTCCTCCTTTACAAGGATCTGCAGTGGTGAGGTCTGCAGGGTGAGCTGGGTCAGTGGCGATGTCACCATCTCACCAAAGGTGTCCCCAGGAGTGGAGTTCTCGTCGCCTGTGCTGAGCAGTGAGCGCTCTGAGGGGGTGGGAGACACGGGGGGTGTGGAGCCCGTGCTGCCAAATTTCACCACTCCATTGCTGGTCACCGTGGCCACCACCACTTCGGCTGGGGCCAGGCCTGCTGCCACCAGGGCAGGCCCTGTGCTTAGCCGGGTGGCTGGGAAGGCTACCACCACCTCGCCAGCCTTGGGCAGGATGGAAGGGGCGGCAGGAGCCTTGGGGGCTCCCGGGGCAGGGCTGGCTTGTTCTTGGTAGGCACGCAGGCGCTCAATCAGGTCTGTCTTGGTGCCTGAGACAGGCAGTGAGCGCAACTTCAGCTCCTGCTTCAGCTCTGCTACCTGCAGGGGGGTCGAGAGTCAGGGCAGCAGGGGGACAAACTAAGGTGACTGGGTCCAGGCAGGAGGACAATCGGGGAGGATGAGAGGGATGAGCTTTTTGTTTGTCAGGCCTCTTCCGTCCGGGCCCCACTAGCCAATTCAGAGATATCAACCTCCTGACCTTCCCACAGCCCTGGACGGGGAGGTATATGTCCCCCAGGCCCAGCCTCCAACCTTTCCCCATCCTCACCACACCAGGGCCTAGTTAAAACATCCCCTAACCCCGTGTCTGGGCACGACACGCCCTCAGCTGTCCCCAGCCCCAGCATGGGGTGTGGTGCTCAATTATTAGGACTGACTGGATTGTGCAGATGAGAAAACTGAGCTCACAAAAGGAAACTAACTTCTTCAAGATCCACAGCTAGTGAGCGACAGGGCTAGGAGTTAACTTCAGGTCTGATGGACTCCGAGCCCGTGCCCACCTGCCCCTACAAGAACTGACGTGCTGGGATATGGTCATCTCTCAAGAGGAGTTAGCCTGGTTCAAAGGACAAGCTCTGGAGGGAGATTTTGGCCCATTCCACCTTCTGAAAACAGGCCAGGCCCAGGCATGACCCACCCTCTTCCCTGGCAGACACAGCACTTGTACAGCAGATCTGGTGGCGAGTTAACTGGCAGAGTGGAAAAGGTGGGGGTGTTGAAATTAGCCCTGAGTCTGAATCTGGGCTCTACCACCAGCCAGGTCTGCGACCCTAGGCAAGCCTGCTCATCCTTAGGCGGGGGTAACACTCCCCGTTTCTCACACTGCCCCGTACAGGTCAAGGAAGACAAGAGGCATACAAGGGCTTGGTAAGCCCCAAGGCCCTGGACAGATGCTGGCTGATGTCATTAATGATAATGACCACAAGGACCAGGCTGATGTCAGGGCTGACCAGGGCCAGGCAGGCCTTGGAGCAGGTTCCAGGTGCCTCTGCTGGAAGAGACCTGAGTCTGGAGCTCTGCTTTGCCTTCTAGAGCTATGGGTCCTGGGCTGGTGCTTTCCCTAAAAACAAGCACCCAGACAGACCCTATGGGAGGCCAGGCTGGCAGTGGCTCAAGTCCTCTAGTGGGAAGGGGGCAACCACCTACCTTCATGTCGTCCAGGTTGGCAGGCAGGGCTCCCGGCTTGCCAGTTAGTGAGGTGCTGTTCTGACGTGCCAGCCCACTGGGCCCAGGGGTGCCCGAGCTGGAGCTGCTATTGGTAGTGGAGAGGCTGCGCACTGGGGGGGCCCCACTGTTTCCCAGAGCTTCACCTGCCGGCCTGAGAGGAAGAAAAGGCAGAAATGAGCAACTGCCAGGTGTCACCCTCGGCCTCTGCAGGGTGAGGTAGAGAGGGGGCTGGGGTGAGGGCCCTGTCCGCAGGCTCCATCTGGGGACCACTCTTGCAGGATCCAGACCAAAGGGGCCTTGAAGATCTGGGGTTCATCCACACCAGCCCTGGCATGTGCCTGTCCCAGGGAGCCCGTGGGCAGGATGGGGGCGGTGCCGAGGTGGGCTCCTACTTTGGCGGGGCAGGCAGGATGGTCTGGTAGTTATAGTGCTGCTGTTGCTGCTGGTTGAGGATCTGAAGCTGCAGGAAGAGCTGTTGCTGCTGCAGGATCTTGGCGTAGGAGGAGTCCATGGGGGGCGCCCCCTTGTCCTGCTTTTGGTCCGGGGGGATGTACTGGTGATACTTGAGCTTCTTCACCTTTGGCTTCAGCTCCTTGGCTTTCTTGCTGCGCTGTGACTTCTCACTGGCAGCCTTGGGTTGGCTTTGCTGAGAACACAGGGGACAGAGGGCGCCATCAGGGGGCAGTCTCAGGCTTCTCAGAGTGAGGCCCCCAGGCGGGAGGCTGGCAGCCCTCCCACTGTGCCTGATTAGCTTCTGAGAAGGCACCATCCACCACTCTGCCCTGCTCCACTCACCCCTGCTGGACTGTACCCCTCCAGAAGCAGAGGCCTCATCAGTGCCCAGACGTGTACGAGGGAGGGAGGAAGGGCTGACAGAGGGGGCTGTGCATGGCCCAATTCTGAGAAGAGCTTCTAGCCCAGAGGGAACATCAACCAAATGCAGACGTCACCATGACCCCGAGCAAAGAGCAAACAGACAAGAAGATAAAAACCACCGGCTTATGGAGCTCGTGCGGTCCACACTAGGTACTTTACAAAGGCCGTGTCACATAGACCAGCAAGACTCCCGCCTAGGAAGGAACTAGTGTGTCTACTTGAAAAGGAGGAAACAGGCTCAGAGACGTCACTTGCCCAGGGTCACACAATGATCTTGATCTCACCGTGTGAAGGAGCTGGAATCCAAACCAAGGACTCCAGAAGTTCAAGTTTAGTCACCAAATGGGCTTCCAAAGACTCCCTGCTGGCACACGGGGTGGCCACCCAATGGTCTCGAGGGTCACCAAGGACCAGGCAGGGCCAGCAGGTCATGCTTGTGAGGCCTGTCCTTGGGGCAGGGAAGGGTGGAGTCTGATGAGGGCAAGAGTAAGCAGGGGTGTGCCAGGCAAGGACTGGAAACCCTAGAAGGTTCTGAGCAGTGAAGGGTAGACAAAAAGGTGGAGACAATGCAGGGATCAGCTGGGGTCTTGACCAGGTGGCAGTGGGGGCCAACGGGAAGGTTTGGGTAGAGTTAACTAAATGGAGGAAGAATGGATGACAGGAGCATGTGGCAGGTGAGCAGTTCAAAGGTTTAGGGTTTTGAGCTTTGGCAACTGTGACAACGGTAGCCCCTTCATGGAAGTCAAGAGGTTCTGGTTTTCCCGAAGAGGATGGAAAGAGGGAGGAGAAGGTGCAGAGCTGCTGAGGCTGGAGCTGACAGAACACCAAAGTGGACAGAGATGGGCCCGCAGAGGACCCAGAGCAAGGCTGCGGGAGCAGTGGAGTGCAAGAGAGGGAGCACAGAGGCCGAGGGCGGGGCCCGGGAAGAACCCACTGAAAGGGAAGAGGATGGGAAGCCAAGGGAAGGGCAGCCACAAAGGCAAGGGAAAGCCAAAGAGTGGAGAGGGAGCGTGACCCGAGAGCATGAAAGGCAGATGGGGGCTGGGATTGGAATTAGGGACCCTTGAAGGAGATGTTTCAGTTCACTGGAGGGGCTGGGGAGCCAGCCCACACAGGCTGAGTCGCCACCCAGAAAAGAGGAAGAGTGGACAAACATACACACATTTATTCTTCCAGACGTGCGGTGGTCAAAGGCAAGCAGCAGTCATGCGACAAGGAGCAAGTCTGAGGGAGGAATCTTATGGGGGAACCTCTGACCTCTGCGGCTATCAGGAACAGACTGCAGAGGCAAGAGAAGTGCCCCTGATGGGGAAGCATCCAGAGCCAGCGGAGTGCTCTAGAGCACCAGCAGCCCCAGGAGGAGGTGCTCACTGCTTCCCCTGGGACTGGGGGAAGCCAGGAAACTTCCTGTGAGCAGCAGGGCCTCGCAGAGACAGTGCAAACAGGACAGACCTGGGGGAGGGGGGCCACACAGGAGGGCATCGGGGATCCCTGTAGCACAGCAAGGGCTCAGCCAAGGTGAGAGAACAGGAACCTGGATGGTTCTAGAGCAGCCGTGACAGCAGAAAGAGGAGAACACGGATGGCCAGAGATTCCCAACCAGGGGCGAGGTTTGCACGGACTAGAGAATAAAACAAGACAGGGAACCCTGCAAGTGACAGCGGGAAGAAAGGGACACGCCTAGCAGGCACAGATGCAGCCTGGGGAAGCGGCAGTCCAGGCCAAGGTCCCTGAGACCCTGGGGGCAGGAGGCCCTGCAGGGCAGGGAGGACAGGCATCAGCTCTCAGTGCTGCTGAGCTTAACCTCTGAGCCCAGCAATGTCCCCACACAAAGGTCCCCAGGGGTGTCTCGTGGGGTCGATGTAAACCTTCCCCCTTCAGGTATTTCAGGTGAGGGCTTGGAGGAAGGGAATAAAAACAAACGCCGGACGCTGCCAGCTGTG
This sequence comes from Equus asinus, assembly GCF_041296235.1. Taxonomy (NCBI): domain Eukaryota; kingdom Metazoa; phylum Chordata; class Mammalia; order Perissodactyla; family Equidae; genus Equus; species Equus asinus. The sequence goes on along the minus strand of NC_091793.1, from coordinate 21,200,995 downwards.
TGACCTTGGGCCCATGTCTGCACGTCTCGGTTTTGTCGCTTGTAAAACAGGGTTCTGTTACTGCCTCACAAGGCTGTCAGTGGACCAGATGGGTGGTGTGGGTGGGTGTCTCCGTGGGGAGGGCAGGAACAAGAGCCTGGACAGCCCAGTCCAGAGTCTGGCACACTGTGCTCAGTAAACCATGGCTATGACTGTGACAGCCAGTGGCACATGGAGAGAACAGGAAGAACTCTCACATGACCTCAGGGACCTTTGCTTGGCCCTGACCAGGGGGAGAAGATATGCATGCCCACCTCCTGCAGTTGTCCCCACACTGGATGAAGTCACAGCAGGGCTCAGCGGGGCAGAGGGAGGGGAGGGCAGTGGGCTGGAGAAGTGTACCTTAATGAGCGTGGGGGTAGGCTTGGTGGTGGGGGCCGCAGTCCCGTTGGTGAGGCTGGGAGGCAGAGGAGGCTGCTCTGCCGGGAGAAGCGTTTCTCCAGAATCCGGGCCCACTGGGAGTTGAGACACAACCTGAGAGAGAAGGGGAGAAGAGGGCACCCTCTGTTTCTGGCTGCTCCGGAGGGCACGGCCATCTCCAAGTGGCCCAGAGGTAGGTGGCAGTCACCTCCTTGGATGCCACCACTATCGGGGATGAGAAGAGCAGCCCCCAGGGTGGCAGGGGGAGAGGGCACCAGAAAGGGAGAGACTGAGGGTGGTAAAAAGATTCATGAAGTGAACATGCTCAGGAGAAGTGGACTGTTCTGAATGCGCGAACCCAGGGCGGGCCACCAAGGCTTGTGACAGGCTGGCTGAGGCTGGCTGGAGCGGGGCCCTGCTGCTGACATCTCCCTCCCCACCACTGGGACTCAAGCAGCCAGCTCCTGAGGCTCCTAATAACAACAGGCCCCAGCTTCCCTGCAAGAGACCTCACTCTGGGCAGCTCTGGCAAATCTCGAGTCCTGGGGGAGCAGGGGAAGCATCTAGAGCAAGTAAGCTCACCTGAGTGGAGGATACGGAGGTGGCACTGGGCAGTGGCTCGCTGACTCGGGCTTCCAGGGGTGACGGCACCGAGCCCTGAGACTCATGGCTGGCAGGCTGCTCAGGGGATAAGGCATCGCTGCTGTCCTCATCGAAGGAAGAGCTGTCCGCTACTTTCGGGTAATTCACCTGGCCCACTGAAAGCCAAAGGCATAAGACTCCACCTCTGGCCCCAGAGCATGGGAAGAGAGGCCTTGCTCACTAGCCAGAGGCTGTCCCAGCAGGGTGCCTGCTCTGTGGCGCCCAGCGAGGCAGACAGGAGAAGGGTGCCCAGCAGCCAACCTGCCTTCTGGGACCAAAAGAGCTCTAGGAGAGCTTGTCATCATGATCTCAAAACAAGGGCCAGGAAGATGTTACCGGTCGTCAAGGCGCTGCCCTGGGCGAGGAAAGGCCTCGTCTTTAGCCTCTGCACTCAGCCTTCAGAGTCAGGTCCCAGCCTCCCTCCCACCAGCCTGCCGCCTCCGCCACCTCCTCTGTTTCCTTGCTATTAAAAGTACTTTAATTCCATCCTACAGCTGCACAAAACTCTCCTCTTCCCCCAGAGGCTTGTGGACCCTGCAGTGAGGGCTCTGAGCCTGTGATGAGAGACCTCGTGAGCGCAGGTGACAGCCTCGAGAGTGCAGCTCCCCCCCGGGCTGCCTGAACTCCCCAAAGGTCAGGAACGGGGTAAGGAACCTCCTGGAAAAGGGACGCCCACCTGCACAGGTGAAACAGGATCACTGGAAGTATGGTGACCTCCCACTAGTGGCCAGTGACTCCCAGAGACCCAAGACTTGGGAGCAGTGGCCACCAGAAGAAAACCCCACCCAGCTGCTGTAACTGCCCTGCCGTGCCCCACAGTCAAGGCCAGAATGGCCATGGGCACATGTGCTCCTGAGGGGCCCAGTGTGGAAATCCTAGGACACAGAGGGAAAGAAAGATGGGAACAGGGGCAAGTAGGATATTTCAAAAGGTTCATGTCCCAACCCCAGCCTCAGCACTGTCGGGGGAAGAGGTTGTGCACCGGTCTGCTATCCACCCAGGAGGAAGTGAGGCAGAGGTCACAGCACAGACGTGAGCTGCTGGCCACACGGGAAATCTGCTGTGGTGGGAAGACCACAGATAAGGAACAAGAACAAGCCTGTAACTCTCCCAGCAGACTCTTCCTCTCCAGGGCCATGCCCTGAGGCTCTCACCTCCCTGGGATCTGGAAAGGACGCACCTGGGCTGGACCCTCCACTGACTGACTGTGGGTGATGGAGCCAGGAACACCCTCACTGGGCTGGCTCACACACACTCTCGGTCACCTGTCCTAGCAGGGGCATACCTGCAGTGCATGGAGGGGACAGAGCTTGCTGACCACCATGTACTTCATGCCAATCACACATCTAGCTTTTCTCCCACCATCTCTTAGTCCCAGCAAGGAGACCTGCTGTGAGACAACAGCCCAGGAAGCTGCTGGCCACACTGGAGAAGCCCAAGGACTGGTGCAGGCTAGGGTCAGTGCAGAGTCTCTCTCTTTCTCTCTCTACTGTGGCCAGGCATAGGCCAGGTGCAGGAAATGGAGGTAGAGACAGGGTCCCTGCCCTCCAAGGGCTTATGGTCCCATCGCCTTGGAGCACAGTAAATGCTCTGCTAGAGGGAAACGTGGACACTGAGGGGACACTGAGGAGAGGCTCAGGGAAGATGTCCTGGAGGAGAGAGCCCTGGGATGAATCTTACAGATCAACTGGGGGTGGCCTAGAAGAAAGGGTGTGAGAGTGCGTGAGCGTGTAAGTGGATATGAGTATGTGCTGGGAGTGGCCATGGGGAGTGTGCAGGGAGACGGTGGGAGATAAGGCAGTCTGAAAAGTCCACTCCCATGCCCCCGTTCTCAGCAGGCCTCAGAACTGTCTTGGCTCCCTCCTTCTGCTCTCCACACTCAGCTTTGCCTCTTCCTTCTCGTCCACCTCAGCCTGGATTCGATTCCCTCCTCCTCCTCTTATCCTCCCAGCTCCTCAGCCTCTCCCTTGCCTCCCTCCTCTCAGCCCATAAACCTGCTCCATCTCTCCCAGCCTAAAAATCCTTCCTAAGCCACCCTCTCCCTTTCTGTCCCTTCTCCACTCACCTCTTGAGTAATCAAGTACATCTTCTGTCACCATTTCCTTTCCTCCTATTCATTCCCTGACCTGCAGGATCTAGCTTTTGCTGGTAAATGCTCCTTTCTCTCAAGTCACCCACGATCTCACTGGCAAACTAAACTACTTCCCAGTCCTTAAACAAGCCGTGTTCCACCAGGCCTCCAGGCCATTGCCCATGTTGCCCCCTCTGCTTGGAATGTCCTTCTGTACCTTCTCTACTTGGTAAACTCATTCAACTTCCAGGTTGACCCCAAATGTGCCATATTGTCTGTGGTACTTCCTGGGCCCCTGCCACCATGCCCAACCCTGAAAGAATCCTGTCTCAGCTGAGCTCCCACTGCACCTGACCACACGCCCCTTAGTCTATGTTGTCCACCACAGCAGCGGTCAGCTGGCCTGTCATGAACATTACTGCAAACAGCAGCAGCCCTTGCGTGCGTCTCGCCAGGAGCCAAGGACTGCACTGGATCCTTTATATCCATGATTGCCTGTGAGCCTGCCAACTGTCCCGCAAGCCAGGTGACTCAGCTACAATGTCACAGGACCATGGCCTTTCTACTACACGGCACTGGCATCTGACTGGGAGTCAGACTCAGAAATCATTTGTTTCTACATCAGTCTTCTCCCATCAGACTGAATTCTTTCAGAGCAGCATCATATTTTGTTCATCTTTGTAACTGCAGGACTTCACACGGGGCCCGGCATGTTGCCAACTCTTGGCAAACATTTATCAGATTTAGGCTGGCTGGAGAGTCCAGAACTGACCTTGGCCCGAACATGACCCTGTAACTAGGGGCTGTTTTGGAATCCTGTGAAGACCTAGACAGGAAAACACTGAGATGGGGCAGGATGAACGCCAGGCCAAAGTGGTGAATTAAAAGGACTACAGCTCCCAAAAGGAAAGGGCTGTTGGGGCCCAGGGTGTGCCAGCCTCCAGCACGGCGGCCACCTCCTCCACTGCCCGGCCACCGTCTGCAGTGCAGATCAGGCCTGGAAAACCACAGTGTCCTGTGACTCGGGGCTCAGGTTCAGGGCCCATGGTGGCATGCTGTGGGATCAGCTCCTGTGGTTCCCTTTCACGCCCTGCCCAAAGAGCTAACTCACTATTACGGTAGGAACAGTGGAGCCTCCTTCTCCTGAAGGCAGGGCTACCTCTGAGGGATGGGAATGCCTGGCCTTGTCTGGGACCAGATCTTGGGCTCACTGCAGCAAAGGAGACAAGTCGTACCAAGAATTACCAAAACCTAAGAGCATCACATCCGAACACCTGACCATGGCACATGAGGCCCTGCACGTCCTGGACTCCACCCGCCTCCCACCTCACATCTTGACAGCCCCTCCTCCAGCTTCATGTCCAGGCTGCTCCTGGCCCTGTGCTGCTCTCCCTGCCTGGAGCACATACTCCCCCCTCACGTACACTTTAGTTTCTACTCACCCTGCAGCCTCAGTCTTGGCCATCACCTCCTTTGACACCACATCCCTGCCAGGCCAGGCTGGGTAACCCTCTGCTGTGTGCCCAGGCAGCCCGTGCTCCCTCTGGCACAGCCCTGCCTGTCTTGTCGTTCCTGTTTACCTACCTACATCCACCCCTAGGCATGAGCTCTGTAAGGACAAGGGGCTTGGCCTACTTTGTGGGGCTGTGGTCCTAGCACCCAGCATACTGCTTGGATCAATCAATATTTGTTCAGTGAAATATCTGTGGAAAGTGCCAGGCTAGAAAAAGAGATTTCACTAAGAAAAAGAACAGACTTTTAATCCCTAGCATCTCCACGTGTTCACACACCTCAATCCTGACATCAGTCAACCCTGTGAGAAAGGAGTAAGGTCCTGAGTTTACAGAGATGAAGGTGGACAGAGGCCTCTCTGTGACCTAATTATTTGTTTTGGCATGGCACTGATCTCTGAGACCATGGGCACTGTCCCAAGATGATATGGCCTGTTTATCAGGCTCTACACTCCACACTTCAGTTTCCCAAGTCTAAGCAGGAAGTCAAAGACCAAGAAGCCAAGAGCCCCTCCCTCTGCATCTGGCCTGCATGTCCACGCAGATGGCTGGGGTCCCCTCACCAATGATGGCTTCTTTCAAGCTGGACTCCACAGGCAGGATGTTCTTCTCCACCAGCTCCATGGGGCCAGGCCTCTGTGCGATCTTCTCGTTGAGGTCATCGGCCAGTCTGGCTCTCTTCAGCTTCAGCTGCTTGGCCTGGAGGGAAGGCTCAGCCGACGTCTCTGTCCGTGGGAGAGAATGCAGGGCAGGAGGATGTAGGAATGGACCTGGTTCTGCCCTGGGAACTCCAGAGCAGCCCTCCTTCCCTCTGGGGAAGGAGCAGAGACCATCAGAATGGAAAGCGCATCCCCGGCAGAGTAGAGTGGCCTGGCTTGAAGTGTCACAAGGACAGAAGAAGGGGCCCCCACTGTGGACAGTCTGTGGTCACACACAACAATGGTCACCAGGCACAGGCCAGCCCAGAGGATTTTCTGAGGTGGAGCTACAGAGTTGAAAATGCACCAGACGATGGAGTGGTCTTCCCTCTCCCTCAAGTTTGCTGTGTTACGGGGCCAATCCACCTCCCTGATCTGGGTCTCAGTGTCTTCGTCTGCAAAATGTGGGGTTCAGACTAGGAAAGTTCTCTTCCAACCCCAAAGTTGGCTCAAAAGTAAGCAAAAAATGGATAGATTCATGCTTCTTTCAGCAGCCAAAACCTTTCCTTCACTAGAGTGTGGAAAGAAGTGTGTACTGGGGCCGGGTGGAGTATGTCTACAACGATCTTACTTGTACATCACAGGTGCTCAAGTAAATGCTGAGTGAATGAATGAATGAATGAATGAAAACAGAAAGCAAATGCATTTTAAAACAGATTGTGGAGGAAAAGATTTCATACCAAGGGATGATGAGACCCAGGGCCCCTGCATGGCCACAAGAGAAAACGGCAAGCCAAGCCAAGAGAAAGTGACTGTGCATCTTTGGGAATTCCCAAACCCAGGGGTGACTGCACAGCACTGCTGTCTTACTGTGGTAAGGCTCTGGCTTACCAACCGCTGACAGAAATGGGAGTGGTGAGAAAGAGGGAAGAAGAAAGGTGGGTGGTGCAACAGTGAGAAGAGAATGAGAACATGGTTTAGAGGAAGAAGCATTTCCAATATAACACACCTTCCAAAATGTGCATCCTGACCAGCTCCGATCTCTCTGGCCGGGAACGAATCTTCCGTTTCAGGTAGTCCTCTGTCTACAGAAAAAACACACCAGGAAGCTCTCAAATCCAGGTCACAAGGTTACAGCATGGACAGGACCAGAAAGTAGCTGCCGCTTTAGTGGCTGCTGTTGGTCACCTCCGCAGCCCCCATGATCTCAACTTGGAGACTGCAGGGTTCTGAGGCAAGGGGAGGCTGGCGGAGGCAGGCCTGGGGAGGATGCATTCATTTCCATGCACCTGCCCAGGGCACCATCATCTGTCAAGACCACTTGTCTTGTCTCTCTGAGGCTGGACTACTAAAGAAATTTTTTAAAAATCTGTTACTTTTCTTATCATAAATGTAATATATGTTCATAAAAGAAAATTATAAAGTAAAACAACAATAAAAAATTTTTAATCATCCCACTGTTAGTATTTGGAGATATTTGTTTCTGATCATTCTTCCTGCAGAAGTTTAATTTTGCAGACTTATAATCATATTGAAAATAATTTTATATCTTATTTCAAAAAATCTAGTATTGTATGATCTCATGAGCATTTTTCCATTCATTCTGAATGGCTGCCAAGTAGAATACTAATTTTGACACATAGTATCACAGCTCTAGTTCCTTGAAGTCCAGCATCTTCATTTTTCCATTTCTGAGACTCCAGGAGAACTAAATAAATCTCTTCACAGTCCCAGAGCCAGCCCACTGCCCAGCGCCCATGTTCTGATGTATCTCTGACCCTAGATCTGTCTAACTCCAGAGCCTGTGCTCTCAACCCCTGCACCAGAATTTCTCAAACTGTAGGTCAAGACCATCAGTGGATCAAAACCAGCACAGGACAGGACACTGCAGAGTAGAGTAGAACAGAACATGAAATGTCAGAGCACACTGCATGGAGTAACAGTATACACCTGGCCCTTGTCTGCTGCCTCAGTGCTCTGACGGGGCAGCTCTGTGCCAGCCCAGGGGTGACGCTGAGCTCTCCAGGAGACAGTTTCAAGCTGTGAGCTCTGGGTCTGTCAGCCCATGTGCGGGGGACAGAAGCACTGCCGCAGCTGCTGCAGAAGGTGGCAGAACGGGCGTCGGACATTGAGGTCTTCACGGACATCAGAGGAGGGAGATTTCCTCAGCCATCAGAAGTTCTGAACAGTGGCCAAGGCCAAGGCAGAATACAGTATTGATTAAGAAAATACCCGGAGTCCACAGACCAAGGTTTGAGTCCCAGCTTTGCCACTTACTAGCTGGACAAGTTAGTTAACCTCTCTTAGCTGCAGCTATAAAATGAAGATAATAACACCTAATTTGTAAGAGCTGATGTAAGCATAAACAAGAAAATGACATTATTTCACATACAAAAGTGCTCAAGAGAACAGCAGCTGTTCTAATTCATTCATATTTACTCCTTGCCTCCTTGAGAAGCAGTCCGGGACATCACACCCAGTCTTACGAGTGGGTCGGGGGCACAGGCAATGCCATTCCTTCCTCCCACCGCTGTATCCTCTAACACTCCCAGCAAGTAAAACAGTGCAGTTTGTTACTGCTTTGGTTCCCATTACCCATGATCTCATTCTTCCCATTCACTCTAAGAATTAACCATGATTTTTCTTAGAGAATTAAAAATAAAATAAAAAGAGAAGACAGTAAGAAAATCTTGGAGGTCAGTATCTCGGAGTCTCTGAAAGAGCTGTTGGTCGGGAGCCATGGCCTACGATCCTCCATTTGGGGAGGTTCTCTTCCCTTGTCTTTCACGTAAAAGAAAAAAGTGAAGGGAGTGTGAGGCGGAAGCAGCCTCCAGCGACTTCCCCTTCTCCACCCACACTGGGCAGCAGAATATCCCCCGAGGCCCCTGAGGGAACTGAAACCGAGGGGAGACACCGCAGCAAGCCAGGTGCTGCTGCATGAACCTAGGCTCAGAGGGGGCCCCCGCTGCCGCTGCCACAGCCTCAAGCGGACACTGGCTGCTCAGGGCACATGGAGACCAGGGAGGTTTCCTGCCCCTCGAAAGGCCCATCCTGGAGAGGTGTGGGCAGTGCAGCCACCGATATGGAGGGACCACCACTTAGCAAGCTTTTCCATGGCTGGTGCTTGTGTCCTAACCATCTACAAAAGCTTAAGTGGAATTAAAGATGGGAAAGTACTAGCGGTCTCCAAAGCAACAGGAGGAGGATCAGTGACCAGCACATACACCTAAATACAATAAAGGAGAAAACTCATTCTGACCATGTTCCGTATCATTACGCTGGGAGATGGCTCGGGGTGGGGATGAAGTAGAAAAGGCAGACCTTTCTCTTTAGAACTGAGAGGCAAGGGCTGACCTGGAGGCAGGCTAGACGGGAAGGAACATAACCAACAACGCAACGGGCTCTGAAAGTGCTCTTTGGAGGCCCGGGGGGAAGAAGGCGCCTTACCCTGGCCCGCTCCAAGCTCCTTCTCTGCTCATGAAATGCAGCTGGACTTTTCAAAGCTGTTGGGAAAAGAATCATAAAAGAATTACTTTATAGAGAAGCATCATGCCTACCACTACAAGTTACAGTGGAGAAGGCATCTTAAATTCAAGTTAATTTTAGCAGTATTCTTAATATAAGCTGAAGTGAAGAGGAAAATGGCACTTGAGTAAGCATGTATCCTTACGGTTCAGCTGCCCCAGTAAAACAATTTTGCTTACTTTATTCCTAATAGGAATAGTTACTGCCTGAGCTTGGGCTCTATAAAGTGCACCCACAGAAGGCAACTTTGAAAAATATCCTGGACCTGTTACAGGACTCTTAGCTACACAATCCTTATCGATCAGTCAATGCTCCAAGCATGCCTGTTGGGCCTCGCCTTACTCCTGGGGAGACAGGGACCCGGGGGCAGAGCTGCACATCGGGTCTACCTTACTTCTTCAGCCTCATCAGGAATCTCAAAGTGACCAACCTGTCTGAATGGGGCAGCTAAACCAAAAAGACATGTCTACTTGGGTGCCAGCTCCTTCTTCACTTCAGCTGATATTAATAGTGCTGCTAAAATTAACTTGAATTTCATCTCTAAGGACTAAAGGGACTCCACGGTGATTGTGTGGCTGACCCTGGTGCACACAAGCAGCAGCGTCAGCTCACTGCAGGGCTCGCTGCAGCCCGTCCAGGACTCAGCTGTTCTGGGGCTGGCACCACATGAGCACAGCTCCTGACTCAGCAAACGATGCTGAGGTGGGGAAACCAAGCCAGGACCCTCTTCAAAGGCATCACCATGAAGAGAGTTTTGTGTCAAAAACTCGGCTGTAAGGACAAATAATGAGTTGGGACACCCTGAGGAGACGAGGGGAAAAGGCCTGAGTCACTTCAAGCAGGGAACAGCAGCAACAAGAGAGAAATGTACAAGACAGTGGTCAGTTTCACTTCTGCTGCCCTAGAATTTCAGAACAGCTGTGAAACTGTGTGTGGAGATAACTTTTGCCAGGCTGCTGGCTGTGGTGGGAGTACAGGGGCAAGGGGACGCTAAAAGTAGCAAGGGCATAGATATGACCCTATCCTGCCTGGGCCTTTGTGTTTCCTCCCCCAATGCCACTCCCAGGAGCTGGGCCTCAGCAGGAGCAGTCCCAGAAGAAAAAGCTGCTCCACACATCCCAGCAGCACTTATTTACAAGAAAAATTTTTTTAAACAGGATAAAAAAGAAACTATCATTTTAAAAAGATCAGTTGAGAGCCCAGCCCATCTTCCAACAGCAGGGGGAGCGCTAGATTTAACAGCCAACCTCTAAGAAAAGCCACAGGCTCCCTCCCCAACCCACCAGAGCAGTCAGGGCACCGTCCTGCGATCCCAGCTCTAATCTGGGGAGGTCTTGGGCATCTCAGTGGGTAAGCAGACAGTCCCTGCACCTGCTTCTCTGGATAAATCTGGCTCAACTCCACAATCAGTCTCGCAAAGGCCTGACCCACAGGAATCTGTACTGGGTGTGATGGACGTCAGGGAATGAACACACAGCCTTGCTGTGGAGGGCTTATCACACAGATGAGACAGTAAGTACGAAGAATCAGAGAAAACTCAGTGTCCGCCCCACCTCCCCGCAGCTTCCTTTCTGCCTTATCTTTCTCTGTAGCACTTGTCACCTAGGCTATCTATCTTTCGCAGTCATACCACACCTTTCTCAGTTGTTTATTGTCAACCTCCCACCCTTAAGATAAGCCCCATCAGGGCATGCAGGGGTTTTATCTATTTCTTTCATTTCTATCCCCAGTGCCTAGAGTCCCCAGCACTTAATTCTTCCAGTGAATGAGTGACTATTCTATAAGAAATGGATACAAAGTGTACACTAATGACAGGAAAACTAGAGGATTCTGTGGAAGAGCTCTGAACTTTCATCTGACAGCCAGAATTATGGCTCTCCTCTGGGTTCAAAACTTCACACGAGTCCCAGACAATCAAGACATTCATGGTCTTTTCCTGGGACCTACCAGTGACCACTAGGGTGAGACCGGCTATGACTGCTTTCTGGGGCTTATTCTCTCCTTCTGGAGAGTGAGAACCTGCCTCCTCCCAGAACTCCTGTAAGAATCAAGTGAGAGCAAAAGTGCTCAGAAGCAAGAGGTGTGCACACCAGTGAGTTAAGGTGTGCTGCCATCAAACGCAGGGATTGGCTGAACTGTGGGTTCAATTCCCACATAGGCCTGCTAGTTTCTGCGCCACAGCCACAGATTATCTGTCAAAACCTCGGCTGGCTTGCTGCCTCAGCAACCTACCATTGACTATCCCAAGGCATAAGGCACAAATCCAACTTCCGGAAAAACAACTCACAAAGCACAGAATTTCCTGGTGGAAGGGGAGTGTACCATCTTCAGGTACGTCAGGATGATGCACCACTAAAGGAGATAGGCGACAGGTGAACTACTGCAGTGTGCATGACTTCCTGTTGGTTCCACTGCAAGGAAATTTTCACATAATACCAAGGAAGAGATTAATATTTAGAGTGCCTACTTATGTGGCAGGTACTGTTCTAGATACTTTAAATTTTATCTAATTTAATATTCCTAGTGATTTCATGTGGTAGGTAGCATTCCATTTCACAGATAACAACAGGCTCGGACAGGCCAGTATACGGTAGGGTTAGACAGTCTTACTCTGTGTCACTCTCAAGTCAGAGTTCTTTCTACTCTTAACTTCTTCAAAAAGTGGAGAAGAAAGATCTTATTGGATGGGGAGGCAAGGAGACTTCAATACATGTACTCTCAGATGTAGGGCCAGGTGCAGGTAATGTGGAAAGGTCAGCTTGACCACAGGACTGAGCACAAACAGGTGTAAGGAAGGCTCAGAAGAGGGGTTCAAAGTGACTGCAGGCACAGAAAGCTTTGACCTGAAACCCGGGGTTCACCATGGAGCTTAAGGAATAGCCTTCAGCACTGATATTAGGAGACAAGCCCGGAGCGCGACGGGAAGACCAGAGGAAGTCATTAGCTGCTCAGGGCCCCGTAAAGATAACCAGAAATGAGGACCAAGAAAAGAATTCAAGACAATAATTACCAATCCCAAAAGACTGTTTCATTTTATAAAAACAACAAAAACATTATAATCTCATTGAATTCTCTTAACAACCCATGAGGCAGGGACCATTATTCCAACTTTTACATGATGAAACTAACCCTGCAGTAGCCTGTGAGGTCATCCATGGAGCAGGGGTCCCCAGCTCAGGCCTAGTTCTGTTTCCCTTTCTTCCTTCATCTAAACCTTCTGACAAGTGTGTCTGTTTTTCTTAGTCCTTGAATAGCCCCCTCACTGCTGCTCTTCCCCCACTTCTCATTCTGCCCTCTGATGGCAAGGTCAGCAGTTTCAACAGCTAGTTCTAACAGGTGAAACGAGAGCGGGCAGCGGCCCTTCTTTCTTCAGGTCTGTCAGGACTCCCGTAAGGCACGTCTCAGGTTCATGTGGGAGAGACTGGCGCTGGGGCAGCCAGTGCTCTCGGTTCTCTGGGGTTTGGCGTGGAGGGCACTCCTATGCATGTCCAGACAGCTCTGTTAAAAGCCTCAGCTGTGGAGGGTAAGCTAATGAAGGAGATGTAGGGAGATAAAGGTAAGCCCTGCGCTTCCCTGACATAGGAGCCAGTGGCAAAGTACAGTTAAAATCACCTCAGGCCTCTGTGCTAAGGAATGAGACACAAGGAAACACAGCAAGCAGAAAATAGATTTTTAAGTTTAGGCCTCTGCTAGTTGTGGAAAAACCCAAAACACTCAAAGTTAACCCATAAATGTGTGTCCAGCTGGGAGGACTGCATTCATCTTGCACCTCCGTCTCCCTTTTCCTCACTGCCTTAATGGCTTTGCCAGAGAAGCCAGGATATTACTCAGAAATTTCATTTTCCCAGAAACTCCTAGAAGGTAGTCTCTGAAAGAGAAGCCCCCAAAGGCCAACGGAAACTCAAGAGCTGCACAGGCTGTTTATAAGAGTACACATTTTCGGTGTCAGAGGGCAGTCTTGATCCTTTGGAACTCCCACCCTCTGGGAGCTGGTTTCACTGGAACACTTGTACTGCTTTGTGTGAACAAGGAGAAGTGTGCAGCACGTACTGAAAGGAAAAATAACCAAGCTCCCCAGGAAATCCAATGAACAGAAGTGGCTAAGAGGTGTGGCATTCTTAATCACAGTTTCAGTTCTAGATGCAAGTCCCGCCCCTGGCTGGCTATAACCACCCATTAATATTCTGTTCCCTCTCTCCAGCACCCATTTTCTTTCTCCCTTTATATGTTTGCTGCCCTAACTAAATGAGGTCATTTGTGAACTAAAAAGAGAAAAATTACTTCAATTTTTTTTTTTTGAGGAAGATGGCCCTGAAGTAACAACTGCCACCAATCCTCCTCTTTTTGCTGAGGAAGGCAGCCCCTGAGCTAACATCCATGCCCATCTTCCTCTACTTTATATGTGGGACACCTACCACAGCATGGCTTGCCAAATGGTGCCATGTCCGCACCTGGGATCTGAACCAGTGAACCCCGGGCTGCCAAAGCGGAATGTGGGCACTTTACCGCTACGCCACCAGGCTGGCCCCATTTCAATTTTCTTTTTAAAAAGATACTGCCATCCACTTCCAAGGGGGAGCTCACTGCCGTGCTCAGTGTGTCTACAAGATCTGTGGCTTACAATGCAAGAGGACTGAGATGGAGCGGTCTTGATTCAATCTAGCATTGAAGGGTAAGTATGAGGACCCTTAAACCAACCTATCACATTAATTTAGAGCATTCAACCAGCACTTTCCCATCACTGGCCCCAGATTTACTTAAACATGTAGGCAAGTGAAAGTCTTCAAGGATCCACAAAGCAGTACGGGAAATGCATCTCATCAGGGAACGACAGCAATTAACCATGAAGCCTCATTTCCTCCTCATTATCATTAAGGAATATTTATTAGGTGCCTGGGTCTGAATGTCACTTTATTAGGTGCTGACATAATAAAAATGACGGTTCCCATCCTTGATAAGATACTATGCCAGAAGCTCACCAACAATTCTGTATTTAGAAGAACTCAAAAGGCCATGAACAGTTCAGCTAACAGAGGTCAACAGAGAGCCACGGTCCAAGGAGTCTTTCTTTCAGGCAAGCCTGCTCGATTTCTTTTTCCACTGTAGGAGTAGCGGACATAACGCACAGTGCATCAGTGAGGGCTGTGTGCATGTATGGGAACAAACATATTTAACAAGCAAGGTGGGAAACCAAAAATATATCCATCCATCCATCTATCCAATAAACAATTCTTAAGTAATAACTATGCTAGTTACTGAGCACAAGGATACACAGGATGGGGTCCCACCCCTCAAAGGCAGCTTCGTGGTCTAGTTAGGGAAAAAGACAAATAATTACAATACAAGATGGAAGTACAATTGTAGAGGTAATTTAAAGTGTTACATAGGACAGAAGACGCAAAATTCAGCCTGAGGAAAGACTGAATGAACTGTCCATGTAGATTCGAGAGAGAAAACCCAAATGAACAGAATAGAAACACTACAGGCAGACAAGGAAGGGAGTGGGGAGGTCATCTGAGGCTGAGGAAGAGCAAGAGCATGAAAGTACGAAAGAGCACAACAAGTCAAGGGACTACAAGTAGTTTGATATGGTTGGACCAAGGAGTTCATGTGGGGACGATGAGGCTGGAAGGGGAAGCAGGGCCTAGCCCTTTAATGTGCTATTGCAGGGACTTCTGCATCCGAGAAGATGGAGTAGATATACTTTTCTCTTATATCTTCCCAGTAAGTACAACTAAAAACTCTGGACATTATGTATAAAACTAACATAAGTAGGCTCTGAAACACAGAGAGAAAGCAGACTGGCTAGTGACCTTGGGACCTGAAGAACAACACAGTTGTGAGTTCCTGGGTTTCCTCATACATCCAAGACTTGGAGGTGAAGAAGATGGCAACTTGTAAATGCTAATAAAGGCGGACAAAAAAGCCCCAACAAAACCTACTCCCGCTTCCCAAATGACTAGGAAAAGGGCAGCCTAGCAAGACAGAAAACTTCTAGACAATAATCATTCTACTCCAGCAAGACACCAAAAGAAAAAACAGTGGCCTCATCCCACCCCTACCAGGAAAGGCCAAACGGGGAGTGTCGACTTCCACCCTTGCAAGTCTACAATGAAGCACTCCGATACCCCTGCCTGAGGGGTGTCAAGGAAGGCCAAGTAAGAAGCTGGGGTTTTCACTCCCACCTGCCAGTAACAAACACCCTCCCCCTGGCCCAAGGAATAAGTGGAGACCAAGTGGGGAGGCTGGACTTAATAATGAGGCCTCCTGCCGCATCCCTGCTGAGTTGATGTGAGGAGAGGGCTGGTAAAGAGTCAGGACTTTCACCGTGGCCAGTGATAAGAAGGTCACTCCCATTCAGGAAAAAATCTAACATTGTGTCATCCAAGCCCTAGAGGAAAGGAAAAAGAAGGTGGGTTGAAAAAGTACTTAAAGAAATAAATGGCTGAAAACTTCCCAAATTTGGCAAGAGACATAAGTATAGATTCAAGAAGCTGAGCAAACCTCAAACAAGATACACTCAAAGAAACTCATGGCAGGATATACCATAACTAAACTTTTGAAAATTAAAGACACAGAAAAAACTTGAAAGCATTTACCTAATGGTTTTAGCATCTATTTCTGATCCCTGCCTGAAATCAATTATTATACTGCGAATTGCAAAACAGTGAGAAGTGCATGTTCACAAGATCACTCTAATGATAATCAAGAGGCCATTTATTTATTTATTTATTTTGAGGAAGACTGGCCCTGACCTAACATCTGTGCCCATCTTCCTCTACTTTATATGTGGAACACCTACCACAGCATGGTGTGCCAAGTGGTGCCATGTCCGCACCTGGGATCCGAAGTGGCGAACCCCGGGCCGCCGAAGAGGAACGTGTGCACTTAACTGCTGAGCCACTGGGCCGGACCCAAGAGGCCATTTAGAAGAACAAAATGGCGTAACTGGGTGAACGGTTGTGCCATTAACACTCCCAGACAGGGGATACAGGAGGAGTAAGCTTGGGACAGGGTAGGAGAGATTGTGTTGAGTTTTGGGCATGCTAAATATGAGTTGATTGTGAGACATCCTATTAAGAGATGTGCAAGTGGGGTATGTGTCTGTGTACACACGTGTGTGTGTAACATCATCTAGGGATAACGTGACACATGTAGAAAAAGAAGACAATATTTCCCAGGCTGAATCTTAAGAGAATCCCAGAAGTTAAGGATACATGATGAAGAGAGCCCAGCAAAGGAACGTGAGGAGGGTCACAGAGGCAGGAGAGGGCTAGGCAAAGCTGATTTTAGGAGAAAGCCTCAAGAAAAAGGATGTAGGAAGAAAGAGAGAGATGTTAATAGCAGGTCAGACAAAATAAGGCTTGCAAAGTTTCCAGAGGATTACTGATACTTAAGACATGGTCACTGGTCTCAGAGCTCTGCCAATGGGCTGGTGGAGGCAGAAACCAACTGCAACAGATTGAGGAATAGGAGGCGAGGAAGTGGAGTCCAGAGGTTTATGCCCCCTAAGAGGTTAAGATGTGCTAACAGTTAATTACTCACTCATTCCCCCAACAAATATGTATTGAGAGCCCACCTGTCAGCCCCTGTTGTGGTGCCGGACTATTCATGTTCCTCTGGAGCTTACAGCTTAGTGAAGAATGACACACAAAACAAACATATAACAGGAGGAGGAGACACATGCTATGAAGAAATATAAAGCAGAGCATGGGCGAGAGAGAGTGATGGGCTAAGAGCATTTTATATGGAGTGGTCAGGAAAGACTTTCTGATGTGATGTTTGAGCAAAGACCTGGAGGAAAGGAGTAGGCCCTGCAGCCATGTGGGGAAGAGCCTTCCAGGCAAGGAGAGTGGCAAGTGCAAAGGCCCTAAGTGGGAAGCTGCCTGCCTGACAGAGAAATGTCAAGAAGGCCGGGTAGCAGAGCAGACTGAACAAAGAGGAGAGTGGGAGAAGATGCAGTGAGGGGGTTAGCCACAAAGGGCCATGTGGGACTTCGGACTTTACTCTGTTCTCAAGTGGTACTAGAGGAAATGAAATCGGGAGAAGAAATAAAGTAGGACTGCGCCTGTCAACCTTGCCATTGAAAAAAAGGCTCCTGGGGGTAACATAAATAAAAAGATTTGCTGCAACTGGTTTCCTTGTTTTCCTCTGATATTTGCAAAGTGTGTTGGGAATTACCTTACTTGAGCTTCTTGGTACCTATTATTTCCCACATTTTATAAAGGAGAACTGACTTGCCAGAGATCACAACTGATTAAATTGAGGAACAAAGACTAGACTCTGGTTCTTCTGATTCCGTTCAAAAAATTCAGATCTTTTTATTTATGTATATTTCAGTATAAGAGATGCAGAGGGTGGAGGGTGGGAGTGGGGTGAAGAAAACATACTTCACTGATCAAGTATCTTTTTCTTTTTCTTTTCTAAAACTTGATAGTTAAAAAACAAAAAACAAAAAAACCCCACTGATTTTAATCTGATCATTTACATTTTGCTTTCTTCTCTTGGCTATTCCTCTGGAAAGAAATGCTGCCTTGTCCTTTTCTTTAATATTGGCAATGGGACAGAAGGGAGGACCTCAGACATAACCTCAGAAAATGTCAAGCGGGTACACATTCTCCCATTCCCTTCCCCTCCAGCCCTCTCTTGAAGAGACCAACACAGCAAAAGAGGGAGTTGCTGTATAATCAAACTCCTTCCAAAGTTAACTGACTCTTTTGCCACATCCTTTGGCCCAAGCACAGAAGTTTGTCACACAGCTCCAGGCAGTTCATTAACTCTGCCCAACTGACCACTGACACGGTACAAGCCAGAAGAGGGGCAAGCGAGGCAGGCTGCTCCCAGTATTGGAGACAGGGCTTCATAAGCTGCCAACACCCAATCATTTTACATGTAGCAGCCTCAACGGTCTTAGAAATTTGTCATCAACTCTTGAATCACATGGACAGGGCCATCTTCTACTTCGTAACTCCTGGGGAGAAGAGAATAACAATATTCTGTGTCATCACTAAAAATGAAAAGGGGAAAGATGCCAGCAGCCGTTGGTCCAGTGTTTCTCCGAGTGCAGTTCAAGAGCCATGCGCATTAAAATCTAGTCTCTGCAGTGCAAGAATCTCTCTGGAACGCAGATTCCTTGCCTTCAAGAAGTTTAAACTTTAGTAAGCTCTTCGAGGATTCTGGTGCCATTAAAACTCAAAAACCATTGTTTCCCTACCCTAGTCCAAAAGGCAGAGGAAAGGTGACATTGCAGATGAGAAATTAAAGATTTTTATTTGCTCATTCTTTACCACCAGGGGCTAAGGGACTAAAAAGTACACCTAGTAAGGTCTTAATAATTTTTTTCAACAGCTTAATTCAAAATTTCAACTCTGCTGGCTGTGTAGGTACCGACAAATTGGTAAAGAGTTTAGTCTCCTGAGCCCCTTTCAGGGTCACTGCTTCGAGTTGCAAAGTGTGTATTTCTGAGTCAAAGGATCAGGGCCTCCTGCCATTTCCCTCACACCCTGGCTAGGGCCTAATTCAGCTGGACAGATTCCACACCCTGCTGTTTGTACCTGGGGCCTGGCAATCCCCCTCAATGGAAGGCAGCTACAGAAATGCAGTCCCTGGTCTCTGCACGCAGCAGGTGAGGAGCACAGAGGTTCTTGGGTGTCAATAAAGGAAATGGGGAGGGTCACCTACATCCCGAGTGACGAAAGCACAGAGGTCACTGGTGTGTAAGGGATGACACTAGCATTTTGGTAGATGATTTTTCTTAGCATTCTGTTTCCAAGTAGAGCAGGGGCTCCTAACTTGGGGCACACTGTACCAGCTTTAGAGTATCTATGAATTCCCAGAAACTGTGCCTGAATTTGGGGGACCTTCTTAGGCAACTGTCTCGTGAGAGGATGTGTAAGATTTTGAAAGGACCATCAATGGCACAAAAGAAATCAAGAACCTCTGATTTAACTAAGGAGTATTAGGACAGAAGTAGGAAGATGCCCATGGCCTTCAAGCCTCACAGCCAGCAGACAAGAGCAGCAACTTAGCAATTTTACTGGAGGGCTTAAAAAACGACAGAGTTACCTTCACCCCCACCACCAACTTCCACCTCACACCCTTAACTACGGGTCCTGATCTGATGCCGTTTTCAATTTTCAAAGTCTAAATTTTGGAGAAAGTACGCATCAGGCTATCATCATAAAATTCCTATATCAATAAGAATCATCAGACTGTGACCTTCAGGAATTGGCATGGGGTTTGGAGCCAGACGACCTGGATTGAATCTGCTTCTGTCTTTTAGTGGTGGTGTGACCTTGGGCAAGTCACATGGCCCCTCTGAGCCTCAGTATCCTCATCCACAAAATGGCAATTATACAGACTACTGCACTGATGACCATTAGTATGAAATAAAGTGAAAGTGCTTGGCCATCTGCTAGAAGTTCTGTTAAGCTTGAGGCACTATTACTTTTTAAATTTTTCTTCTGTGCCATCCTCCTTCTGAAGGAAACTGTGTGGAGAGTCAAATGCTGAGAGCTAACTGAGCTTGACTTCCATTTTTTTCTTACTGTTTTTAGCTGTCATACCAAAATGTCTTTTAAAATATCCTGCAACAAAGACCATTAACCAGAGAGTTGTATCAACAGTTCGAGGGACTGGCCATGACAGTGAAAACCAGAACTAAGTTCATATGAATCAAAGAAAGTCTGGGTGATGAGGTATGGTTAAGGGACGATACATTCTGGAGCAAGCAAGGATCCAAACTAACAGTCAGAAAACATGCTTCACACACATCCTGTTTTGGTACTGCAGCTTGCCACCACCCCTGTTTTGGCACTTGGGCTGTCACCTCCACCCAAACCAGCAAGGAAAGTCAACTACCAAGAATGAATGTAAAAAGTGGAGACTCAAAAATGCCAAATCTTTTTCTTACCAGAAGTGCACCCTTGACCCACTGATGGTGAAAGAGACTCAAGATTGGGAATAAAGGTCAGCACACAGTCTTGTATAGCATGAATATCAACAGGTACAGCGAATTCCACAAGGTTAAAATATCAAGGGTGAAATATTTTGAACTTGGCCTTCCAGGTTTCTCTTTGACATATATGCCAGCCATGTGTGTATCTAGCTTTCACACCACAGCCCAGTCCAACGCTTTGGATCAGTCAATTATAATTCCAGTATATACTCCTTGGTGAGCACACACACACACACACACAAGCTACTGCCTCTTTCTCAAGCCCCACAGTCAATATGTCCAAGTCATCTGTTTAGATACAAGTTCCAAATCACCTTTGCACTTCTGCAAGTAACATCCCACTAGGCTGAAGAATTTAAATCACCACCACCATCATCAGATATCTATCAGGGCTCCCCAAGTGTGTAATTCTTTAGGATTTGTATTGTTTAGGGAAAACTAGTGAGCAGCAGCTTCAACAAGCATCTTTATAATCTCCTTTACTTCATTTATTATCCTGAAAAGAAGTTGGCCTTGGATATCTCAGACACTTCAAGAGCTAATTATTAAATGAAACTGAATACCTACTGTACTTTTCAGATATTAAATTGTATCAAGAACTCATATCAAGATGACGATTTCTGATGGCCTGTTCGACAGATCTCCCTGGTGGATCTTCTTTGGATTCAACAATAAATATGCTTAGAATATGAACCCACAACTCACTCTAGAGTCTTATTTTAGGATTTGCTAGCAACTGGCCAAGGAGGGAGTTTCTATGCTAGTCAATGACCACTGAGGTAGGGATTCACCCTACAACAGCAGGGAGAGAGACGAGGACACTAACATCTATCAGAAATGCAACATAAAACACCTAGGAGTGATGTGCTCAGCTGCCCTTCTCCTGAGATAGAAGATGCCCGAGGCCACATGCCTAACACAATTTTCTCTTAGCTTCAAATCTAGGGATCAGGTTAGCCTCAATCCTAGAACAGGTGTTTTACTATGGTGTTTATCAAATGCCACTTAAACTTGGGATTCAACTACAGTTAAACAGTCACATTCCTGTGCTGAGGATACATCATCTCAATCAGCTAGAGTTCTCTGCTTCTTTAAGAAAGAAAAGCTATGCTGTATACCTGAAACTAATATAATTTTATGTGCCGACTGTATCTCAATTCAAAAAAAAACCCAGCAGATGTTAGCTCAGGGCTAATCTTCCTAGGAAAAAAAAAAGGGCCAGCCTGGTGGTGCAGCAGTTAAGTTCGCACATTTTGCTTCTTGGTGGCCAGGGGTTCGCCGGTTCAGATCCTGGGTGCGGACATGGCACAGCTTGGCAAAAGCCATGCTGTGGTAGGCATCCCACATATAAAGTAGAGGAAGATGGGCATGGATGTTAGCTCAGGGCCAGTCTTCCTCAGCAAAAAGGGGATTGGCAGTAGTTAGCTCAGGGCCAATCTTCCTCAAAAAAAAAAAAAAAAAAAAGGAAACTGGCTCTTTCATCCAAAGATATCTATGTATCTAAAAGAGCCAAATGGATCACACACTACCATTTGCGAAAGTGAGCATATGAAAGAAGCAGAGCCTGAGGGCACTGACCGAACTGGAGCAGCTGGCAAACTGCAGGGTATGGGGGACGCCTTTTTTGAGTACCTACCAGAAAGGGGCACTGGTTGGATCTTGGCCAAACTTCTTTGGTTCACAGGAACAGCAGTTCAGAGACTACCACACAGTTTCTAGCAACTCGCACGTGGACTGGAGGAAATGGGAAATGACCAAGGCCCAGGTAAAGATCTGCCCGAAACTCAAAATCCACCAAGTATTGATTGGTTGACACACAATATCTCGGACATTGTAACACTTCACTTAAACCCAAAACAAATGACATTTCCTTGAATCCTACAATTTTGTCATCTGAAATCTTTGTAAGCTAAAAAAGAAAAAAAAAAAAAAAAAAGGGTAATTCAGCCTCAAACCAGGCCCTCATCTGCTCTGGAGTAACCAGTGTGTCCCCATTGGTAAACATTTCTGTGTCTTGGCAAGCTGCCCAGAAATAAAAAACATTATTTCCAACTCAGCCATTTGTTTGCTAGTTTTAAGAGAGGTTAAAAAAGAAACATCCACGACTATGGAGAAAGCAAGCCAATAAAATGATAGTCCTGTTAAATTACAACCAAAAAGGGAACAATCTCAATGCAGTACAATCATGTATCACATAACGTTTTGGTCAACAACAGACCGCATATATGATGGTGGTCCCATAAGATTAGTACCCTATAGCCTAGGTGTGTAGTAGGCTATACCATTTAGGTTTGTGACAGTATACTCTATGATGTTCACAGAACGATGAAATCGCCTAATGACACATCTCTCAGAACGCATCCCTGTCATTACGCAATGAATGACTGTATCATGTTGGCTAGTGGTTCTTTGACTCTTAATTTTCAGCAATTGTGTTTTAATCCACAGGTAGGAAGGAAAGTGGAATTCAGAAGGATTTTATTTATTGAAAAATAGTTCCTATTCCTAAATGTTGGTTTTGATAGAAATTAATGACAAATATATATTAAAAGCTGCTTTCAAATTCACAAGATGGTAGATCCAAGCTAATGCTCCTCTCATTCTTAACAGAGAATAACACTGCCTGTATTTCAAAAGCATGAACAGTACATCATCTAATTTATCTCCAAACTAAAATCTATGCGGTGGGTAGGATGGGTTATTATCCCCATTTTATAAAAGTAGAAGTTGAGTTCAGAAAAGTTACTTGATTTGCCCAAAGTCACCTTGTTCCTAAGCGGCAGAGTGAGGTCTAAAACTCCACAGTCTAATACAATAGCCACCAGCCACATGTGACTATTTAAATTTAAATTAATTAAATTAAATTAAAGTTCAGCTCTTGACTCAAGCTAGCCACATTTCAAATGCTCAAAAGCACATGTTGCTAGAGGCACAGAATATTTCCATCATCACTGAAATGCTCTTGGACAGGGCTGGTCTGGAAGCTAGTTCTTTTGAATTCATGGTCACTTGGGGAAAAGATCCCATGGCATTCCAGGATTTAACAAAGATGCCCTGATAGTGACAAAGTTAAATCATAGCTTCTTTCTCATTACAAGAAACTCCGAGGCTTCCGGAGGTTGGCTTATCTTCTCAGGGGTTACAACAACAAAAACTAGTTTTAAAAGAGCTTTACCAAAATGGATTTAATACATATGTACTCAGGAAAGAGAATCTTGAAACTCAGTTTGTGCATTTGGTGAAGAATAATACAAGCAGTAGTTCCCAAGTTACAAATAACAAAAACATTATTAAGAAGAATTTTAGCTTCAGAGGAAAAGGGATCATAGTAATCAATCCAGACACTTCCAGCCATTAAATAACCTCTTGTGAGAGTTTAGAAGAAATTTCCTCTTGGTGCAGAGACTGCTATAGTCAGATGAACACGAGATTTTCAGCTACTACTGGGGCCCAGTAAAATGACAGCTTAGATTAGCAAGAAGTGCTACAACTGGGCCACACTGTGTAGACCACTTAGCTAACACCGACAGCTGAAGCATGACAAAGGGATCAAACTGTAGAACTAAAAGGTCAGGGAGTCAAGATGTGGCAAAGCTTGTTAAAAATACAGAGCTGCTGGAACTCATTACATGAAGCCATTCTTTCTGGTTTCAGTCTGGGATTCATAGGGCCTACTTGTAGACCAATGAACTAGTCAAAACTAGCTGGCCAATTTGTTCACTTTTTTCACTTAGCAGCATGTCTGAGCACCTTTCAGGGGCCAGGTCATTTGAGAGGTCTCTGGATTGACACTAACTGGCTGCCCTCTCTGAGTTGTGCTGCCCTTACCCTCTGAATTCTCCCAACCATTTGGGGCTAAGTGTCACCAATGGTACCGGCTGGCTGCACAGAAACACCATTAAAATGAAAAAACAAGCTCACAGGGCCGGCCCCATGGCCGAGTGGTTAAGTCCGCGCACTCCACTTCGGCAGCCCAGGGTTTGCCAGTTCAGATCCTGGGTGCGGACATGGCACCGCTCATCAGGCCACGTTGAGGCGGCGTCCCACATAGCACACCCAGAAGGACCCACAACTAAAAATACACAAATATATACTGGGGGGCTTTGGAAGAAGAGAAAAAAAAGAAGAAGATTGGCAACAGATGTTAGCTCAAGTGTCAATCTTTAAAAAGAACAAAAATAAAACAAGCTCACTCAAGAAAGAGAACAAGCTCATTAGAGAATCTACAGGACAAAAATAATGACTTCTTCACATGCTTGCCAAGGCACCAAGATTCTTCTACTACATGCACATGGGAAAATACTGAACTGAGGGCCAACTGTAGCATTAAAATCATGCTATCTATGCTTTCTCAAGGATTCAGAAGAGAATAACAAAAGGCTGAGAAGAGACAAACGAGGTTCTTCTCTCATATCCAGAAAGATTACAGGACACTTTTTTCTCATTGTCTGGATCAGGAGAACTTCCATGATTTCTTTTAAAAGGTTATTCCTGTGCAGCAGCTCTTATTGCCAGAACATTTTTCTTAATTTTCACCTTAGCATTATGAACGTGTACACCTTTAAACATCAAAGAAAAAGGCTGTGGGGGAAGCCCTGTTTGAGAACGAAGTGGGGGCTGGCCCGGTGGCACAGCAGTGAAGTTCGCACATTCCGCTTCTCGGTGGCCCGGGGTTCGTGGGTTCGGATCCCAGGTGCAGACATGGCACCGCTTGGCACGCCATGCTGTGGTAGGCGTCCCACATAGAAAGTAGAAGAATATGGGGACAGATGTTAGCTCAGGGCCAGTCTTTCTCAGCAAAAAGAGGAGGACTGGCAGTAGTTAGCTCAGGGCTAATCTTCCTCCAAAAAAAAAAAAAAGAGAGAGAGAGAGAGAACGAAGTGTACTACACATGACCCAACTCTTCTATGAGTCTTCATTCTGGATACAGCAGCATTCCTGGTCTTAATCTTTGGAGTTACACACCAGCTTCCTATCTGTGCCATCTCTCCTCTTCCTCAAGATATGCAGAGTTTCAGATCATTAAAGAAAGCTTAGAGCCTGGAATATATAATCCTTTACTCTCTAGCACTCTGCATTTGGTAGGGTTTAAGTAGTGTTAAATTTGCGACATATGTTTACACAATGAGAATGAAGGATTCTGAGAAATGATCCTGTTTAAAAACACATCAGAAACCAACTTCCAGTTTAGATGCCATGAACAGAGCATATCAAGCAGCAGAGGGAGGTGGGTAGGAATTGGGAGATTCTTTAATTCCTTGAACATTATGGAAAGGCCATATCCCACCTCTGAATGATATGCAGAAACATAAACAACACTGAAGGCAAGGGAGCCACTGAAGACACTGTCCTACAGATATGATGTCAGAACTGAAAGCCAGTCCTACATGGGAACTATGCGAGAGTATTCTGGGAAATGAGGTAGGTGGGTTTTTCTTCCCAGAGCTACAAAAAGACTAGGATGAGAAGAATTTGATAACAGACATAAACACAGAAATGATAAGGCAGAATATAGCCATGACTACACTGCTTCTTTCCCTGGCTTGCGGGCCCTACCTGCTTCCTAAGTTGTACAACAAAATTAAATATAAGGCACTTTTCAGAAACTCCTCAGGCCAGCAAGATAGCAACGGAAGTGGGCACTTCAAACCAGATGTTACTTTTTCAGGTCTCCAAATTTCCAATAACAACAACTTGCTGATCATTCATGATTTGCCCCCAGCACTCCTCATATTTTCCTTAAAAGATGTGGTGTTGACGGTGAGAAGTGGGGTTGGTAGAAGATGGCAGGCGGTAGGCTTGTCAGGAAGGCAGACTATTGGGAGACTACAATAGGACTTAGGGTAGCGGGCACAGCATCATGGTGAGGAAATAGGATAACTCACAGGGTGGGGGGCTGGCAATAAAAAAGAGCCTCATCTTTGGGAACTCAGGACTCTACCTGTGTATCACCAGGTATGCAGACGAGCAGAGAACTTCACACATGAAACTATTCCCAGGCCTCAACATTCTCTTTCAGAATCTAAGAGTTTGCTACCTACTTTTTTCACTAGAAAAGCTGAAAACCAAGACTGTGTCCACAGCTGACAGTGGCTCTAGGTATGAGGGAAGATACAATATTCTCACAGAAGCCAGGCATTTCTATTCCTACTTTTCTCACTTCACAGATACAGAGAACAACCCAAAGTATACAGTCAGATATTCAGAACATTTTAGAACCTGGGCTGCTGACAGAACAGGAGCATTGCTTCAAATTCCATGCCTAGATTTTCAAGAAGTTTGCAACAGACTTCTATCTGTGTCTGTCTGTCTGTCATTTTCCGTCACACTCTCTCTCACACATACATCACACTTTACAACTGGCTGTCTTTATTCATTCATTCAGTGCCAGACACTGGGGACAGAAATATAAATAAGATACTTTCTCAAGGAGTTCACAGTCTATTTGGAGAAACAAACATAGAAGCAGATAACTGCAGGAACTGAAGCATCGCTTGTCTTAACATGGAATACCACAAGAAATGCTGGCAAGCAGACTATACAAGAGAAATCCTATTAAACAGTATCTCCAGTAGCCCCTGGTATCAAACAAAAGGCAAGAAGAAGAATGCAGGGCATTTACCCTCTACAGGGCTTTTAGATCCTGAACGTATTACAGATCCTGAGAAGCTGCATTACGCTCTCAGAACTAGTACTATCATTACAGTCAGCACCCCATGGATCATGCTCTTTATTTTCTGTATGGGTAAATTTTAGCTACTCAAATAAACTGTTAAACCATGCCCTATATTTCTTTAATCTCTATAGCATCTAGGACTACCCTGGGCACAATGTAGATGCTAAACATGTGATGTCCTTCGTGAAAGGGACAAGGTAACTTGTTCCTCTACAAAGGTTTGTAGATTGGCAGATCTGGAGGGTTTGTAAGGCACAGCACTGCCCTACCCCATCACTTTACTGATCCACTGCACAAGCCATCTGCTCTATCTGACACCTTAAGGGTTGGAGGTCGGGAGTCCTTCCCTGGAAGTCCAGAGAAGAGTACAGCATAACATGGGTAAATGGTTTGGTAGTTAATTGCAGTAAATGAATTCAAGACTTAAGTCCCCTGGCTGATGCTTGGGAGAGAAACGGACCGCAGACTCCTTATACTTGCCATACTGTTCTACCTCTTAGAAATGGACCTGCCACTCTCATGACATAAATCAAACCCCATCCTCATTTGCTCAAAAGCCTTCAATGGCTTCCCACTGTACTTAAAACCCACCTCCTCCATGTGGCTGATAAGGCCCTCATTCTGGCCCCACCCTCCTTGCCAATTTTAACTTGCCCTCACTCTCCTCTCACTTACCAGGCCCCAGCCACACTGGCTTCTTTGACATTTTCAAACATGCCAGGCTCTTGTCTGCACTAGGCCCTTATACTTGCTTTTCCTTCTCCCTGGGCCCTCTTTCTGCTTCTGAATGGCTGACTCCAACTCATCTTTCAGATCTCAGCTCAAACAGTTCCTCCTCAGGGAGGCCTTTCTTGACCATCTTATCTAAAGTGACCCCATCTCATTCCTATTACTTGTTAACACACCAACCAGCTAATTTACTTGATAGCACTTACCATGCTCTGAAATAATCTTGTTTATTTATTAGTCTCCTTGTTTATTATCAGTCTTCTCCTTCTAAATATAAACTCCTGAGAGCAGGAGCTGGATTTATCTTGCTGTATCACAGGCACATATTACATACTCAAATATTTTGAATGAATGAGTGAGTAAGAATTAGTAAAATACAGTGGCAGTGGGTCAGCAGGCACTGGGTTAAGGTAAAAAACATTAGTTCTCCCACCATGAAGCTAGAAGTTGTTGTATGACAATATTCTGTATGACATACGACATATATGTTGTATGACTTTGGGTTTTTTTCTTCATCAGAGTGTAGCCAAGTAGTGATAACATACAAAGAGAAAAGAAAGAAGAGGGAGAGCCTAAGCTCTCTGCTGACAACTTAAAAAGAAATGTCAAAAAGAGCAAAACCTTGCTGGCTCCAGCTTCCATTTAGTTTATAATGCTGTTGGTATTGAAAGCAAATTTTCTTACTTCTAACAGATCCCAAAGTTGGTTTCCTTTCTCCCCAAGTGATGCGTGCAGTTCTGTACTCACTAAGCCCAGCTCTGCGATAACCCCATCAACAACTCCATTCAAGCACACTCATACCCATGGCAGCCTTAGGATATCTGACAATCTCATTCTAAACAAAACTGTACTTGATTCAAAACACCAGTGAAAAATTATTTTCTCTTTCCAAGAACCTGAACACTAAGGCAAAACATATGCAAGAAGTGGGTGCTTCCTACAACACCCCAGCTCAAGATCTGCTCCTCCTCTAAAGGGAAGTGTAACAGGGCGTAGAAACTCTCCTAAAGGTGCACGTCAAAAGCTAAGAATGATTCAATGGCACTGTTACACTTAATGCTGTCTGCTTCACTGAACTTCATCAATTAGGGCAGTTATCTTAACTATTAGTGACTGAGAGTCCCTGAACTTGGAAAAGTACAAGAAAGAAAAGACTGAAAAATGAAACCCATCACCCTCGTTTTCTGGTGGATGCTTCCCATGGCATGTAGGGCACACACGATCATGTCCTAAAAGCAACTCTACCAAATGCTGAAGGAGAAAGAGTGGTACTTACGCGGCATGATCCCTTGGCTCACCAGTTCTTCCCGCGTCCGGCGCTGCTGGAGCTTCAACTGCAGCACTGCAAGGCAGCAAAGAGAGAGGAGAGACAAAGGCTCAGTCGGGCATTCCACCACAAAAGACACATTTTCACATGCAAAGAAAGTCTCAGAACAGAAGAGTGTAGTGTGAAAGATGGATCCCCTTTAATTGTGACTGTCTGTAATTGCAGAAGTGGCCTGATACAGCAGGGTTTCCGTATTCTGCTGTGGGCGGCGAGAGGAAGTTGCGAAGGGTCTTGCAGGGCGATAACAATCCACAAAGCACCCTAGTCTGGCTTCTTGCTCAAAACCTCCTACAAGACAGTGTCCACCTCCAAACACTAAAAACACACAAATTCTTACCTCAAAGAAAATACAATGAGGACCACAACCCAGCAGAAAAAGCTTTCTGGATGTTCTACATTTTCTTCCTGGTAGCAAATGTTTACCATCGCTTAAGTATAACGAATAATACAGTTATTCGCATAGATCAGGAAGTACTGGTTATTTGTGAAATCTTTTCTTTTGTATCTAAAAATTATACCAATTTTCACCAAGCATTGAATTTCTCTAAATCAGAAAATATTCTACCATTAATCTAACTCTTTTTCTTTTTCTTCCTCTTCCTCTTCACTTACAGCCTTTCTCTGTTGAGGTCAAACAAGCAGGCTAGACGACTCAAAAGCACATCCGGGCTAGGGGAGGGTGATAGGTGTTTCTCCTCTTTCCATCCTGGCAACACCACTTCATCAAACAACTTAATAGGGAATTTTTTTTTAAGTTAAAAGTCAATTATCTCTATTTCAAATGCCAGTGAAACCTAAAGGGTATTACCACTGCACACCATGCAGAACGATGATGGCAGGGCAGCCTGCACTCAGCGGCTAAGCAAGAAAATGTTCAGAGGAGGGTTAGGAAGATCGCACTGGCAAGGAAAGTCCCTTACATGCTAAGTCTTCAATTATAAAGTCCCCGCAAGTCACATCTGAGGGGGACCCGAATCTGTTAGGAATCATATTATCCTAATATCTGCCCTTTCCATTGACAGAGTAGTTTTTAAGAAGATCTCCAAGAACGGCAGAACCATAACTAGACTCCTGACTATACTTCAAATTCAGCAGGTCCAAAGCAGAATCTATCTTTCCCCTTAAAACCTAACCTACTTCCCATCCTTTTTATCTCTTTAATGGTATTCCTATCCCTCCCAGGACTAATATTAAAATTTTTGAGCCACCTTCAACTTCTCCACCTCCTCACGCTCCTCTCTTACCAAGTTTCCACACCACATTGTCCCATGTTGCAGTGACGGCTCACTGGCTGTGTCTCCCCCATTCTAAGTGACCCCACTCGAAGCTGCCCAATGACTCTTCCTCAAGTACCACGTACTTGCCCAGCTCTTTGTTCACTTCACCTGGAAATGCCTGCCCTCTTCACCTGACCTTCCTGGCTCACTCCCCAGCATTCAGAATTACTCTAGGCTTCCCTTCTGTGAGCTACCTTTTATGTTATAAAAAGTACAGTAATATTTTGCCCTTCAAGGGGTAATAGTTACCCCTTGAATATATCTTATCTCTCCTTTCAGTTTACAAACTCCTGGAGGGTAAGGAATATATTTTATTAACATATGCCCCCCATAGCACTTAAAACACAGTAGGCATTTAATAATTTTTTTTTTTTAAAGATTGGCACCTGGGCTAACAACTGTTGCCAATCTTCCTTTTTTTTTTTCCCAAAGATTGGCACCTGGGCTAACAACTGTTGCCAATCTTTTTTTTTTTTCTGCTTTATCTCCCCAAACCCGCCCTGTACACAGTTGTATATTTTAGTTGCATGTCCTTCTAGTTGTGGGATGTGGGACGCTGCCTCAACATGGCCTGACGAGCGGTGCCATGTCCGCGCCCAGGATCCGAACCCTGGGCCGCCGCAGCAGATCGCGTGAACTTAACCGCTCAGCCACGGAGCCGGCCCCTCTAATAATTATTTCTTGAATTGAATTGCATCTAAAAATGATATTACATACAGTCTGAGAAATCCAATCAGGAAGTTTTTACTATTATTATTTTTTTAAACAAATTAACACTGTTAAAAACAAAGACTTGCAGAATGGATGAAAACAGCAACAGCTATACTAGTAGCTAACATTTATAGAACATGTGCTCTGAGCCAGACACCATCTTATGTACTCTCATGTTTTAACTCAATTAATCTTTCTAATACCCCTATGGAGAGACATGGGCATTATTAATCCTCTTCCACAGGTAAGGAAAATGAGGCCCAGAGAGATTAAGTAATTTACCTGAGGTTATACCGCTAACAAGAGGTTAACAGGATTTGAACCCAAGCATTCTGATTCCAGCACCTGGGCTCTTACTTCTCTGCTTCTCCAGGGTCTTCAGGAGGCCTGTGCTACTGAGATAACAGGCATGGAATGTGATCACCTGGGTTCACTCTCTGGCGAGACAGACAAAGGAGCTGAGGAAACTAGATGGTTCAGGCCAGGAGCTTGGGTGATCAACTTCAGTAAAATAAATTTAATTAATCTAGGAACTTGATTCCAGAATAAATTATAATCACAAATCGGCATAATAATAATAATAATAAAACAAATAATAGGAGTCACTGAGTGTTGCTATGATGTGTCATGCCCTAGGTTAAGTGACTGACAGGCTTTTAATTAAAAAAAAAAAAGTCCTGTGAGGATGGTACAATTATAATCTCCATTTTACAGATGAGGAAACTAAGGATCAGAACTTTAAAATTTTGCCTTCAGTCACACAGCTCAAAAGTGCTGGAATGAGGTTTCATACCCAGGTCGCTGTGACTCTAAAGTGTGGGCACTTAATACCATGCCACATCTCCTTGATGGAAAGAAAGAGGAGGGCCAGACAGGATAAAGTAACAGGGGAAAAAAGGGCAAATATTTGTCATCTTTAATAGTGTTTCTAAGGCCCACTGTAACATGAGCTATTAGAAAATTATTAAATCTCACTAATTGGATTTCAGAGAATAGAGAAATCTAAATGCAATTCAAGAAGTCTGAACATTTCAAAGAAACAATAACTAATGAAAATTATGGCTATTACCCAAGAATAATTTTGAAATATCAATCAGCAGCCCTCCTAAATAAACCATATACAGACAGGGCCATAAGGGATAATGTGCAAATTTTTTCTTCTGTTTCTTTTTAAAGGTATGCTTTTTGGTGAGTAAGACAGGCCCTGAGCTAATATTTGTTGCCAATCTTCCTCTTTTTTTTTCCCCCCTCCCCAAAGGCCCAGTACATAGTTGTATATACTAGTTGTAGGTCATTCTAGTTCTTCTATTTGGGACGCCACCGCAGCATGGCTTGATGAGCAGTGCCATGTCTGCACCCAGGATCCGAACTGGCCAACCCTGGGCCAGCGAAGCAGAGCGTGTGAACTTAACCACTCAGCCACAGAGCCAGGCCCTATGCAAACTTCTTGATTGAAAAACTTCTTGCTTCATGAAAGCAAAAATTTAAGTCTGTGATTCAAGTTTTTTATGGACAGCACAGTAAAGGCCTATTTAGCTTTTTTTTTTTTTAACAGCTCTAGTTCAAAGAGGAAGGTTTATCTAATAAACCATTTCCATCTCTAAAACTAAATGAAATTAAAGTTCAGTTATCCAAAAATTCCATCTTGTCCCTCTCAGCAGTTAACTCCAAATATGCTTATCTGAAATCTGACCAAGTTCCCCATTCAAATAATAGAATTTACTCTGGATCAGTACTATCTTGGGTATTGTCACAATTTGATTGTAGGTATGTATTGTTTTATACATTGCATAGCCCTCTTCTACCAACTCTAACAATGTTTATAAGGAGGAAAAAAGAAAAGACCTAAGCAATAAACTCAGAATTATAGCAGTCAACCCATACTTCATTTTATTTTGAAATTTATCTGTTTGGCTATGCACATATACAATGATCCTTCTTCTAAGACTTTCGACTACAAGCAAATGGATATTTGTATGAATTTCCCCCTTCTCTAGTCTATCTTAATTCCTCTTAACTCCAAACACTCTAAATAAAATGCCTTTATCTTTCCAGACCTTAGGAATGATTCATTTTAGAAGAAATCGTTTAGTAACTCACTTTCAGTAAATACTCTAAGAGCCATATGTTCTATATTCACTACAGAGGGTACCCAAATCAGGAGTGTATTTCAGAGGCCATACATTTAATGCACATCCACTCTCACCAAGAAATATCTGACACTAGTTCATGATTATATTCACAGAGCAGTGATAGACCAAGGAGATTCAAGAGAGTGGGAATTTGACAAAATCTCTCTATTTCATTCTACATCACCATTTAGATTTTCTCTCCACCTCCAAGTCAATAAGAACAAAAATAACCGTTTGTGTACAAGCATGAGTCTTTCTACCTTCACTGTTATTGAATTCCACAAATTTAATATATTTTAAATCTGTTTCTAATTCGGCCTGTGGGAGCAGCCTATATAGAGATGAACAGATGTCTTTAAAGCTGATGGATGGCGAATCAACCAAGTTGTCTACCAGAAAAGGATTGGAACAAAAAGAAAATAAACCGAACCACAAAGTAGAGAACCCTAGGTTCTCCACTCCCCATGGAAATAATAAAGTTTTTCACCTTGATTGTTTTTCAAACAAAGGTAATCAACTGCTATTTGAATAACCGGCTAGTATTTGGGAAATCAAAGCAAAGGAGTGACTTGCATATATTTCTGCCCTGTAAGACCACAGAAGTATGTTGACGGCATTCAAGGGATAATGCCCAAGAACTGGACACATCAAACAATTGGGTCAATCAGGGCCGTTTGGACAGAAACAGACCAAAGTGGCGTGTTCTCAAGCCCAGCTCTGTGGCTTCCACCGGTCAGCAGTCATGGATTTCACCGGAAAGGGAGATGTGCAGCTTGGCAAGGTTGTTCCTATCTTATTCATATTTACCCATTATTGATCCCACAAAGGCTTCTAGAATACAGAACTAAAGTTATGAGGGAAGTAGAAAAAAACAGGAAGGGGGTTAGTATGGGAATGACAGCGAAAGAACAAAAACCCTCCCTCTGCATCATCCTTTGCTCAGTAAGACCCTTCAAAGAAGATTCTGACTGCAGGGACAATTCAGTTAATTCAGCCCTAACTCAGGAACACTAACAAGTCTTTTTCTCATTTCTTTAAATTTTGATATGAAACTTTAAATCAAACCTCATCAAATGACAATGAATTTGGCCACAGCTTTTCAGCCTACACAGCTCGA
This sequence comes from Equus asinus, assembly GCF_041296235.1. NCBI lineage: Eukaryota > Metazoa > Chordata > Mammalia > Perissodactyla > Equidae > Equus > Equus asinus. Next base: position 21,167,283 of record NC_091793.1, on the reverse strand, counting down.
AAATAAACAGAAAATTCAGACAGGCCTATAACAAGCAAAGAGATTGACTTAGTAATTAAAAATCTCCCTACAAAGAAAAACCCAGGGCCAGATGGCTTCACTGGTAAATTTTACCAAACATTTAAGAGAAGAATTAATACCATTTCTTCACAAACTCTTCCAGAAAACAGAGGAGAGAACACTTCCCGACTCATTCTATGAGGCCAGTGTTACTCTGATACCAAACCCAAAGAAAGACATCATAACAAAACTAGAGATCAATATCCTTTATGACTATAGATGCAAAAATCCTCAACAAAACACTAGAAAATAGAAGCCAGAACTGGAACCAAATCTTCTGCATTTTTATCCTTGTATTCCTGCCCTTGTTCCAGTGATTCTCAACCCTTACTTCACAAATAAAATCATCTGAGAAGGTTTTTAATTGGTCTGGAGTGGGGCCTGGGCATCAGCACTTTTCAAAAGCTTGACAGATAATTCCAATGTAATGCCAGGTTAAGAACGGCTGCCCCATTTAACGCTACCTCGGCCTAAGTTAAATTCACTTTATATTGAGAAATTAAACATGTTCTGCCAACGTTCATGATGTCAATTATAGATCATGTCAAGTAATAGTACTAAGTAGATTTAATTCATCAGTAGATAACAAGCAGCTTTTCTTTTGATGCTCCCTGCTTTAAAGCACATTATCTTTTGATGTGTACTGAACAATGGTTCAATCTTTTTAAGTTAAAATTTTTGTTTTAAATTTGTTAAAAAGTTTGTAACAGTAGAGAACTTTCATTTTCTAACACACTTCTTCCACAAAAACTATTTATTGTTTACCACCAAAGGTTTGTAAGGGGGAAAAATGGCTAAAGAACAACCCAATAAAGAAAGAAAATCTCGTATCTTCAGACTCACTTCTGCAAGTTTTCTATCCAAATTTAATGCATGTGACCTGAAGCTTCATATACTAAGTTCTCTTTTATATATCGCCTAGCATATGTATTTAATAAATATTATTTGTTAAAAGTAATTTTAGATGGTACATTCTTACTCTAAATTCTGTTCCTTCTATAAATTCCCAAAACCTGATCTCCCAATAATTGGTATATTTTCTCCCCTCATTAAGCTTCAGGTACCAGTCCCAGAATAAATAAGCAAATACAATTCAGTTCAGTAATAAACACCACTACCTCTAGCTTCAAACTGGACAATAAGTTTCACTGGGAAAATGAGAGAAGGAACAGAGTGGGTTTTAGCCTTATGTGAAGCTTAGCATGCTAAGAATTAGAATATTCCTCTTTGCAGTAGTGAATCATACCTATTTTACTGGTCTATTTCATACCTCAGTTTATCCCATATGCCAAAAAAATCATTTAGTGACACCCAAATTGTAAACTATATTGCCTAACACCTAGAACCAAAGGCTCTTCTCTGAACACTTACTATTTTCATTCTTAGAATGTATGATTAAAAGTAGGTGAAGGGTGTTACATGTTAATTATATCTCAACAGAAAAATTAATTTTTCTAAAGAGAAGGTGAAGGACATCACCAGAAGAGGGTATTTTTCACATCCTGCTGCCTGGATTACTTTACAGGATCATCATCAAAATAGGGATTCGGAGTCAGGGTGGGAGAGAGTTCTCCTCCATGCATTCTCTCACTCATTCATCTAACAAATATTACTAGACAACTAATATGCGCCAGGCCCTGTGCTAGGTGCTAGATACACTATGGTCTCTGCTCACATAAAGCTTTCTGTGCAGAAGGGAAACAGACATCAAACCACATATAAATAAGTACAAGTTGTGATTAACATTTTACAGGAAAAGAATAAAGGATATGAGAGATCAGACCATGGAACCCACTGTTTCTCCTCCTCTAATGTTCTGTAATAACTGTTCACATTTCCTCTTTACTACTATACAGTCAACTGTTTAAGATACTAAAACTCCTTGAAAAACAGAGACCTCAGGGTGAACTATATTAAAATAAGTAAGGTAAAGCACACGGTTTCATTTATTCACTTTGCTTATTTGTTTAGCTGCTCCAGGGTTCACGTACTAGCTGGTCAGCACATCTATTCACCTCACATTCATGCCTTATTCAGTTCTTCCTTAGTTCCTTGTCAAAACTTTCTTAGGCATTCATTCAAGAAATATGAGAGTCTACTACAGATGCCAGACACTTTGCTTGCTGCTGGGGATAGAGCAGTGACCATACAAAGTCGCTGCCTTCAGCGGAGTTTACGCTTTCATGGGGGGAACAAACATCAAATAAGTACTTATAGGAGTGCAGAGTGTTTTTATGGAGAACATACTCAGACACCACAACCCAACTAAGCAGTCTGACTGCTCCCATGATCCAGTTCACGCACTGAAACATCTTCTGTATTCTCAAAGCCAGGGCTGGGTGCTAGAGATACATATGTGAATAAGACGTGGCTCTCATCTTCATGAAATTCTTAAAGTCCAACGGGAAAAAGAGACTCAAAATAAGTAGTTACAATGCTATAAGAAAGACACTGATGTCTGTAATATCAATTATTACTTAAAAAGTCATAGGAAAATGCATAGCTAGTACACATGCCCTACTACTAACGGTCCCTGCCAAATTCAAAGTCATTTAGTCTTATGTGTGATACACACGTATGCATAAATAATAAAAAGAAATGTTGCTTTCTTAAGAAGAATAAAAATTCAAATAACTATGTATTTTTTAAGTTCTATGGGAGTGCAAACATGATGCTACTCAACACTGGAAATCACAGAGAAAGAGAAACAAGATCATTTCTATGTGGGGTGGGACTACTGAACATATAAACTGCGCCTTAAAAATATTTTATCTTTATGATCAGTTTGTACTAAGCTTTCAAGTTATTTCCTTGTATCATTCCCAAAGAATAATACTCCTGTGGGCCCCTATTTATTGTAATCTCCCGCAAGTCCTTCCCGATAGTGACTAGAAAGACGTAAAAGAGAGGCGAGTCCCCTCACTCCTTTCCATCGCGTCTCCTGTCTCTGCTTCTCAATCCCTACCCTGTCCTATGGCATCCCTGGAATTTTTTTCTTCTCCTGTTTCTTATACATAATTTCCTCAAGCTTTCTAAACTCTAAGTTTCTCTGGCCTTTTCATGATTAATTTTCTTCCTTCAACTTGGAAAACCAGCCTGAATGGCACAGTGTACACTGCACCAGAAATGTATTTCTGGCTTGTGCTTTTAATATAAACAACAGCATTTTAAAAGCCCAAGGTATTCTATAATTAGCCCTACCCTTAACCAGAAATGGTTTACTGTCAATCTAACTGCGCTTTCTGGGGAAAGGGGCAAGCATTGTATATTGGGTTGGTTGTATGCCTATTTTATAAGTTCCAAGTGAATGCAATAACATTACAGAACTGACCTTTAAGGGGAGAGCAAAGAACATCAGAGAAAGAATTAGATGACATGGGTTCCAGTCCTGGCTCTGTTGCTACCTAATCATCACTTAACTTCTTTCAGCCTTGATCTTCTCACTACAATACAACTTGGAAAAATAATCCCTGCCCCGAGGCTCAGTAAAACACAATGTACGTGAAAAACGCTTTGTAAAACTATAACACAGAATATAAATGTTTCACTAGAGGCCTTTACATCAGATAGCTTTTCTCTAGGAGAGGAGTAAGAACTGCTAGTAATCTAGTACCACACCTCCAGTGAGATGCTTTATTTTGCAAAGTAAAGGGCTTTATATCAAAACACCCTTATTTAAAATCATATCCCAAGTTGTTCTGAGGCAGGGGGAAGGGAGGATGGTTGTTCTGGGGGAAGGGAAGGGAGGAAAGTGCTGGGAGGAAGAGAAGGGAGGAAGGTGGTGGGAAGAGGGGAAGGGGAGGGAAGGGGAGAAGGGAAGAGGGGAGGGGAGAAGGGAAGAGGGGAAGGGAAGAGGGGAAGGGAAGGGGAGAAGGGGAGGGGAGAAGGGAAGAGGGGAAGGGAAGGGAAAGGAGAAGAACCGTTTCCTTTTGAAAGGCAATTCTGGAAGACGTAGTCAGTGAAGAAGCACGCTCGTTCCCAGACTCTAGACAACCTGGTATGTATAAAGAGGAAGACTTAGAGAACGGCAGAAGAATCGGTACCCATTCATTAATAAAGTTAAATATACAGTGAGTGTTCAAAGCGCGCTCCTGAAATTCTAAGCTGTCAATACGGAAATAGTGGTTAAAGGACCCAGAAAGGACCATTCTTCTGTTGCCAGAGAAAGAAAGACCTGCAGAAATTCAGATACAGAATTAAGACAAGAAAGAGGAAGTAGAGGTGAGAAAAACAAATTCTCTCTGGGATCCTACTGATCCACCATCTAAAAATCATATGGCTAAATGCAGTGTGGTATCCTGGGTCGGATCCTGGAAGAGAAAAAGAACATCAGTGCAAAAACCCCAATAAAGCTCGGAGTTCATTTAGCGGTGTACCAGTGTTAATCTCTCAGTTATGACAAAGGTACAATTATGTAAGATGCTAACATTAGGGGCAACTGGGTCAAAAGTATATGGAAACTCTCTCTATATTATGTGTGACTTTTTCATAAGTCTAAAATTATTCCAAAATAAAAAGTTTATTTAAAAAAACCCAAGCATTTGACTTTCCCTTCAGAAAGATTCACAAATCAATTACTAAACATATCAAGGGTCAGGTTTTTTAAACTAAAATGCTGCCATCTCTTGGACAGAAAGAAATTACTGATTAATTCCTATAAATGACTAATTAATTATGTAGAACAAGTAATCATGAGCCTTCTAATAAACGCAAATTATAAAATGATTTGTAGCATAAACAAATACAATGAACCATAATGTAATGTTGAAGAGAGGAATCCCTAATTCTGCTTAAAATTACACATGCTAGAAACCATCTAAATGAGATTCAAATTTTAAATTTTATCAATATGCTCAATCATTCAACCCTTTCACAACTCCATAAATTTTTCTTCCATCTCTGTATATACTATGGAAACATGAGTTAAATTATCTTTCAAATAATCTGCTTTATAAATCAGAAACAATACCAAAAAATGATAAATGTCTTCTCTTCATCTGAATATCATCGGAGATACAGGTAAAGAGATGAGGTATTTTCCTGGGTTGGTAAACCTGGGCTACTTAAACATGTAACCTAGTAATTTACAAATGAGCTTATAAATATCTAACTTGAGCCACTAAAATAGGCAGAATAAAAGGTCTCTGTATTGTGTTATAATACTTATGCACACATCATGTCATTTAATTCTCAAAACAAAGCTATGTGAAAATGCTATTATTATACTATTTTGTAGATGAGGAAATTGAGCATTAGAGACATGAAGCAACATGCTTAAGGTCAGAGAGTAAGTAAAGGGTAGAAGAGAAAGTGGAATCCAGCTCCATCTCAATCTACAGCCTGAGCCTTTAACCACATTCTATGTTGTATTTTTCTTCCTTCATAAAACACACCAGTTCCCTGTGTTTAAGAAGGAAACCATAGGGCCAGCCCGGTGGTGCAGCAGTTAAGTGTGCATGTTCCTCTTGGGCGGCCCGGGGTTCACCGGTTCGGATCCAGGGTGCAGACATGGCACCGCTTGGCAAGCCATGTTGTGGTAGGCGTTTCACGTATAAACTAGAGGAAGATGGGCACGGATGTTAGCTCAGAGCCAGCCTTCCTTAGCAAAAAGAGGAGGATTGGTGGCAGACGTTAGCTCAGGGCTAATCTTTCTCAAAAAAAAAAAAAAAAAAAAAAAGACACTATATTAATAGTGCTATCTGTATCATGTGGCTGGAAAAAAATGATCTATATACTTACTAACTAGGGGAAAATCCAGGTGATTTCAGTGAACAGTATGTAACATGTCAGAATTCTAGAATCTGAAAAGGCTCCTTATATTCAAATTCCAAAAGGAATAGAGACTCTTAACAGGATAATGGCGCTCACATGTAAAGGTCATTCAAAAGGGCTCCTCCCAGAGACAGGAGGCAGGCTGGAAGGATACAAGACAACTTCACAGGCCTATGTCCCAACTTGGCTCTCAACGCAGAAACATCCACACCAAAAAGGTAGAGAGCACCCACTTCCTGGTACATCTTCCGTCCTGCATTCTATCAGGGGTTCTTCCTGGTACTAGGGAGATTCTGGGCATTCGTTCATTTATTGAACTAAAATTTATTGTACACCTATTACATGCTAGGCACTGTGCTAGGTGATATAGCAGTAAAATGGACAGATGAGGTCCCTGCCCTCACAAAGCATATTTTCCAGTGGAGGAAACATAATGAATAAGTTACATATAATTTCCAGCAGTACATTACGTAAAGAAAAATGCAGTGGAATAAGAGAACAGAGAGTGACTGGGGGTGGTAATTTTAGAGTACACAGGGAAGGCCCTTCTGAGGAGACAGATCACTCTTTCACAGAAGCCTAAATAATATGATAAATCATGAAAAGATCTGGAGAAAGAGTGTTCCAGGCAGCAGAAAAAAGCAGGTGCAAAGGCACTGAGGTGAGAAAAGGCTTGTCTTGAGAAAGAAACTAAGATACAAGAAATGTGGAATCTACTATGTTGAACTAACAACGCAGTCACTGGGCTGGAGTCACAGCAGTGACTCATTTAATCTCAACAGCTATTTGAGGGATGTATTACCTCTATTTTATAGACGAAGAAACAGAGGTTCAAAGAGGTTAAGCAACGATCTGCACAGCAAGTAAGAGGCAGAGCCAGAGTTCAAATACAGGTTGGCCTGATACCAAAGTCTGTGCTTTTTCTACTACATCACATTCAATGCCAAAGTCATAGCAAAAATATTAATAATTATACAAAAATAAGTAAGTGAATAAATCAAACTCTTTCCCACATCCTCAAAACTCCGAGGCTCACCATTTCATTTTGGGTAGTTGCTCATCTCCCCCCTTGAAGTAATCTGCTTCTCTAATTGCAGCAGACAGATCTCAAACTGCCAGCTACCTCAATGTCATCAGTCTCTTTCCTGAGGATCCATGAGGCAATGCTCAAACAACTCCATCACATAAGATCCCAGCATAATGTGCACCAACACCAGACGTCTGAATGGGGTGGAGATAAATTAGGAATGTGCTTCCTTTAGACTGGCAGGGCCATCTGAACAACCCCTTCCAAAGTTAAAGGCACCAGGAGCAGCATTCTCCCTGCCGCATTAGTTCTGCACGTTCACCCAGAAAATGTAGGCAGCCTCGAATCTCATTAGCTACTCCTGCTCGTATTACTGGTGCTGACATACTGCACCCAACTTTGTTGAGGGCAGGTGACAGGTGAGCAGATTCAAAACTTGGAACACGGTAGTTATTTCACAGCAAGCCAAGGGTGACAAAAATTTTTTTCCCTTAAAACTATATTACAGGGGCCGGCCCTGTGGCCCAGTGGTTAAGTTCGCGAACTCCGCTGGGGTGGCCCAGGGTGTCTCTGGTTCAGATCCTGGGCACAGACATGGCACCACTCATCAGGCCACGTTGAGGCAGAATCCCACGTACCACAACTAGAAGGACCCACAACTAAAATATACAACTATATACTGGGGGGATTTGGGGAGCAAAAGCAGAAAGAAAAAAAAAACTATATTACAGTACTTATTCTTTCTATATCTTTATAATATGGACTTGAAAAACATATAGCACAGTAGAATAATCACGACTGAAATAGTGAGGGAGGCCCAGATCCTCATGCAAATTCTGTAAATACTTGGAAAGTTGGTTTTTCCCTATTAAAGTATTTCAGACTCTCCTGATAGGCTTTTCCTATTTAGCTTCTTGATATTTTTGAAATTAACTTTCAGTGTTTGTAGCAATTAATGACATTTCACCTAATGGACATTTTGAGAAAAAAATAAACAGGTAAATTCTGATTAAAAAATATGTTTAAGTGAAAAAATTTTTTTTCCAAGGGAATGATTAGGGAACAGAGAGGTGAACAGAAATTAGAAATTTGGCCAAATGGGTTAAACACACACACAATCTGAAAGTTTGTCAAATATTTATTTGTAAAGTTCTCTACGAATATTTAAAGAAAAAAACAACAATTTCTCAGCCTTAAATCTTAGGTGATATAAAATTTCATCTATTTCAAAAAAAACCTAAAGGAATATTTTAAAATAAATTTTGGTAAAGGCTACAGCAAAATTTTTCTTCTCTGTAGAAGAATGAAATCCATAAAATTAAACTTCATGCAGCAATTGAGGTGTGCAAGATACAAGTCTATCAGCTAAGATTGTTGGAATGTTAAAATTCTCAAGACGGAATCCATAACAGAAAAGCCAGTCTAGCGTAACACGGACGCCCGTTTAACTCCTGTTGGCTCTTCCCACTCCCCATCACCCAGGCATAGTAAAGACATCTCAAAAGTAAATGCATATGGAACTGAAAGGGAGTTCGTGTTGTTAGAAGAACTACAACTTTGTATTTCCTGAAGTTTGCGTGGTTGAATTTGCAAGTGGAACATTTCATTATGCAGGTTTTGCACAAAATTTTACGAAACAAACCTGCATTAAGTTAAGCAGAACTGAAATCAATGCCTTTTCTGGCCACTTCAGGAATGACTTCCATGTATTTTCCTATCACAGAATCCTTCTTCAACACACACCATGGGTGGAGGGGACATTCCGGCTCCAAAGCTAAAATGAAGTAGAATGCAAAGTGACCAATTACCCGTTTACCACATACCACATTTTCCCAGCATAATCGTGAGTAATGCAGAGGGTGCCACACCTATCAGCAGAAGGCTTATTTTTAAAATGTCCCAGATACTAGCTTGTAGTTCCCCTTCTTCTGCATTTTCAAATCACCCCAGAATTAACATCCCTCCCTAAGAAATCTCATCCTAGTTGTTGCAGAAAAATGCATTAGACTTGTTTGACACACTGTGTGACACAACAGCAAGACCCCTCTTTCTCCGGCTCTTCTGCCTCTCTGGGGCATGAAACAGCCAGAACTACAGCAACAGCTGGGGATCATTAAACGGACAGAAATAGCTTAGGAGACTCCATTGGTGTGAGTGTGGGGAGGAGAGGCTCAGTATCAGATTAAAAAAATCAAAAGGGCAAGAGGAAAGGGGGAGGCGGGGTAAGGTGAAGTCTAAGGAGGGTAACATACCCAAATTCCCTTTACACAGCCGAAGGGATGCACTGAAGCAAATGAAGGGACAGGTGACCGCAGCCTAACTTGCCTAGCCCCCATATGTTCTCAGATGGAAGGTTTAGTCAAATCTAGAAATGTGGGTCAATGAAGACAGGCTGCGGGTGGGCAGGGAGGGGAGCTGCAGCATTTCAAAGGCTAACCCTGGGTCATCCCCACACTGGAGGAATCACTTAGAGGGTGTGAGTTAGTTCTGGGGCTGTGCTGACAGTAAAAATTAACTCCAAGATGGGGTAGGGGTGAGGGATATGAGAATATATGCCAACCCCTAAATGGACTCAGAGACCAACCCAATCCCAAGGCATCCCCTCAACTGGGGAGGACCAAATGCTGGATGAAATGCAGGCTCTTGGGGCTGTTCACGCCAGAGCACAGCCACGCCTCCAATACTAGCTTGGTAACCTGGCAGGCCTCCGACGGTCAGCACAGGAATGTGCCATCTGCCTGGCCCACTGCTTGAGTGTGTTCAGCACATATCTGAATGCCCTAGAGAAGCTTTACTCAGATCACCCCACGGGAGTGGGCTTGCACATCCTGATCTATGCTTTAAAGTCTGATTAGTCCCAGAATCCTGGGGTACCCTCTCCATCCCCACACTTGCTAGGCTGTCATTTAACATCAAAGCCTCTGCCACTGAGACATTTTCCTTCTAATTAATCTTACTGGACTGCAGTTTCACACAGTTCCCCACCTGCAAGCTTGAAGAGGAAATGATTCGATTGCAGATATTATGACTGTAACTCTCTTTGGCAAGAGTGTTTGGTAACTGTGAGATTGCACGAACTTCAGCTGAACATTTGATGCATCCAATGATTTACTAGAGAAGGCTCCAGGCTGATGGTTGTTCTGAGCAAAAAGCAGCCACTACACTACCCTCTTCTAGAATGGCTTGCTTCTTTTCTAACCCACAAACCTGGCACGAAAATATGCTCATGCATATTTCCAAACTACACCAGTTTTGGCTAAGTAACTGTATTTGAACATGACTTTCTATAATGAGTCCAAAAACCTCACAATAATTGGCTCATTCTGACTATTTTAAGTTAGTATTAAGAAGAGTAGAGGATATACAAAAATGTATAAATCCACTAGAAAGGAGACATATCTATCTCACATACAGTCCATTTTTAAGGCTGCATAACATCAAAGTACAGGATATATGTTAACCAAATTACTGTAACTATGATCACTTCTCTGTGTGCAGCCTAGGCGGGAGTAATTGTATCAACTTAGCCGAGCTCACCACTGGCAAGATCAAACCAAGAACATTTCTTCCCAGTAAGAATCTCATCCATTTCCTACATCAATTTTCCAACATCATATTCTGAATCTAATTCAAGACAATTATGTGAAAAGGCTATTAATATCATTGATATTAATTGTATCTATCAACCTTTAAACAGAGTACATTCTTTAACTAAAATGTAAAAAATTAATGTCATAAATATTTACAATCAATCACTTACTATGTACATCCTTGGTACTAGGTATAACGTAAGAAGTGAGAAGGAAAATAACCCTATACATTTATGAAACATTTTACAAAGCAACTTTCACACGTAAGATCTTATTTGACCCTATGACTTAGGACAGCAGACATTATACCCATTACACAACAAAACTGGTTTGCCAAGCTTAGAGCAACTTAGCCAAGCTCACCACTGGCAAGATCAAACCAAGAACGTCAGGTTCTTGATTATCAGCTCAGTGCTAGAGCACTAACTGCCTACCACAAAAAGGCTTCTGCCCTCAAGGAATTAATCTGACACCTAATGCCTCAGCCAGTGCTTCTCAGATGTACCAAGTTTCGTCCCAGTAAGAATCTCACCCATTTCCTACATCAATTTTCCAACATCATATTCTGAATCTAATTCAAGACAATTATGGGAAAAGGCTATTAATATCATTGACAATTAAAAGATGTGTGTTCCTTCTGAAGGCTAGACTTTTAATAAGAGACTGAATAAAACTGAATAGGACAGAGTGCTCAAAATGGGATAAACACCACACTTTGCTTATGGGCACGATACTGCCCTCTAGTGCCAGGAAGCACAGTAACCTCAGGAGACTGAGTCAGCTAAAGCATATTAACCACTTACCATGTATAAATACACTTTGCTATGCACTTTGGAGGGGAAAAAAGAGAAAACACTAAGCCTATCACATACACACAATCATAAAAACTATATAAGCCCCTCAAGAAATTTACAAATATAATGGAGAAGATAAATGTAAAACAAATCACTGTAATCTAAGACAGTGTTGTAATTGCTTTAAGAGTTTGCAGATAATAAATTACTAGAGTACAAAAAGGATTAGGTAAGCTTCGTGGGAGCAGCAGCACATAAGCCATCTTTGAAGGACTTTATAAGCTAGAGATGAACAGCATGAGCCAAGACCTGGAGTTAGGAAATACTACAAGGCTAAGAACATAACTAACACACTCCAATTTAACTGGAGCACCAAGTTTATGAAAGGGCAGAGTAGAAGGTAGCTGGAAAGGCTGGATAAGGTCAGACCGTGAAGAGTATAGAAGTGTGCTATCCAATATGGTAGCCACTTGCCACATATCTGAATCGAAATAAAATTAAGTAAACTTAAAAATTCAGTTTTTCAGTCACTCCAGCCACATTTCAAGTCTCAAGAGCCACATGTGGCTGGCGGCCACCATATTGGACAGTACAGATATAGTACTGGGCAGTGCTGTACCAGAAGATGTATTAAACCACAAACCATCAATCTTTCAAGGCTCACTCCTAAAAAATGCAGATCTGATCCTTGCCGAAGTCTATTAATAAGAAAACCAGAGGTCCCAATGTTGTAAGAGGTAAACAAAAAAGTTTGGTCCCTACCCTTCTAGGCATTTCCAACTGTCAACCAAAACAATGAGAAATATGGTCTCCTATAATCCTAAATAATTATTTCTAAACATGTGTGCCAGCTTTTAGAATATTTTTCTTTTTTTATTAGGAAAAAGAAAAGAAAGAACTAAAAAAACTAAGAAGAAAAAGATTATTATTAGGGATTTATCTATAATAATAAAACACAAAACTAAAAAGAGTCATTCCCAGTGGGTTTTCTTTGAGTATTTGAAGGAAGAACTATCTTTATCCCTCAAATACCGGCTTCAGCCCAAAAAGAGTAACATCAGATATCCTTTATACTTTCACTATGTAATACACAATCTATTTCTTTTGTGCAGTTTACGAAATGACAATTACCTTAAAAAATGTATATATATTTGTATAAAACATAATGTGAGTCTTCTCAAGATCCAGTAGACATACAGAATCTAAGTAAAAGGTTCTAAGCACAGCATAAAACAAGAAACACATACAGTCACCTACTTAGAGTAGTTACCTAAAATTACCATTCTGATCTTACTTATGACAACGAGTCTGCATTTTTATTTCCTACAGGCTCCTGCACCTAAAACAAAGATATTCTTAATGATCAGATTGGGAATCTGAAACACTACAATCCTCCAGATTACAAAAAGTCAACAGTAGCAGCCCAAAGCTTTGAGTCCTGAGCCATACTGCCTCTCTACCTTCCCTCTAATGTTGCCATGGTGTTTCTTTGACATTAGCCCAGAACACTTCTAGATATTCAAAGAAAACCAACTGCCTCTCCACTAGTTTTTAAAATTATTCTCTTTGCAAACTGGCCACTGATAATCACTCATCTTCTCTTCAGTGGATTCATTCATTGCTGATTCCATAAGCTCGAATCATACCATCAAATATTAGTAAAGTCCCAAAGAGATCTCAAAGATTCAAAAGAAATGTCTAAGTTTTTAGACAAGTAGCATTTACGTAATCAATATTAGAGATTGTATACAAATTCTGATAATGGATAATAGAGGGTTTCCAAGCTAGGAGAGGGAAAATGTTCTTTTCCATTTATATTTGATAGAAGTTAGATAAAGTCTCTATCCCTCTTTTTTTTCATAACCCAAAACTCTTCAGAAAGAATTTTCCTCAAATTTAAAACTGAACTTTTCTGCAACACTCAAATGTGTCCATTCTATTCCCAAAGAATATGTTTCTCCAGCAGCTTCAGAATATAAAAGAGGAATGTTCACAAAGGAAAACTCCTTTATGGGTGTTAACCTAATAAACAGTTTCCTGGTATCTTTCATACACCTGGATGTAAGTCTAACGTAATTCTACAATTACTAAAAAGATTGGTAAGGCCAGTTGAATTGTTCACCTAACAAAACTAACAGGCAATACAAGCAAACAGCCTTCCGAGAGTTATCTTAACATGATATCTTAATGTTATGAGATCTTAGAGGTTATGCATCCCCTTTCAGTGTTTAACAGAATAAACCGAAGTCATCATCAATAGCTTCCTATTTCCTTGTATAGTACCTACGACCAGAGTATGTTTTATTGACAAAACACTGCATTTGACTCACATAAAGGGGAATAATAAGCCCACTTAACTCAAGAAAAGTTTTTTCTTCCTTCTGCCATAATCTAAGTTTTATATACAAGCTCTGCATGGGTGGAAGGAAAGGAATAAGAAAGTGAAACATCCTAAACACTGTCCCATCCAGTCATGAAACACACTCTACAGTGCTACACTCAGTTGTTTATCTGCTGAGTGCTCAACAAGCTTTAATAAAAACCCTGGGAGAATAAACCATGCACAGTCAAAGCTGGGATGGCTACAGAGAAATAGAGACGGGATAAAAGACAGCAGTAAGTTGAGGAGGAAACAAAACCATGCAAATCCCAAAGGGATAATATGCCAACCTTCCCGCAAACTGTGATAAGGGGCCAGGCACATTGCTGAGTAGCTGTCCTTTCCCGGCTTCAGGACAATCCATGAGAGAGGCAGAATCCTGCAGGTGGGTTGATGAATCTTGGTCTCCTCCAGCATGCTGGGGGAGATATGGGCCTCCAAAGGCCAGTGCTGCAATAAACCTGTCTTCCTTCCCTCACTCCTTAAAGAGGCCATTTATTATTTGCTGAAGATCTGATGAGCATTGCTCTTTAAGTTAAAGAGGGTACTTCATTTCTGCAGCGCTAAGGGTTGCAAGAACAGCTAGATCCCAAGTTTACTTAGGGAGTGGGGCACTAAAAGCAGTGACAGCAGAAGGTCAGAATCACTAAGTCTCCTGGAAAACATTTCTTCCTGTCAGCACTGGGCCTCGACACAGACACCTCCCTCCTCTAACCAAACGCCAAAAAGCAGGACTGGGATGATTTCAATGCCTAGAGCTGGAAGAGAAGAGGGTTCCCTTAGAGAAAATGCTCGTAGCAACCAACCAACCTCATTCACCCAAAATAGTAAACAGTTGGTTTCTCTGCTCAGAACCAAAAGGCTTCTGCCAGACAAGCAGTATCACATGACCAGGTTCCCTCTTCTCTCTTCTGCCTCCCTCCCTTCTTGTGTAAAGTCTGAACCAAAGAGGAACAAGGAGCTATAACACTGCACTACTTTATTTCACTTGACATTTGTTTTTAAAATGTTTATAGATGAAAGATACCAAATCGGGAGGAGGGGGAGGCACCAAGGGAAAAACTGAGGAAGAATTTACTTTGAAACAAGCCATATCACAGCATTGAGAAGGGCACCATAAACATAATGGTTAATTGGCAAATGGAGTGAATAGACACTTATAAGCAATTTGCAAATATTTTGCTGACAAAATCTCTAAAAGAAGATATTGCTCAGTATATATTTGACTTTTTCATTTGGAAAGAAAGTCTCTTAAGATGCTGGCTAGTGTTAGAGACAATGTATTGCAACAATAGTGGCAGCCCACCAAAAATTCGCGATTCATACCCTTATCTTGTTGACCTCAACTTACCTCACCATTTGATTAATTATTCCTTAAATGTCATAGTTCCATCATTCAAATCACTGGGTAGGCAATCAGAGCAGCTACACCAACAGACTGAATTGAACAACCTAGTCAGCTAATTAGGGAAACAGCTGCCACCATGACAGTCAACTGGCATTTTCCCTTCATGGGGGTGGTGGTGGATAATAAGGCTGGCAGCAGAGCTGGAGCCAGATGTGCCACCATATTCTTCTCCCCACAAGGTTCTTCAGCATTTGAAAGCTGAGCAAGACATGCAGTGTATAGACATGGAAACAAAAACCTTTATGCTGAGCAATTTATTCCAGTAGGAAAACAGATAAAGTATAAGGATCAACTGTGTCACCGTCATCTGCCACAGCCTCTACCCACAGGGCCAACCAGGGGGCTTTGAGAGTAGAGTCACTCATGCTCATCTATCTCCCTGACAGTGTAAGATACTGAATAAATATTTATAAAATGGAAAGGAAAGAAAATGAAAAAGAAAAAACATATCAGAAATCCTTAATTCAAGCAAGATCTTTTTCCAGTAAGACCATGCAGTGATAATTATTTGGCTAGTGTCAGAATACAAATACCATCAACAAATAACTTGCTGGCAAGGATGAGGAGCAACTAGAACTCTCAGACATAAGTGGAGAGAATCCAAAATGATAATGCTACTCTGGGAAACATTTTGGAAGCTTCTTATAATGATAAACTTAGACACTTACTATACAACCCAGTAATCCCATTCCTGAGTATTTAAATGAAGGGAAATGAAAACACGTTCACATAAGGAGCTGTATGTGAATATTCGTAGTAGCTTTATTTTAATTGCCCAAAACTAGAAACAACTCAAATGTCCTTCAATTTGTGAACAAAATAAAAAATTGTGGTACATCCATACAACGGAATACTACTCAGCAATAAAAAATAAAACATAAACTACTGCTACAGGTAACAACATGTACAAACCTCAAAAACATTATGCTAAGTGAAAGAAGACAAACACAACAGGCTACGTACTGAATTATTGTATTTATATGAAAATCAGGACAAGGCAAAACTATAGGGCAGACATAAGATCAGTGGTTGCCAGGAGTTGGGAATGGGGAAGGAAAATGTCTACAAAGAGACACGATGGAAATATTCTATATATCTTTATTGTGGTGGTGATTTACCTTTTATGAAAACTTATTGAATTGTACCCCTAAAAAGGGTGGCCATTATGTAATGTATATAAGTTGATCTCACTTTTTAAAAAAGCAGGCTACAAAATACTATGCACAGAGGCAGAACCTAATAGTAGTTAAGAAAATAGGCTCTAGAAGTTAGACTGCCTGGGTTTAAATCTTGGCTCTACCACTTACTAGCTGTGTGACCCTGAGATACTTAACATCTCTATGCCTCCATTTCCTTATCTTTAAAGTGGGGATAATAGTATTCACTTCATAGGGTTGCTGTCATAAACGAATTAATACACATAAAGCACTTAGGATAGTGCCTATTTTATAAGAATTCAGTAAATGCAAACTGTTGTCACCACACAATTATTAACACATATATAAACACGTCTCTACGCACGGAACACAGTGGAAGGATGGTCACTATCTGGGTGCTGAGAATAGGGTGATTTTATTTTCTCTCTCTCTCCCTTCTGTTTACTGTTTCTTCTAAATTTTCTATATCAAACAACCACTGCCTTTAAAATAAGCAGAAAAAAAATTTTTCTCAAAAAAACAATGAAAGAAAGGGCGCTGGGCTAGGACTCAGGAGTCCTGTTTTTCAGCTGTGCTTACTTACTTCTATGACCTCAGGGTGTCATCCTCACCTCTAAAAAGGAGAGGCTGGAGCAGACAAGCTGTCCTCCATCTCTAAAATGGAATGGTTCTCTAAGATTTATGGTGGGACCAGACAAGCTACACCCTTTATTTTGTTTCATTTTTCTATCTATATAGACTATCTGTCTACCATGTGCCAGGCACTGTGACACAGACAGATGAAACACGCAAGTCCCTGCCCTCATGAAGCTTACAATACAGGCTGTTCAAAGAAACAGAGACAGACTTGTACCCAATTATACAATCCATCAGCATGATAAATGCTCTGATGGAAACACAGAGTGGGGGCCTAGCTGAGTTTGGAGGAGTCAGAGAAGACACCTGAGATGAGTCCTGAACAGTTTTAAAAAAGTCAAACCAAAAAGATGGGGAAGAGAATTCCAACCAAAAGGAGAGGAATGCACAAAAGCAAAAGGCGTGAAAATAACAATTTCTTAGGTAATGGAGGATAAAGAGAAAGAGAACTAGAGAAAGGGCACTTTGACAGCAGTGTGGAAATGAAGAGGGTCAAGACCATCAGGAGGGAGACTAGTTAGAAAAAGGGAAATGAGCATTCAGACTGTTGATAATCTCCAGAAATCATATGAGACTGTAAAAGTTTTCTTCTTCTTTTTTTTTTTTTTGAGGAAGATTAGCTCTGAGCTAACTACTGCCAATCTTCTTCTTTTTGCTGAGGAAGACTGGGCCTGAGCTAACATCCACGCCCATCTTCCTCTACTTTATACATGGGATGCCTACCACAGCATGGCTTTTGCCAAGTGGTGCTATGTCCGCACCCAGGATCTGAACCGTCAAACCCCGGGCCACCAAGAAGCAGAACGTGCGAACTTAACTGCTGTGCCACTGGGCCAGCCCCTAAATGTTTTACTCTTATTCAAATGTCTATATATGCCATGAATGATGGTTAACTTTATTATATAATAGATTATATAATAAGGGATGTACTTTATTATATTTACAAATATAGCATATACTTACAAAAATTTTACAAAAATGTCATTTCACTTCCACTTTCCATGGTTCATTGTACAAACTTGTTCATTCAATAAATATTCACTGACTGTGTGTTATGCACGTGCTAGGTGCTAGACCCAGGCAGTGAACAAATGAACAACCAAAGCAAGCAGGAGAACTAGATTGCTTTTTCTCCTGCCCAAGACCTCTTGAGATCTCCAACTTCTCAGAAGCAGGATAGAGGCAATGTGATACAGTGGCTGAGAACTCTGCACCTGGAACCAGACAGACCTTTGTTCAAATTCTTGCTCTTATCACCAGTCTGGCTTTGGGTAAGTGACTTAACCTTTTCGAGCTTTCACGTCACCTGAAAATGGGAATAACATCATTAAATTCATATGGTTTTAGGATGAATTTAATGAGACAATCAATCAATAATCAGTATATCAGGTATACAGAAAATGTTCAGCAAATGGTTCTTTTTATTTTATTATTCTTTAATTTTAATTTTCCACCTTTAGGACAGCCCATGATCTCCCACTATACAGCACAAAAATACTCACCAAGATAGAAAATAGGGGGAGCAAGGTATAAAAAAAGATCTGTTTAACATTACTAAATTCACATTTTAGTGACTTCACAACTGTTTTCTTATAAAAATGGCATGCTTGGAACTAACATTCCTTTAGGATTTCTCAAACTGTTAGTATCTGCCTACATTACATGACCTAGTACATTAAAGAAAAACCACCACCCAAAATAGGGAGCCAGTCACAATCTCTCCTGGGATTCCTCATTCTGACACTGAGTCATTTAAAGAGCAGAAACAACGCAGAGTACTAAGTAGTCTGAACGCAATTGTGGACAGAGTTGCCAGAGCACACTGCAGAACTTTCTGAAACACAAAAGCCAAGACTCTTGCTAATACACAGTACAGCCTGGAGACCTTGAAGCAGAATGGAGCATAGCAGGGATGCTCAGGTTGTTCAGAATCTTCAGTAGCTGTTGGCTTCCCTGTGCATTGATGACAGGATGGAGAATGGAGGAGAGTAGTAGAAAGTTTTCCAACAGGCTATGCCTTTGAGTAATCACGTCTTCCAGGAGAAAAGAGGCACAGCAATGAATGTTTCTCAAGGAAAAAAAAAAGGCTGCTGCCTCCCTATAATCACATACTCAAAAATGTTTTAACCATATTTTTAAAACGTTTATTTCTTATAAATGACTTCAAAAACATTAGTGGTCATTTAAAGATTTTGAAGGCAGAACATACAACATAAAAACAAAATGTCTTCTCTGTGACTCCAGACCTTAAGGGCCAAAACTGATTTTACTGAAACTTTCCCCCATAAATTTCCCTTTGCAATGAAACCAGGCAGTGATACTTCAGCCCAAATAGAAGAATTTAAGAAGCAGAGGAGAACCTGGACAGGATTTTCAAGTACAGTCTATAATTTTTTATACTGAAGTAAAAGTCTGCACCTGTAAATAAAAAGAATACCACAGTTTCACATCCCTTTTCTTATTAGTGGTCCACATTCTCCCTTATAAAGATTGTCCTCTGTAGATAAGTATCATGCTTCCAGGGAATCCCAGGATCTTTTTGCCTACCTAACACTACAGAGGACACCTTTCTACTACTCTCCTCCATTCTCCATCCTGTCATCAGTGCACAGGGAAGCCAGCAGGTACTGAAGATTTTGAACAACCTGAGCATCCCTGCTATGCTCCATTCTGCTTCAAGGTCTCCAGGCTGTACTGTGTATTAGCAAGAGTCTAAAGAAACCACAAAGACAGATTCTTCCCTTTAGGTGCAGGAAAGCTGAGCTAATGAGGCTAGAAATCCATTCATCTGTGCTTCACTATACCTGCTTGTGATAGCCCCATGACATACCACCATATGCCTTTTTTTTCAGTGGTCCAGGTATCACCAGCCAAACAAGCTCTTCACATTACAAACTGGCAACAAAATTAGAAGTGCACAGTTCGGGGGGGATAAAACTATCAGATGGTGTCAAATTACTTTTTTTTTCTTTTGAGGAAGATTAGCCCTGAGCTAACATCTGCTGCTAATCCTCCTCTCCTTGCTGAGGAAGACTGGCCCTGAGCTAACATCCGTGCCCATCTTCCTCTACTTTATATGTGGGACATCTACCACAGCATGGCTTGCCAAGAGGTGCCATGTCCGCACCCGGGATCCGAACCAGCGAATCCCGGGCCACCGAAGCAGAACGTGTGCACCTAACCGCTGGGCCACTGAGCCGGCCCCACATTTCTGCTGGCCATTTCTCATTACTACTTCACTTTCTTTGATTCTTCACATCTTTCCAAGTCAAAAGCTGCTCGCAGAAGTCCTCCAGCACCAGGCTGTTTCCCTTCACTTCTCTTCTCTGAAGCAAGAGTTTGGCATATTGACTCTTCTGCAAACGCAGACGTTTTCCCTAGAAATCAGGTTGCCCAGCAGCCACTCACTCAACAGGGTTACATGTTTTGCTTCACAGACATCAATCTCTAGTACACAGAGATACACACAAGCTCCCATCTGAGGACAATACAAACAGGAGAGCCATTTAACTACATGGTGTCCGTAATTTGGGGATCTGACAAGTTTCAGCTCTTTAAGAGAGTGAATTTACCGAGCTCCCTAAAAGGTACTATATGGACATAGTCAACTCCAATTTGGAATGTTTCACAATTTTAAAAAGAGTGATGTCCTTCACTACACATCTTGAGACTCTGACACTATTCAGCCGAAAAAATTTTTATCA
Source organism: Equus asinus (assembly GCF_041296235.1). NCBI lineage: Eukaryota > Metazoa > Chordata > Mammalia > Perissodactyla > Equidae > Equus > Equus asinus. Next base: position 21,146,755 of record NC_091793.1, on the reverse strand, counting down.
AGTACTACAAAACAGGTATCAACAATTCCCAGGATGCTTTAAAAAATAAACTATCTACAGCTGCATAGCCTACTGGACAGATTCAGTTAAATTTACATGAAAATAACTGTATAGTTTTAAAAGTAAATAGTGAAGTTAAGAGAGTTCAAAGATGGACTGGAGGTGATGAGCCTTCTCTGTAAAAGTTTGTTATTTTAAGAAGACAAATATTATTTTATAACTGAAAATTAATTTTAAAAATTCAAAATCGACCACCACTTGCTTTGTAGTTGGAAAAAAATTAACCTGGATTTTTCAAATTTCTTAAGTCTCAAAATTTCAGACAATCTCAAGATAAATGCTGCTTCTGGTCAGAATTCAAGCCATGGTTCTGAACATATCAATACATCAGCCTTTCTGTTAGGAAACAGTAACTTTTCTGATTAATAAAACTAGGTGAATGGTGAGGAACAATTAAAATTATCTCGAACCCTTATATTTTTATGAAAAACAACACAGAACCAAAAATTATTTTCTGAATCCAGATCTTATATTTAAACTTCATCCCCACAAATTCAAGCAATCAAAACGACAAGGGGAAGCACAGCAAAGCAGGCAATGAAATAAGCAAGAGCCTGGAAAACAGTCTGATCATAACAGAATCCTCAACTCAGAATCTCAACATGTATGACAACAGACATTCCACTCTTTTTAAAATTATGAAACTTTCCAAGTTGGAATTGACTGAGTATCCTATCTTTTAGGAAACTCAGATCTGCCACCTGTTCACGTCCATCATCTTAAAACTCTTGCTCAAAACTTGCCTATTCCAAGAAACCTTCCCTAATTAACCTTGAAAACTCAGGGTTTTTTGGGTTTTTTTTATGCTGTACCTTCAGCACAAAACTTCCTCTTATTTTGTAGCATGATGACTACATCTATCTCCAACTGAATGCTAAATTCTTTGAAGAAAAGGATTAGCATCTTGTTTCTTATTTTACTTTGCCACAAAATAAAACAGGACTCTACCCAATGGATACTCAATAAATATTATCAAATACCCCCAGCACCTAGTCCACTATCTTTCAACCAGATGCTAATTACTGAAGTCTTAGTAATGTTACTTATCATCACTGCCAGATCCCAGAAAAAGGGAAGTGGAAAAAGATCATACTCAAATTAGCCCCTAGTACTAATAAGGCCTAGATTGTAGTGGTCTATATTTATGTTAAAACAAAGTTTAAAAAATTATCCATGAGTCTTATCCAAGTTCTTTCATACTGTATCTAGTCAAGAGAACACACGGTTCTAATAGGTGCTTTGAAGTCAAAGGTGTGACCCCTAGCTCCAGCACTTATCAGCTAGGTTCCAGTTTCTCCCTGAGTCAAATTTCACTCAACTTCAAGGATTGTTGTTAGGAATTAAATGAGACAATTATTTTAAGTGCCCACTACAAGGGAGGTAGTCAATACATGGTAGCTATTATTACTGTTAAAACCATGATTAAGCTAAGAAAAATTATTCACAACGTAAGCTATATTACATTAAAGCTCATTATGGCATCAATTCTCTGGTAAAATATCGTATATAAAATATAATCCCTTCTTGAATGTGATCTGCTTACCACTGTGATAAACTTCCCCAGAAAAATTATCTCTGCTGCAAGGTAATTTGCCAAGGATCTGGCAAAGAAGGATTTGCCCAGATGCAAAGACATATTCCCAAGCAAAACTCGGTTTTATGCAACATTTTCACATTAACAGAGATGTCTTAGAATCTGAATGCCCAGCTTTTTACTGTTAATGAACTGTTGTATACATCCCCTGATCCCATACAATCTATGTCTCACTGACATTTCAAGATGCGGCTGCAGTGTTCAAAGAGGCTGAGCTTTCATATGGCTTATTCATCAAACTGTTAAGAATCCTAATTAAAGTCCCGACTGGAGAGAGATAAAAGTAACAAGAAGCTATCACTTCACACCCATTAGACCAGTCAAAAATTTAAGAGTTTATAACACTACTTAGCAGAGAGGCAGGGAATAAGGTACTCTCATACCTGGCTTTGGAAATGTAAAGTGTTACACTCTTTTAAAAAGCAATTTGGCTACAACATCTATTGAACTTAAAAATACACACTCTCCTTAACTCATCAGTTCCACTCCTAAGAATATACACCATAGAAATATAAAAATAAAACATACGTTAAAAGGATGTTTATTGCAGCATTTTTTATAACGGGGATGATGAATCATGACTTTGCTACTTCGTCAACTGCCGTTCCCCTATACCATGTCTCTAAAACTAATGACCCCTCCAATTATCATCCCCTTCACAGCTTAAGCAGAGTTAAGAACCACAGCAGGTATGCACTAGTAGCAAAAAGCTAACCCAATGCACTAGCTACTATCAAGCACAAGTGACATGAAAAAAAAATTCACTCTATAAAATATAATGAGGAAACATTGTTGAATACACTATTATTTCAGTTCTATAATGCCCAAATACAATAAATACTGATCATGCTTATTATGGTTGGAGAGTTCTGAGTAGGACAGATGATGGCCTCCACTAGCATCCTGTTGAAAGCCACTGTGCACCCAAAGGGAAGCATTCTAATCTTAGAAACGAAATTCTTACGTTACAGAAAAGTGTTCCTAAACCTCACTTAGTGTGGAAAGAACCTATTACTAACCTTCCTCCACCTTAAAGAAACTTCCAGTTGAGAGACATCTTTGTATCTAAAGGTAGGGCCAGAGGTTCCCGAATGAATGGAAGGCATTCCATCCATAGAAAGTGGGAGTATGCATAAATCAATCTTATTGGGAATAAACAAACCCATTTTTTTCACACTCCATTTTTAAAATTTTGTTATTTACTTAATCAAATGGGAAACTAAACTGTCCTCAATTGCTACTAAGAGAAACACTTATTTTCCGTAGAAGCCACTATGTTAATCTTAATAACAGCATATGTGCCAGGTACTGTTCTTTGTGCTTTACACATATCACTCCTTTAATCCTCACAAAACCCCAGTGGTTCTCAACCCAGGGCAATTCTGGTAAGGCCAGGATGTAAACCCAGCAGTTAGGCTCTGGAACCCTCACTCATATCCATTATACTATGCGGCCTCTCTCTACCAACTGTAACAAAAGTCCATCAGTTCCTCGAATGTGGTTACTCCACACCTCCAGGTCTTCACACTGTTCTCTCTGCTGGAACATCCTTCAAATCATAGTTTAAACATCCATTCCTCTGTGAGGCTTTCCTGCAATGTTCCCTAGAATTGTTTGGATTCCCCTGCTCTGTTCTCCCATGGCATTCTGAATTTCACGTCATAACTCCCATTCTATTTTATTATAATTACTTATCTGCCTTCACCAATAAATTTAGGCTGCACAAGGCCAGGGATCATGTCTATCTTGTTCACTACTGTATCCCTAGCACCTGGCACAGGCCCTGGGATATATGAGGGGCTGAGTGAGTAACTTCACATGGTACCAGTACCATGAAGCCTTTCCTAAACTTCCAAAAGTAATTCATTGGGGCTGGCCTGGTAGTGCAACAGTTAAGTTCGCACATTCTGCTTCGGCGACCCGGGGATTGCTTGTTCAGATCGCAGGTGCGGACACGGCACTGCCTGGCAAGCCATGCTGTGGTAGGCATCCCACATATAAAATGGAGGAAGATGGGCACGGATGTTAGCTCAGAGCCAGTCTTCCTCAGCAAAAAGAGGAGGATTGGCAGCAGATGTTAGCTCAGGGCTAATCTTCCTCAAAAAAAAAAAAGTAATTCATTGTTTCTCTAAGAACTCTGCTCATTTGGCACATATTTTATGCTTCATATTTTGTTATATATCTATTAAAAAGGATGTATAAACATATCCTTTCCCTGTATGCTTGTGAAAAACAGATATAATATCTTATACATTTATGCAACCTTTGAAGCAACTTTCATAAATTTAGCACTTAAAAAAATTATTGTGTAGAAGGGACTGCTGTATTATTTCTTATTATTTCTGTCTGTAAATCTACAATTATCTCAATAAAAATTTCAATTTACACAGTAATTATTGAAAGAAATGGATTAATAAATAATTACTCAGCTTAAAATGACTCCCCACTATCTAGTGAAGGCCAAGCTCTCCAATTTAACATGCAGAGTCCTCAATAATCCAGCTCCTTATTACCTATCAACCCAATCTTCTCTTTCAACTATCCCATACTTCCTATTCCAATCAAGGTGAAAACCTTATTCTACCTCACATACCACACCTGGTCTAGTCTCCGGGTCTTGCCTTAGGATAGTCTTTCCCACCTGAACACCATCTGATTCACCCTCCCCTCCTTGACTCCTTACCTATCCAAATTGCACTTCTCCATTGTGACGTTTTCCTGACCTCATTTACCTCTTTTCTTGGGATCTTATTATCCTTTGTAACCCTTGTATTCTCCAAGAAGAATATAAATTTCCTGGGCCTCACAATCATTCCTTCTGCTTCTCAGGAATCCCCCAGAGTACCTACCAGAGTGTTAAGTATATAATCAATAAATAATAAACACTTGCTGATTTTTTAAGGCCTCACATAGCCTTGCACATTATCAACCCTCAATCATCCATGCTAAGAGTAGAGCCACTGCATAGAAAGACAACTTGCTAGATGAGACCAACTCTTTTAGGGCGGGCAAGAATACCTACATTTGTATTAAGTACTGCATGCTTGTTTCCAATTTTCCAGGAAGTCACAAAGCTGCCACAAATGGTCTAACTGCACAATTCCTCCCTTGTCAGGGACCAGAGCCTGCTCAGCTTATCATTCCACACTGGCGAACAACTATATAACTTTTCCTCATCTGTGACACAAAGATAAAAATAAGCAGAGGTAGTCATATTCTAAACATTTGCTGGTTCACACCTTTTCCTAATAGGGAGATTATTGTTTGGGCACAAAAGATCATCCATTCTAACTCTTACTGGGCAAATATCTTGTTTGTATCAACAAAGTGCTTTTGTAAATAGAACATAGTGACAATATCAATAAGAATTTGAAAGAGAGAATTGCCAAAGAAAATCTCTATGATGATCTACTCTTAGGATAATCCAGAATTGATAAAAAGCCAAATTCTTCCCATAGTCCACAGAGATTTGCCTCGGCTCAGCCGACAGCTATTTTCCCTAAGTGAGAATTTCTAAACTCCTAAAACTCTTTCTGGTTAACTGCTCTTTCTTATCAACTGGTCAAAGTTTTCTTATAACAACACACTACACAACTGAAAAGCTAAGTTTTTTAGCCTGAATTTTTGTTTATACCTGGTAGAAGCTACAACTTTCTCCCAGAGAGATTTCAAAATGCCTACACTTATCTCCAGAAAACTGTTTAAATACTTTCAGTAACCTAATGGCAACAGCTTTGCTACTAAAAAATTTCCCAACATCTTCCTGTTTTGGCAGGCCCTGCTGAAATCCCCCTCCCCATAAGGGGGAATTTGAGTAAAAACACTGCCAGCTTCAAGTTCCCTTAGGCAAATTTCCAGCCCCAGTGCAAGGCCATGAGGTTAAACATTTCTCAATGACGCAGGCTCCCGCAGAGGGAGGAATAAGGAAAATATCAAAACTTATTCTTCCCAGCGCAGTAAATCAAGAGACAGTGGCCAAGTCCTAAAAAACAAAATATGAGGGAAGTTAAACTATATATTGTTTGCTCTGCTAAGGTCCCCCAAAAGAGCACAGAATCAGGATGAGAGCCGTGGGATGGGAGAAAAGGTAACTGCAGAACCAGCAGTCCAGACAAATCAACAGATAAATCTCTAGGTTCTCTAAGAATCTCTAGAATATTAATAACATGTATGTTTCCAGCCACAATATAATTTATAACTAGAGCAACTACAGCAAAGTGACTAAAGTGGTGGTTGTAGGGTAAGGAAATGGAGTCATACATGAAGCAAATCACTATTTAGGATTAAAATGTAGTAGAAGGCTGGGAAAACTAAAGGAAAGGATGTCTAATCAACTTCTTGGGGAAAGAGTATAAGGCTGATCAGAGAGAAGGCAAACTCATCTGAGGGCCTGAAAGGGCTCTTGGATTTTCAGCCACCTGCAGATAAAAGAATGAAATAAAATCAGAATTGTTCCCCCAGAACTGCTTTATAGATCATAGAACTTTAGAGTTAGAAAGGACCTAATGCTTACAAGAAAATGCCAATGATGAAAATATTGTTACATCTATACAGCACTTTACTTCTCTCAAAGTGCTTTCATTCATTTAGTCCTTAGATAAAAATTATGTACCTGCTATCTGCAAGGAACTGCAAATACAGAAATGAGACACCACTCCTACACTCAAGGAGCTTACTTCTAATGATGAGATCTGCTAGGAACAACAGTGTAACAAAAGAACTGCTCTGGAGTCTGCCGAGTATAGGGAGAGCACAGGAAAGGAGCACCTAAGTCTGTCCGGAATCAAAGATAGCATGCATCTCAGAAGAGGCAGCCCTTGAGCTTGGGACTTGAAAGGCAAGTAGAAGTTAGTAGGCTAGCAAGCAGAGAGAGGAATGGTCAAGGCAGGGGGAAGATTATATGCAAATGAATATTTTAAAAGCACAGAATGTTCTGGAAACTAAAAGCAATTCAGCATTGCTGGAGACTGTTATAGGCAGGGAGACCAATAAGAAAGCTACTGAAACCACAGTGAGAAATTATGAGAGTCTGATCTAGGGCAATGACACAAGATACCAGAAGTCAAAGAAGAGGTAGAATCTGCAGAACTGAGAGACCAAATAGATGTGAAAAATACAGGAAAAGAAGAATTGAGAATGACTCCTAATTTTCTGGTTAGGCAAGTGGTACTAGTGAATGCAGGAGTAGACGCCGAGAACAGTGAGATCAAGTTTAAATATGTAAAAATCTGAAGTGCGTGTGACTTATCTTGATGTACAGGTGGGAAGAATTAGTGGATTAAATGAATCTAGAGCTCAGGAAATAAGTTCAGGCTGGAGATACAGATTCAGACATCCTGAATAAATGAGAGTTGAAGCCACAGGTTGGGATGAGACTGCTAGGGAGAATATGTAAGACTGAGAAGGAAAAAAGCGGCAAGGACTCACCCTGGGAAATACTGACATTTAAGAAACAGGAAGAAGAAAAGACTGTATAAGAAATTGAATAGTAGACAGAGAGATAGCATGCAAGATAGCATGGGACAGAATGGTATCTATAGTTTAGCTGCCCAGGATCTGAATATCTTTCCTATTTGGGGGGAATTCCAAGATAAGGGAAGGCAGGCCCATCTTCCTGCTACAGAAGCTGAGGAGGAACAGATAGTCCCTCTCGCAGCATTCTGGCATCTAGCTCACAAATACAACCCAAATTCAGCCAATCCAATCCTCCCACCTAGAACTTTGAATTAGGGGAATGACACAAAGGTGGAAAATACAATCCGAAATTATTCATGGCACTGTGGCAAGTGTTTATTGGTGGGTGTGCCAACAGCAGCAAGCATTCATTGGAGCCAGGGCCAGAAGCAGTGGTAGAGAAGGTCCAGTGAGCAGTGCCAGTAGCAGTCCTCAGCAGACTGGGCCCGTAACATGGTCTTTACTATGTCTTGCCAATCTTAATTTCTGCTCATTTTCTGACCTTTGTCATCCAGCATTCTTTTTTTTTTTTAAAGGATTGGCACCTGGGCTAACAACTGTTGCCAATCTTTTTTTTTTTTTCTGCTTTATCTCCCCAAACCCTCCCTGTACGCAGTTGTATATCTTAGTTGCAGGTCCTTCTAGTTGTGGCATGTGGGACGCCACCTCAATGTGGCCTGACGAGCGGTGCCATGTCCGCGCCCAGGATCCGAACCCTGGGCCGCCGCAGCGGAGCACGTGAACTTAATCACTCAGCCACAGAGCCGGCCCCCATCCAGCATTCTTATTAAGGCTGTGCACTATCAGTACTCTTCCAAAAAATTTATTTTATGCTTCGGTTAACCAAGATTACACAAAGAACCCTGAGTAGTATAGAATGAGGAGAGAGCATCGAATAGGGTCAAATGGTAAAGAAAGGTCAAGTAAGAGGAAGGCTAAAATGGGCCCTCTACATAGGGTAACTAGTAGGTCATGGAGATCTTGGTAAAATTGTTCACGTGTTATCTCATTCCATCCTTACAACACTTTCTGAGGAAGATAAAGCAGGTACTATATCTTTATTTTAAGGATGAAAAAATTGAGGATAAAAAAGGTTAAGAGGATTTTCTAAGGTCATACAGTCCTTTTTACTCCAAGATTGCCTTCAAGAAAGTTATTTTATAGATGCTCATTAAAGGAAATGTTCAATGTCTATGCTAATTCTTATATCAAATGTCAGCTGACACAGCTAATGACCACATATGGTTCCCAATCCTGGTCTTCCAGCTTCTTCAATTTTGGTAATATAAAGAGGATCCTAACAAAAGCACTAGAATCCTTGTAGACAATCACCCAGAAACATACCTCAAGGAATCTAAGGTTCCTTGCCATCACCCACCCTTTGCTGGCTCATTCAGGGTGTCTTGCTCACTACTTAAAGAACACATCATCAGCCACAAGGACTCCTCAAGTGGAAGAAGGGATCTTCTATCCCTGACCATGAGAACCACTGTGGGAATGAGAAGTTGAGAGCTTTCAAAAGAAGATGATTATTTCTCAACTTCATTCCTTTGGGATATGTCACAGCCAGGAAGGGAGAAATTGGAAAAAGCAGCTTTCACAAGATGCCAAATCCATGTCCTAGTCCCAGGGGATAATTAGCCAATGAGGTTTTGTGGAGTTGATGTAATGTTGGCAGAGGCTAACATTTTATGGTTGAACATGTAGCCTCTTGATATTTAGCTACAGGGCTGAGAAGGACGACATCCTGAAAACTCAAGAAACCCGTATCCGTAACACCACCACGTAGCAATCTGCATCTTAAAAGTAACTTGTAAACTTTAACTGATCCAACTTTATCATGAATAGTTTACAAGAGCATTTGTTAAACTATACATTTTCTAAATCTTATTTTATATAATTTTTTTGCTAGGAAAAGACATTTCTAAGCACCTCCAAAGAAGAAAGACAATTTAGAAAGCTTAAGTAACAAAAGAAAGAAACTAGAAGAAGGGGAAATTTTCCAAGGCACAAAGTCTGTTTGTGGTACTCTAGTCCCCATACTGGCACACCAAGTTCAAAGCTGTCTGACATCCTATGACAACGATTTTTGAAATTGAGTACATTGAGCCAAGAGCTTTCAGGAGCACCACATATCTCACAAAAATTGTCTGTCTTCACCTTAACAGTACATACTCTGAGATGAAGGAGGTAAGAAATCAGTGGGCAGAAAGCAGAAGCATTGAGACACTAACACTCTTGGTTTGAACCAAGCTATTCATGTTCAAAATGAATACTTCCCATTTTAATAAAACCATTAAGTCCTTTGACTTAAATATGCCAAGATGATCTCCCAAAGCCTGAGATAAAACTTAATACATTAAAAAAAAAACCACTTAAATCTCTAATTAATCAGCTGAAACATACACTGCTTCCAAATAAGTGCTAGCTCCTTACTTGAAACAAGAGATGATTTTTGGTTCAATCCTGGGCAGAAGTGTATCTAATGATAGGGATACGAATACTCTGTAGTTCATATGCCTTGACAATTTCACAAAAATTGACAATGACCTTTCTCCAAATGAATGAGCGGGAAAGATGGCAGAAAAAAACAGGATCTCTACATCTTATAAAGGAAGGAGAGAGTCATCCTTAGCAGGATGGTTTGTACTTGCTCTGCAAGAAACTGTTGGATGAGATCTGGACACTGAACGTTCCAGGAGTGGCTTTCTTCTTCCCAATCTCTCCAATACTTCATGTTCACTTCACTCATTCATTCATTCATCAAGCTAGACAGATGCTGGATATAAAGCGGTAAAACAGGGGCCGGACCCGTGGCGGAGTGGTTAAGTTCGCGTGCTCTGCTTCGGCAGCCCAGGGTTTCGCCGGTTCAGATCCTGGGCTCGGACATGGCACCGCTCATCCAGCCATGCTGAGGCAGCATCCCACATGCCACAACTAAAAATACACAACTATGTACCAGGGGGGCTTTGGGGAGAAAAAAGGAAAAATAAAATCTTTAAAGCGGTAAAACAAAATTAACAATAAGACATAAGATACTTGCCTTCACAGAGTTTATAATCTACTAAGGGAACACATTATACAATCAAAAAAATTCCATAAATGAACATAGAATCTCAAATTGTAAGTGCATGAAGAAAGAGAGACTGAGAAAGAAAGAAAATAATCAGGGAGGGGCACTCTCTGAGACCTGAAGGATAAGTAGAAATAAATAAAGCAGGGTGGAAATAGGAGGGAACGAAGGAAAGAGACGAGGATGGAACCTAGAAAGAAAAAGGGAAAAGAGCAGGTGAAGTTGGATAGATAGACAGGAAGAGATAAAATGGAACCATGCACACTGGGAAACTCGCCTACTATTCCATGAGGCCAAATATTGACTTCAGGAATAGACATTATCTAAGCTCTTACTCTAAACTATCTAAACTAGAACATAAGCCCAATGCAAGTGGGAACCATAAGTTTTTCTAGATTCTCAAACGTCTTTCATGTAACACCTAGCAAATTCTATGAGTACATCAAAAAATATACTTTTTCTTCAAATTTATCAAGACTTTCTAAAAACATTCATACTAACCACCTTGGTTGTGAATAAACATACATTTAGTGACACTGAGTTAGTTGACCAAAAACCTAACTGCAAGGGATCTTCAGGATAAGGCTGACGGAAGATTATTTGCAAACATCTAATGGTGTGACATAGCAGAAATAAAACTCAGCTATTAAGAAGTTCCTGAAAGCTCTGTACTACAGAGCCCAGAAGAAAAGGGCGAAGGAGACAAGGGACCTTTTTTCTCACCAGAGCCAGCAAGGACCTTTACACGGAGAATGTTCCTTCTCTAAAGATACACAGGTTTAAATTTACTTCCTACCCACAGAAACTATTTGCTACATCGGAAAAAATTTCTAATGCACGTTTATGGCAAGACACTCAAGAGGTTTTGCTTAGTTTCAAACATATGACGCTGGTTTTGGCCACGGGTGTAGAGTCAGAAATCTTACTATACTGTAGTTGAAAATAGCATCCTTTCTAATCCTCATGAACAGCTACAAGAGTCACTGTTAAAAACAGGGAAGCTCCTAGGCAAAGGTTAGGGCTTGTGTGAAAGCATTCTAAATAGAGTTAAATGTAGAAAAAAAGTCATCCCTATGCAGAGAGGAGGTCTAGGACAAGGGAATTTAATATAGATATTCTAAAAGAGGAAAAAGAAGGTTTTTTTGTTTGTTTTTTTTTTTTTTTGAGGAAGATTAGCCCTGAGCTAACTACCGCCAATCCTCCTCCTTTTGCTGAGGAAGACTGGCCCTGAGCTAATATCCATGCTCATCTTCCTCTACTTTATATGTGGGATGCCTACCACAGCATGGCGTTTGCCAAGTGGTGCCATGTGCGCACCCGGGATCTGAACCGGCGAACCCGGGCCGCCGAGAAGTGGAACGTGCACACTTAACCACTGTGCCACCAGGCCGGCCCTGTTTGTTTTTAATGATTATGTCATACTCTTCTGGGGAGAGGAATAAGATAGGGAGGGAAGGGGGCAAAAAAAGAGGTAGGATAAGAGAACGGGATAAAGGAACCTAGACAAGTTAGGTAACCTGTCAAGAGCTACTATATAATTATTTGGAGATAAAAGGATTGGAAGTTCACACGCAAAGCAATATAGTGTAGTGGTAAAGACACGTTTCTTATCCACTTTGCCCCTCAATTTCATCATCTGTAAAATGGAATAATGAGAGCATCCACCTCACAGACTTGTTGCAAAGATTAAAAGAGTCAACATAGGCCAGGAACTCGGAACACTGTCTGGCCCATGGCAAATCTTATTTAAGTGTTAGCTACTATTATTTTCTTTTAAATATATTTTTATATTTTTGCTGGAATTGTTACAAAATCCACTTAGAATTCCATACTCTAGAAATGTGTCTCTTACATTTTAGGGTTTGTTTTGTTTTGTTTGAATTCTCCTGTTTGGTCTCTACTAGTTTTTAATAGTTTGTTTTTAAAATATAAAGCTGTCTCAGCTATGCTTAGGGGAAATAATAAAAGATCTGTCCACCTGTGGAGCAGAATTTTAAATGGGAAATACTCTACCCCTGGGTTTACACATGGTCAGGCCCAAGAAACAAGTGGGGGGAGCGGGGGGAAGAAAATCTCAGGGAGAGAGCTCAGGAGCCACCTGTAGAGCTGGTCTTTCTAACTTAGAGATTATCTTCCAGAACTGTTTCCAAACCTTGAAGGGTTTTGTGTAATATAGCACACTTCCTGGCAAGAGATCAGGGGTTTGAAGAGAGAGGTGATGTAGGTGGGAAAGAGGTTCACACACTTGGCTTTGTTTTTTTAGCACTACCTAGCAATGCTACCTCCTTTTTTCATTTTGCTTACTTTCTTCAAGAGTCAGTTTAATTCCAACCTCCTAGTGCCCAAATTAGCTTAGGGTACTCCAGAGAGGAGGTGAAAGGCAATCAACCTGACTTGTTACACCCAATGGAACATTTTTCTGTTGTACATAAAAGGAAAAATGCAGTAAAAGTCAACTGAATGTTCCATAAACTTAAAAGAAATTTAGAACAATCACACCCCCTCATGGGTTTTGAAAAGCACAGCAACAGAATCATACTAGTTCAGAAGCATATGAGTACAGTCTAACTAAAATTGATTAATCTAATGTCACTTTCTAAACTGACTAGATGAAAAAGGGGGGTAGAAATTAGTAATAGAAGTCAGAGTCCCTAGTTAATTTTTCTAACAGTTGTTAGCTTTATACTAGTAAAAGATAAGAGAGTTTTAACCTGAAGGTCACTTTAAGCATACAATTAGAGATAATTTTATAAGTTTTTAAAATCAATTACTGGAGTTTAATTTAGACAGAATAGAGTTCATCCACTTTAAGCACACAGTTCAATGCGTTTTGACAAAAGTATCACACCTGCATAACCACTGCAATAATCAAGATACACAACACTTTCATCCCTTGAAGTTCTCTTATGCCCCTTTGTAGCTAACTGCTCTTTCCATTTCCGGCCCCACGCAACAACTGATCTGCTGTCTGTCACTCTAGAGAAACGTGGATTTTTTTTCTCATACAATTTTTTTATCGAGATATAATTCACATACTATTCAAGTCACCCATTCAAAGTGTATTAATTCAGTAGTTTTCAGTATATTCCCAAAGTTGTACAACCATCACCACTATCTAATTCTAGAACATTTTAATTACCCACAAAAGAAACGCATATCCATTAGCAGTCACTCCCCATCCCTGTCCCATCTCCTGCCACGAGGCCCTGACAACCACTATCTACTTTGTCTCCAAGGATTTGCCTATTTCAGACATTTCAGATAAATGGAATTATACAGTATGTGGCCTTTTGTGTCTATCTTCTTTCCTTTGGCACAATGTTTTCAAGGTTCATCCATTTTATAAAATATATCAGTACTTCATTCTTTTTTATGGCCGAATAATATTCCATTGTAAGGATATACCACATTTTGTTTATCCACTCATCAGTTGATCGCTATTTTGGTTGTTTCCACTTCTGGCTAATGCTGCTATGAACATTTGTGCACAAGTTTTTGTGATGACAAATGTTTCCAATTTTCTTGGGTATATATCAAGGAGTAGAATTGCTGGATGATATGGTAACTATGTTTAACTTTTTGAAAAGCTCCCAAACTGTCTGCATTTTTTAAATTAAACCTTTTATTTTGAGATAATTACAGATTCATATGCAGTTGTAAGAAATAATACAGAGATCCCATGTATCCTTTATCCAGTTCCCCCCAATGATAACATCTTGCAAAACTATAGTGCAACATTACAACCAGGACATTAACATTGATACTGTCAAAATATAGAACATTTCCATCACTACAAGGATCCCTCCTGTTGACCCTTTACAGCCACATTTACTTTCCTCCCAGCCCACCCCACCCTTAGCCCCTGACAACCAACAATGTGTTCTCCATATCTATAATTTTGTCATTTCAAGAGTGTTATACAAATGGAGTCACACAGCATGTAACCTTTTGAGATTGGCTTTTCCACTCAGAATAAGTCTCTGGAGAGTCATCTAGGGTGTTTTATGTATCAATAGTTTGGTCCTTAATTTTTTTAAATTGCTGAGTAGTATTCAATAACCTGCATTTTAAAGAATATTATATAAATGGTATCATTCAGTATGTACTCATTTGAGTCTGGCTTCTTACATTCAGCATAATGGTTTTGAATTTATCCATGTTTTTGAGTATATCAGTAATTTGTTCATTTTTATTGAAAGTAATTTTCCACTTTATGGATGCACCACAATTTATCCATTCACCTGTTGATGGACATCTAGGTTGTTTCCAGTTTGGGGCCATTAAGAATAAAGCTGCTATGAACCTTCATGTACAGATGTGCATACATGTTTCCATTTCTTTTGGGTAAAGACCTAGGGACAAGACTGCTGGGTTATATGGTAAACGTGTTTAACTTTATAAGAAATGCCAAGTTATTTTCCCAAGTGATTATACCATTTTACATTCCACCAGCAGTGTAAGAACTCCCATTGCTCCATATCCTTGTCAACACTTGGTACTGTCAGTCTTTTTAATTTCAATTATTCTAGTGGGTGTGTAGTGGTATCCCACTGTGGTTTTAATTTGCATTTCCCTGACGGCCAATGATATTGAGGATCTTTTCATGTGCTTATTGGCCATTCGTACATTTTTTTGAAGTGTCTGATCAAGTCTTTTCCCATTTTTTATTGGGTTGTCCTGTTATTGCTGAGTTTTAAGAGCTCTTTATATAGTCTAGATGCAAGCCCTTTGTCAGATATATGTATTGTAAATATTTTCTCCTACTCTATGGCTTGCCTTTTATTTTCTCAACAATGTCTCTCATTTTCTCAACAATGTACAAAGAGGAAAAAAATGTGTTTAAACTTGATAAAGTCCAATTTAAGAATCTTTCTTTTATAGTTCATGCTTTTTGTGTCCTTTAGCTTTTACATTTAGGTCTATGACCCATTTCAAGTGAATTTTTGTGTATGGTACGAGGTAAAGGTCAATGTTTCTTTTTGTTTTTTGTATACAGATAGCCAATTCTTCTAGCATTCTTTGTTTAAAAGGTTTCCTTTCCTGTTTTATAAGCTTTTATTTAAACCAGGGATAGAAAGAAAAACAAAATAACACTACTTTTAAATACTCAAAACCACTGCCATTTTGGCAGAACAGAAAATGCCCGCACCTTCTCCAGCACTTTCCACCTCAGAGAGCACAGGCCTGAGCATCAAGCCCCACTAGCTCACAGAAGTAGTAGTTTAACTACCAGACAACAAGTAAATGTCTTTTTCTGAAGCTATTACAGATGAGTTCACATAGAAGAGAAAGAAGAGAGTGAGCCCCGACCATTTTCACAAGATGCTGTGAGGTGTGTCAGTTGGTTATGTCACTCATAATTGTTCAGTATGGTTTCAACCAACATCAATAGAAGCAACTAAAATATGGCCTTCAGCAACACAGAGAGGTAGGATAGGAGGTACAAAGAATAGTGCTTTCAAAATCAGGACATGGGAAGTCCAAGTTATGGGATCTTAGGTAAGTCACTTAACATTCTTTTTTTTCTCCAGTGAGGAAGATTGGCCCTGAGCTATCTGTGCCAATCTTCCTCTATTTTTTGTACATGGGATGCCAACACTGCATGGCTTGATGAGTGGTGTGCGGGATCTGAACCTGCAAACCCCGGACTGCCAAAGCAGAGCATGCAAACTTAACCACTACGCCACCAGGCCGACCCCAAGTCACTTAACATTCTTAGTCCCCAGTGTTCATCGATAAAATGAAGGTTTTGCACCAGGTCATCTCTAAGATCCATTCCAATTAGACATTCTAGAATACCAAGAAGAAGCCTATTGATTCTTTCTTCCCAAAGTCAAGAAAAATAGCAAAAAAAAAAAGTGTCAAATTGTGAACATTTATCAAATCCAGAATACTGTACTATGAGCAAGTTTTCTTCTATATCTGTTTCTCATTTTTTCAAATGCTTCCACACTATTTAGACATCATATAATCTTTCCAACTACTGTATTCTCATCTTTCAATTTATGATTTTGACCAGTGCTTACTGCCCAGGAAATACACCAACAAATTCTATTTTATCTGTTCACCTCAAAAACAAAGTCATTAAAAATAAAATATCTGGGGGCTGGCCCCAGGGCCGAGTGGTTAAGTTCGCAAGTGCTGTGTCTGTGGCCCACGGTTGCATCAATTTGGATCCTGGGTTCAGACACAGCACCACTCATCAGGCCATGCTGAGGCAGTGTCCCACATGGCACAACCAGAGGCACTAACGACAAGAATATACAACTATGTACTGGGGGGGGAGGGGGGGACTTTTGGGAGAAGAAGAAGAAGAAAAAAGGAAGATTGGCAACAGCTGTTAGCTCAGGTGCCAATCTTGAAAAAAATAAATTAAATAAAATATCTGTGGGAACAATACTTCCCAACTTTAATATGCACCTGAGAATCTTATTAAAATTCAGATTCTGATTCTGCAGGTCTGAGGTGGAGTTTGAGATCATGCATTCCTAATAAGCTCCCAGGTGACACAAATGCTACTGGTCCTTGGAATACACTTTGAGTAGCAAGGTGTTAGAAGACTGAGGTCATAGTATCTGTTTGGATAGCCTAATTAATGTTAACACCATAAGTTTTCAATACTCTACACAACAAAATATTTTATAAATTAGTCTTACTTATGGCACTGATTTGAGAATATAATCTAATTGATTCTCAAGAGAATACACTAACACAATGGTTCAGAAAATCAAGGTTAATCTAATTAACATTTTAGTTCTTCAACATAAGCACTCCAAGTCCTACTTACAAGGCAAAGATAAGGCAATATGAATTTTAGCTTTCTGATAGAGTAGATGGATTGTTAAGAGGATTTTCACACCTATCCTAGGGTCAAAGAACAAAATATATTAGAGAAATGTACTTTCAAATCATTAAAATATTTTATACCAATGCCACTATTTTATGCCTAAGAGAACTCAGATTATTCCTAACCATCAAAAACAAAGAAATAACTTAGTATGGTTTTAGTTTCTTAAAAAACTTCCAAAAGGTTGAGCACACTGAGAGTAAGTTAGCGTGCACAGGAAGGATCTACAGCTCTTCCAAGAACATGGCCTAACACAAACACTGCAAAGATAAATTTCAATAAATCTTACAAAATAGAAACAAAGGCACAAGTGTAAAAGGGATTTACACAAACTAGACTGGTCAGAGAGAAGAGGTCAATGGGAAGGAGCGCCTCCTTACCGCGCACTGTTTGGTCAGCGGAGTGCTCTGACTGCAGAGCTCTCAAATCAATAGCTCTAGCTCCTAATCCAAGACTCAAACTTCCAGCCATTTTCTCCCTCTTTTAACCTACGTGTGTATGCACACACACATTATTTAATACGAGTTTTTATTTGAATACAAAAGAAATGTAAGCTTACGATAGAAAATTATAAAGATACAGGAAAACTCAAAGGAAGGAAAAAAATACACTATGAAATCCCACTACCCGGAGACAGCTATTATATTCTAGTGTATATCCTTACAGTCATTTTTTTTTAGGATTACACGGATAAATGGTAAACATTTTCCCACATTTTTACATAATCTATGACTACATTAGTATCCAATCACATGAATGTACCATAAGTTATTTAACCAATCTCCTACTGTTAAGATTTAGGTTGTTTCTGTTTGGTTTTGATTTTTCACTATTAAAAATAATACGCCACAACTAGAAGGACCCACAACGAAGAATATACAACTATGTTCCAGTGGGCTTTGGGGAGAAAAAGGAAAAAAATACAATCTTAAAAAAATAATAATAATAATACTGCTATGAGCATCTTTATATATAAATCTTACGTATCTTTTAAAATTTCCTTAGAACAAATTTCCAGAAATACTTCAAGGTTAAAGAAGAAACATATTTTTAAAAATTTTTATGAGTTGCCAAATATCAAGAGAGCTGTAGCAAGGTGTCAGAATATCCAAGGAAGAAATTTAAAACAATGATCTGCATCTAATAGTATTCAAAATCCCAACAACAAAAAACAAACCAACCACAATAACATCAAAAACATAAACCACTTAGTATGTGCCAGGAATTGTTATAAGCATTTTACATATATTAATTCATTTAATACTTACAACAATTTCCTGGGGTTGGTATTACTACCACTGCCATTATTATTATTATTTTACAGATGAAGTAACGGACAGGTTAAGTAATTTGCCCAAGGTCACATAGCTAGTTAGTGGCAGAGCTAAGAAACCTGGGTTCCGAAATCCATGATTAAACACTATTCCTACTATTCTCAAGCTTTTTGATATCAGGACTTCTTTACTCTCTTATAGTTATTGAGAACTTCAAAGGGCTTTCGTTTATGTGGGTTATATCTATGAACATTTATCACATAAGAAATTAAAACTGAAAACATTTAAAATATCTACTTCTTTAAAAAAAGCAATAAGCCCACTACATATTAACATAAATAACATATTTTTATGAAAAATAACGATTATTTTTTTAAACGAAAAAATAGTAAAAAGAGTACCATTGTTTTACCATTTTTGCAAATCTCTTTAGCATATAATTTACTAAAAGATGGCTGAATTTTCATACACGATACTGCGTTCAATCTGTGGAGATATTGTACATCATGCAGCTCTGGAAAACTACACTGTACACTCATGAAAGGACAACAGCAAATAATATTTTAGTATAAATATATAAAAAGTTTTCATCTCACACCCACTGAAAGGTCTCAGGGATGCCCAGAGCCCCAGACCGCTCTTTGAGAACCACTGCACTAGTTAGGGTAGTGCATGCTATACAGAATGGGTGAAAGGCATGGTCTCAGAAACATACTTGCTTAAAACATATTCCAAAGTTTTTTGTAAGTCATTTATTCAAGAATTATTATTAAGTGCATACTATGTGCCAGGTACCCTTATAAGTACTGGAAACACAGCAGAAAACAAAAGAGAGAAAAATCCCCCGCTTTGAGATATTTATATTCTAGTAGGGAGAGACAGCAGTAACCAATAACCAAACAAATCATGTGTTCTGTCAGATGGTAAGTGGTATGAAGAAAAATAAAAGATGTCACTGAGAAAGTGACATTTGAACAAAGATCTGAAGGATATGAAGGAGCAAGCCATGAGGCAACCCAGCAAAGAGTGCCCCAAGTAGAAGGAATAAAAAGTACAAAAGCCCTGAAACAGGAGTATTCCCTAAGATTTGCAGGGACAGCGAAGAGCCGGTACAGCTGGGACAGAATCAGTGAGAGAAGAGGTAAGGAGATGCAGTCAGAGAGTTACAGGGCTGGGGGCGGATCAGGCAGAACCTGGGAGGTACTCTAAAGACTTGGGTGTTTTCTGTGAATGGGAACCACCGGCAGGTTCTATGTGAGGAGGGATATGATCTGACTTTCATTTCAAATGGATCCATAAGTTAAGTAGCAATTATAGTAAAAAACCTGAATTTAAATATCTGTTTCATCTCACTATGTGTCCTGAAGCCTCTCTGAGCCTCAGGTTGCCCCTCTGTAAAATGTGAAGATACAGATACCTTAAAGAGTTGTTGTGAAGATCAAGTAAGATAACATACATAAAAACACTTTAAAATTATGACACACTACAAAAATTTCACTACTGAGTTTATTTTCACTATGTAATTGCCATGTATTCCTCTTTTCTAAGCCCTCCGTACTCACTCAACTGCCACCACCACCTCATTTATGTGACTCAGCCATGAGATTATGGATGCCCCAGACCCCTGACACCATGAGTTCAGCCTGATACTACCCTTTAGTTTGTTGAGAGTAACGCTGAGAAAGTTGTTTTCTGTTGTTAGTATTTTTTCCTTGTTATTATAAAGAAAATCTTTTCAAAAATAATGCATGTGGTAATCATAAAAGTAAAGTTCCAAAAAAAACAAGACTGTATGAGACTCATCTTTATTTAATTTGGCACTGTTGTAATAAAGCTAAAACTGTGGTTCATGGTCTTGACAGCTTGCCTCATCGAAAAGGAAACAAAAGGGGGGAAAAAAGATAGAGACAGGCAGATTAATTCAAATTCCTTTGATCTGGGTCCTAACTCTAAGGGGACCCCAGATAAATCAATGAGTCAGAAAAAGGGCAGTAAGATATAATCCAGAATACTGATGACACCAGCTGTCTGTCTGCCTACCTGTCTTCTGAGATCACCATCAAGGTATGAGATCATCCCCCAGGCCAGAGAAGGCAGGGCAAGATGGAGGTCCTCCAGAAATCATGGGGCCTGCAGCATCTGATTCCACTGCTCAGGGGCAGGAGGTGGACACCCCAGCACTGGTTTTTATCTCCACGTCTTAAGATGTGAGTCAGTCTGAGTAGTGATAGAAACCTGCAATGGAAAAACCCAAGGAAAACCAAGATCTCCGGGGAAAATTATAAACAATCTCATACATCAAAGTTCTCTGATGATTTCTTTGTATGTTACAGCAGAAAGACCACTCCATGGGAGTAAGGAAACAAATTGCCCTTCCATCTCTGCCACTAATTAATTATGTGACTTCAGGAAATAAATTTACCTCAAAAGGCCGATTTCTTTATGTAAATAAAGGAGAGAACAAGAAAATACCTAAGGTTTCCTTTAAGCTCTAAAATGTCTCAAATATAAACAAAAATATGTTTTTTAAAAGCCCACATTAAT